>NC_138808.1:926556-1340891 GCF_965178545.1 Coloeus monedula | reverse complement strand
GGGTTTTTTTTCGCTTTCCCTTTCATGGCAGATTTTCGGGAAGGCGGCAGCCAATGGAAAGGGAGGACAGGGATTGAAAAGGGATTCAAAGGAGCCTTATCACAGCAGGGCCAGGAGCGCGTGGAGCCTTGGAGATAGGGGAGAGCGGGGCCTCCGATCCACAGGGGTTCCTTTGCTTCTTCCCTCGGGAAATTGCATTTCCTTTCCCTGTTTTTATATTTTTTAGGAGGGGTGGGATCCCTGCCCAAGCTGGCAGGGTTTGGGATTTGGGACTGCAGGAATTCTGCGCATCCCTGGGTTAAAGGGCGGAGGGTGCTGTGGGAATAAATCCCAAAATTGTGGAGTGTTTGTTAAAGGCGAACAAACCTGGAAATTCCTGGAAATTCCAGGAAATACCAGGAAATTCCAGGAAAACTCGGGAAAGGGATTTTAATGCTCAGCTGTTCTTTTTTGTGGGCACAGGTCTGGGGTTTAAGGGGATAAAGGATGGATGGATGGATGGATGGATGGATGGATGGATGGATGGATGGATGGAGGGATGGATGGATGGAAATGTTCACGTGGAGGAGAGAAGACTCAGAGCCCCTCCCAGGGCCTAAAGGGGCTCCAGGAGAGCTGGAGAGGGACTGGGGACACGGGATGGAGGGACAGGACACAGGGAATGGCTTCCCACTGCCAGAGGGCAGGGCTGGATGGGATATTGGGAATTAGGAATTCCTGGCTGGGAGGGTGGGGAGGGGCTGGGCTGGAATTTCCAGAGCAGCTGTGGCTGCCCCTGGATCCCTGGCAGTGCCCAAGGCCAGGTTGGATCAACCTGGAATGGCTTCGAGGTCCTTTCCCACCCAACCCATTCCCACAGCTCTGCTCCCTCTCCCAAACTCCTCCCATTCCCTCTTTCCCACTCAGAGGTACCCAGAGCTCTGGATCCAGGAGCTAAAGAGGCTCCTGAGGAGAATCTGGGCAGGAAAAACCAGGAGGAAGGATGGATAAAGCCCTGGCAGCACTCGGGATGCCCACGGAATATTTTCCACTGGGATTTAAACCCAGTTTCCCCTCGGGATGGAAATCCCACAGAAACAACGTGATGGGAAGGGCTGGGGAGAGGCTGAGCTGACCCAATCCAAATCCTGTCCCAAACCCGTGGTCTCATCCCTGCGGGAAGGCGTGGGCAGGGTTTGGTTGGGGTTTTGGAGGTTTGCTCCAGTTTTTTGAGCGTTTGTTTTTCCCTCAGCTTGGCAGGATTTCAATCCTCCTCACCTCAACAAAAGCCGCACGTCAGGCTCTGGGTTTTTGCTGGAGTGACCTTTTCCACATGCACAAAACCCAAAGCTTTCCTTGCGTTCGGAGGGGGAGAGACTAAAGCTGGGTTTGATGAAAAACAAAGCCTGCGACGCCACGGGTGAGATCCCTCTGTACCGGAAAAATGGGAATCGCGGGGGGTTTTGACTCCTCGGAATTTCACCGGGATAATTTGCATTAACACCGGGATATTTGTGTGGGATGGGGTGGAAAAACTCCTGAGATGCCCCTCAGCACCCCCAGGATGCTCAGAGCCGTCCCAGCACCACGTTGGGAGGATATTTGGGATATTCCAGCCTGAATCCAGGAGAACACAACCTGCCTGTTTTCCATCCCCACCTCCCAATCTCCACAGGGCAGCCTGGGGATAAATCATCCCTGCTGGAATCCGTGGAAGCTCCTCATGTCCTGGTGCCTCCGCCTTGTTCATTAGCACATTGTTGAGGTTCATTAATGGAGTGTAAAACTGTAATTAAAAATAATCCCCTTTTTTTGAAGGGAAAAAAAAGAGGACGTGGAGGGAGGAGAAATAAACCCGGAGCCTGAATGGGCTTTAATTGCAGCTGTGGGAGCACCAAGGCAGAACAATTTGCTGGGTTTGTTTTTCCTCCATCAGGGACGAGCCTGGAAAAGCTGGGGAAGAGCCCAGCCCCGGAAAGAAGGCTGCAAACATCCCCATCCCGACTGGAATCCGTCTTTTCCCAACAATCCCGGGCCTGGCTGATCCCTGCTCAGGAGCGGAGCGGGGTAGGGGTTTCCCTGATTTATCTCCCTGGGCGAGGATTTCATTTCGAGCCGGAGGATGCTCCAAGCAAAGCCAGGCCGGTTCCAGCCTTAATTGGGCCATATTTCAATCCCAGTTCATCCGTTCCACGTGGATTCCTCGTCCTGGCTCCATAAAGTTTTATTAAGTGATATATCAAGGAATCTACACGGAGAGGCTCAGCCCTGCTTACAGGTTGGGGAAATGAGAGAGGTGGCAGCGCCTGACTCTGCTCCAGGGCATTCCAAGGATTCTTCCTGCCGAACGCCGGTGGGAACTGCTGGGAATGTCATCCCACGGGGAAAAGCAGGAGGGGGATTCACAAAAACAGGGGAGAACCATGGGCAACATGGAGCTTTCACCAGATTTTTGGCAGCTGCTTGGATGTTGCCTGTAGATAATTCAGGATTTTGGGGATTCCAAGGCTGGAGGAAGAGTGGGATGTCCTGGGATGGTGGGAGCCAGGAGGATTGGGACATCCTGGGATGACACCATTGCACAGGAGCCAGGGATTCTTCTTTCCTGGCCACTCCCTGCCCTCCATGTGCTTTTTCCATGCCTTTTCCCTGCTCTGCTCTTCCCTGCTCCCCACCAGCTGAGGTTATTTCGGAAAGTAATGGAATTACCCCGCGTTATCCATGCTCAGCCGCGTGTCCTGCGGATGCTCCGGCGCCGGCAGCTGATAAAAGGCAACGTTTCAGCTGATTGCCGCTGGAGATAAAGGATCCCCCGGAATCGCCGCTCACTTTTGGGAAAGGAAAAGCAAAGGAAAAAAGAAATTATAAAAAACGAAGAAACCACCCTTGGAAAGGGCTGCGCCTCCCCCTGATTCCCATTCCGGATTCGGATCTCTGATGTGAGGCAGGAGATCCGCCAGGCGCCGGCTGCCAGGGCCACTGTTTGATATTCCAGGCTGGCACTGGATCGTTCCTGAAGAGCCGCCTCAGTGTCCTTGAGGAGAGCTCTGTGAAATGCTGGATCCATGTACTCCACATGGAGAAGGAAGAGCAGCAGGGCCGGGAATGCCACTCCAGAGGGGCTTTTTCAGGGACAGGGAGGAGATGGGAGAGGCTGGAGAGATAAAAGCCACTGGAGCTGGAGTGGCTGCAGGGCAGAGCAGGGAGAAAAGAGGCCTGAAGAGCAGGATGTGACAGAAAAGGGGCCTGAGGACCAGGAGGCGACAGAAAAGCAGCCTGGAGACCAGGAGGTGACAATTCCTTTGTGAAAAGAAGGAGGAGAAATGAATTTGGTGCTTCACACGAGGTTCCAAAACTCATCAAGGTTCAAAAACTCATCAAAGTTCAAAACCTCCTCGAGAACTGCGTGCAGCAGCATCCAGAGCGGCTGGAAGTTGCAAACACGGGGTTCCCATGCTGGAAGCGTGGGAAGGAGGGAGCAGAAGGCTCCACCAAGCCCCGGCACCATCGGAATGATCCCAACAGCTCCCAAGGCTCCTCCGGGGAACCTTCGGTGTTGTCAGCACAGCCACCGTGGAGAGATCTTGGCGCACATTAATGGCCCTTGATTTAACTCGAGTTCACGTTAGATCTCCATGTTGATTGCTGGAGTTAATTACGGAGTTAATTACCAGCTAATCGCTTTGTTGCTAATGGCTGTGACGGGTTTTTGGCAGGGCTGTCAGGAAGGTCTCCTGGGCAGGATCCTTGGTAAGGAACCGGAGACGTTGAAGGAGAACGATTCCAGTATTTTTTTCCTTTGATGAGCAGTAAATTATCCCAGTATCTCCCACTCTTGTGCTCGCTCATTATCCATGGATAATTAGGAGTGAAGAGCTGCTGATAGGGGACCATGGAAATTTGATTTTTGATGTCACAGATTGGGGTTTGTCCCTCATTTCCTGCTTCCCCTCCTTCCCTGCATTCCCAGCCCTTCTGCACCTCCACAGGTGCCATCCCAAAGTCTCTACATTCTGTTTTGGGAGAATTCCAGGGCTTCTCAGGCCCTGTGGAAATCAGCCATGATTTCCCGTGAATGGCTCTGCCTTTGGCTGTGGGTTCTGTCCCCTCCTTCCGGAACTCCTCGAGCACCTCCCTCTCCCATCACATCCCGAGACCAGCTGGGATAAACTGGTCGAAACCTGTGCCTGAGCACAGCCAGGAGCCCACCTGGACTGGGATGGGGATTCCCAGGCAGCAGCCAGAGCTGGGGGAAGGAAGAGTTGGAGATGAACAGGAAAGGAATGAAGGAGCAGCGCAGGGTCCCTCAGCCCCAAAGCCAAGGCAGGTGACACATTCAGAAGCAGGGACGATGGACAGCGTGTCCCTGTCAGCTGAGCTGCGGCTTTGGAGCCCTCAGAGCCCCTTTTCCATGTCCCAGCAGCATTCCTGAGGTTTTCAAACTCCCCATGATCCGCTGGGTTGGTGGCATTCCCGGGCTCTCACATCCTCGCAGTTCCCAGCTCCAAACACAATTGTGCTGGGAAGAGCCGAGCCAAGGCTTTGTCACCTCCCTCAGCAGATGGATGGGAGCATTCCAGAGAGCCGAGACAGCTCCTGCCTGGCAGCTCTTCCCAACCCTTCCCAGCTCCCGGCGCCCCTGCTGAGTCGGAGATAAAGCTGGGGACAGGGAGAGGCTCCGGGAGAACACGCGGCACGAGCTCAGGGACGAAACATCGCTGAGAACAATCAGTGTGACAGCACATGCGGAGGGTCACAGGGGCTTGGGCTGCATCCTGCTCCTGCTGGGAGATCGCAGAATCCCACAGTCCCAAAATGGTTTGGGTTGGAGGGACCTTAAAGCTCATGGGCAGGGACACCTTCCATGATCCCAGGGTGATCCAACCTGGCCTTGGACACTTCCAGGGATCCAGGGACAGCCACAGCTTCCCTGGGAACTCCATCCCAGCCCTTCCCCACCCTCCCAGACAGGAATTCCTTCCCAATATCCCATCTAATCCTGTTCCCTTTCCCAGTGGGAAGCCATTCCCTGTGTCCTGTCCCTCCATCCCTTGTCCCCAGTCCCTCTCCAGCTCTCCTGGAGCCCCTTTAGGCCCTGGATGGAGCTCTGAGCTCTCCCTGGATCCTTCTCCTCTCCAGGTGAACATTCCCAGCTCTCGCAGCTTTTGCAGCCACCCTTCAATCCCCGCAATCCCTCGGCAGAGTTCTCCTGGCAGCGCTCCCTGGCTCGGGAAAGCTGCTCCCAGCCCCTCCTTATCAACGAGGTGCACGCACCGCCACCTCGGGGGGAAACCTGGGATCTGAGGGAGGCAGAGGGAAAACTCCCAGTCCTGGCATCCCTGCGAGCCTGGGAGGTGTTGGGAGGGTTGGAGTGATGGGGGGTGGATGGCAGGATTTGCTTTCCTTTCCTGGAGCATGATGAGGGAGTGAGATCCCAGTCTGGAGCTGATCCCATGGAGAAGGCGGCCAAGCCTGGGAGAATCCCAGTGCCAGGGCGGCTGCAGCTGCTTTGGAGAGGTAAATCCCTTCCCACATAGCTCTGGAATGGGGTGGGATGGGGGGTGAGGCATTTCCATCCCTCTTTTTTTCCAGAACTCACTGAATTCCCTGCGCTGCAGAACAAGAACCCTTTCCCCAACCCCCCTGACCCCTTCGAATTCCTCCAGGAGCTGCCAGGCCCAGGAGGGAATAATTCCTTGCTGGGATGACAGAGAGGCAGGAAAACCCTTCCAGAACCACCAGTAAGGGGCGGGAATTCACATCCCGGATGAGGTGGAAGCCTCAAAATGCCCCAAAAATTGGAGCAGGACGAGTTGGGCCGTGCAGGGTTCAGATTTATCCAGTCCCGGTTCGGAGAAGGATGGATAACCTGAGGCTCTGGAGCAGCCCCTGACCCCGTTCACATGAGTAATTCCATAGATTTCTGTCGTCTGGATGCATCAGGAAATAACGATCTGGGAATTGATAAACGCTTGCAATCGCGCCCCACAAACACAATGAACTCATCCCCATCCCTAAACACCAAGAAAACTCCTGCAGAACCCACTCCAGCTTTTTGTGAGTATCCCAACATTGAGCTTTCCTGGAAACCCGGTGCAAGGGCAGGTCCTGACACCTGAAAATTCCTTTCCCGCCCCCCCCCCCCAGCTTCTTTTCAGGCTGCTGCAGGATTCGAGCTGAATGGCTGCAGCTGCAATCAGCCTGCGGTGAATGATGCTCCAAATTGCAGCTCCCGGGATGCCAGGGGTAGAGCGGAGCTGGGAGCAGGTGACGGTGTTTGAATGTCACTTAAAGTTCATTTTCATTATTTTAATTGTCACTGGGAAAATCTCCCCATCCAGGCCTGATTATGCTTGGAGAGAGAAAATCAGGACTTAAATCCCAATCAGTTGGAGCTGGAAGTGTTGCTGCAGCGCAGACAGCGGGGCCTGAGCTGTGATTAAAGCAAGGGATTGGTGATCCCGGGAAAGGCTCCGGGAGCCCCGGCAACGGGCGGGATTAGCGCAGGGACTGAGCCAAAACTTCGGGATGAGCTTTTCCAAGGGTCGGGTACCATGGACAGCTCCTGACCCGCTCCTGCTGCCGCCGCGCCCTTGTTCTCCGCCGGGAAAAGGGGCAGGATTTGGGGGGCCTTGGGGGCAGCGGGGCGTTATCAGCTGGAGTTATCAGGTGGAGTTATCAGATGGAATTATCAGATGGAATGATCAGATGGAATTCCAGCCCCCAGCTCCATGGCCACCAATGGCAGAAGGAGCTGGAGCTGCTGGAGCAAATCCAGAGGGAAACACGGAGCTGCTCCGAGGGCTGGAGCCCCTCTGGAGCCAGGTTGGGAGAGCTGCGGGTGTTCACCTGGTGAAGGGAAATTCCAGGGAGAGCTCCGAGCCCCTCCCAGGGCCTAAAGGGGCTCCAGGAGAGCTGGAGAGGGACTGGGGACACGGGATGGAGGGACAGGACACAGGGAATGGCTTCCCAGTGCCAGAGGGCAGGGCTGGATGGGATATTGGGAATTAGGAATTCCTGGCTGGGAGGGTGGGGAGGGGCTGGGCTGGAATTCCCAGAGCAGCTGTGGCTGCCCCTGGATCCCTGGCAGTGCCCAAGGCCGGGTTGGATCAACTCGGTCTTGTGGAAGGTGTCAGGGTTGGAGCTGGATGGGATTTAAATCCCTCCCAACCCAAAGCATTCCAGGATTTTGGGATTCCACCAGGCAGAGCCAGATCCGGCTCCTTTAATGCCAACAATTAATGGGGGAGAAATAAAAAGCTGCTTCATAAACGGCTGCAAAGTGGAAGCTCCTTCCAAACAAACCAATTTGCAGGGAGACGGAGCCGGTGGGATCCAGCAATAATTTAATAACCAGCTCGGAAAAACAACAATGAATTGAAGAGCATCAGGGTGGGATTTTTGTTTCGTTTTTTGTGGTGTTTTTTTTCCAAGAGAGAAACATCGACTCCACGGGGAAATAAATGGAATAAACGGAGCCCAATCTGCACAAACATTTGTTTTGTTATCTCTGGAAAATCAATAAACACGGGGCAATTATGGCCTCGATGAATCCCCCAACTTCGGCTTCTCTCTCCAGGCTTCCTGCTCGATGGGAATTCATTACATTTCCCTTTCTTCACCTGGATAAATTCCTGGTTTTTCCTGCTTTTTCCGAGCCCGAGTTGTGTTTTTTCCTTGAAATGTTCAATTTCTCTTTCCCTGGCATTGTGAAGGGAGAGGGAAGCTCCCCTCAGCTCCGATCTAATCCAATTAAATGTAATTTAATTGCTGGGCAGGCTCAGATTCGTCTGGAATTCCAGCAGCAAATAAATCAGAATAAAAATCTAGGCCTGACATGCATCTTCCTGGTTTCCAGTTCAAATCTCCCAGTTTGCAGTTCAGCAGCTCGGCCAAGCTTGGCTTTACTAAAACCACTCCTATTCCTTCTCTCTCCGTTGATTTTGGAGCCGTCTGGATCAGATCCAGGGAGCAGGAGCATCCCAAATTCTCCTCTGCCCCCACTCCTGCGTGCAGGATCTTTGGAATGCTCAAACCTTTGGGATACTCTTCCCTATTTTCTGTTGGAGAAGTTCCCTTCCCCGCCCCGAAATCTGGGAATTGCCCATGGACACAACAACAGCCCCAAAGCACAGAGATAAATGGGGGCAATTATCACCAATTATCACCCCGGGGTACCCCATTATTGATTTTTAACAAAGGAAAAGCACCACCTGTTCATTCCAGTGGCGGAGGAACCAAAAACACATTCCCAGCCCATTGGAAAAGCCTCTCTGGGAATTCTACCATGAGCTGGAGATTTTACCTCTTACCACAAAATCTGTCATTTTCACACCACCGTTTTGTTCCGCTTTTTTTTCCTTTTTTTTATTTTAGGCTAAGACCTTCCCATGGGAACATCCTTGGAAACGCGACTTTTCCAACCTCCTGATGGGGCTTGGAGGAGCCTCAGGTGCACCAGGAGGCAGCCCAGACTGCTCGGGGGGCTGGAATTTATTTGGGATGCTCGGGAAGCTTGGAAGGATCCCGTGTCTCCTTGTCCTGTCCCTGTCCCTTTGGAGCAGAGCCTGACCCCCCCGGCTGTCCCCTCCTGTCAGTGGAGATCCAGAAGATTCCCGCTGATCCCTCTTTTTTCCAGCATCTCCTCATCCCAGACAAGCTCCGAGCAAAGTGCGATGGAGCTTCCAGGCTCCAGCAATCAGGGAAAAGAAAATGAAATTAAAAATAAATTTTAAAAAGAACAATCCTGAAACCAGGGAACGTTTCCCACTCTCGCTGAGGGTTTGGAGTCTCTCCCTCACCACTTCCCCCAGGGATTGCTGCTTTTTCCCTGTAATTAGCAGCGAAGTGTGAGCGCTGCGAGGAGCCAAGAGTCTCCCTCGGATCCCACTCGGGCTTTTCCCCCTGTTTTTTCCCGGTGTTTTCTTCTCACCACACTCAATTAAATCCAGACCCGCTGCCAACAAATCCCTCGGAGCAGCCAAACCCTCCCCAGGCGGGCTCTGGTTCCTCCCCCGGCTCCGGAGCCCCCAGGGTGTCCCCATCACTCCCCCGGGAAAGGAACAACTCTGCTGGATCCAATATCCTGGGGGTCTTTTCCAGCCTTGATGATTCCACGATTTTGGGAAAGAACAACTGGCAGGAGCGGCTTTAACCATTTTTAGTTCCTTTTTCAATTTTATCCCTTTTTCCTTCTTGTTTAAAACAATTCAATTTCCATTTTGGAATTTCGAAGCAAAAAATAATTGCAGAAAAATGAATTTTAGAAAGAATAAATTTCACAATTCATAAATTTTATAAAGTTCATTTAAATTTTTACTATTTTTTGGAACAACTTGTTTAGCTTTTAATGTTGCCACCAGGACAAACCGAGAAGCTTTATCCTCTCCAACCCTCGTGCTGGTGCCATGGAATCCTTTTCCTTGGCCAAGCTGGGAATGCCAAGGCTGAGGGAGATTTTGGGGAGCCCTGTCGTCTTTTCCTCGGCATTTTTTTGGCTGCCAAACTCCTCCACTCTGGACAGAACTGCGTGAATAAAACATGAAGCAGAAAGCAAATCCTTCCTGGCACCTGGATCCTTCCCTTCCCAGGGCAATCCCGAGGTTTTAATTGCTTGATTTACTGCTGGAGTCACTCTGCCAGCAGCAATAAATAAAGTTAATTAATATCGGGAAACCCCTGCCAGAGGCTGGGAATTACCAGGGAACAGAGGGATGGGATTTGGTGGGGAAGAGCCCAATTCCCTCTCCTCCCTTTCCTTATCCATCATCCTTTATTTGCTTGGCTCCTGGAAAGAGCTCGGCTCCAATTCCTGCTTGTTTTCCTTCTCTTTTTCCCTCCCTCCTTCCCCAAGGACCCGGAGCGTTAATCAGGGAAGAGTTTCTGTGATTAAACACATGGAAATGATGGGATTTTCTCCTGGAGAAAGGAAATCTGGTGCCAAACGTGGAGTGGGAGCATCCTGAAGTGCCAAAAGACAGGAGGAAAACAGGGAATGATTGATTCCAACAGGACAAAAACTACGGGGGCAAACCAGGGAATTACTGATTCCAGCAGGACTGAGTCCCTCATCCAGCAGATCTCAGCTTCTCCTTGAATGTTTTTGTTGGGATGAAGTCATGAGTCCTCCACAGATCCAGCAAATTTCTTGGGATGGTTTTGAGGTTGGATTTAACCCAAGAATGGCTTGGAGCAACCTGGGATAGTGGGAGATGTCCCTGTCCATGGAATGAGATGAATTTTAAGGTCCTTCCAAGCCAAACCATTCCACGATTCCGTGGTTGATCCTGGGTTTTTCCTGAGGTTGATCCAAACCCCAGCGGCTCCCCCGGTGCCAAACCTCCCCACGTTTTCCTGGAGCAGGATTTGGCTCTGGATTCTTGCTGAATTACCCAGTCAGACTCTCTGACCTGACCCCATTCCCACAGATTTTTCCCAGTTTTCTGAGCATTTCCTCCAGGGAAGAGCTTCCTGCACGTTCCCCCTGCAGCGCCTCAGAAATGTGCTCCAACATCTGCCAGCCTGCCTCCTCCAGAGTCATTTGGGATAATTTGTGAGCTCTGGAATGACACGGGATTCATTGGAGACACGGGAACTTCTCCCTGGATTGTCAGGAGGGGACGGGGGATGGGGCTGGGATCTCTCAATTTTACATCCCAAATCCCTCCCTGGCTGCGGGGTGGGAATGAACCTCCCTCCCTGATGGAATTAGTGCCCCATTTATCCTTCTAAATGATTCCTAAATCATTTCCCAAGGAAAAGGAGGATTTGGGATTGCCTCATGTGCAAGGAGCTGTTTGTATCCCTAATTGGGACCAAGACACCCAAACCAACACTTCATTATTTACTCTTCCCTGCCTATGGAAAAAAACCTGGGAGCAATGAAACCCTGCCTAAACTGTGCTGTGAAAAGCTGGATTTTAATCCCAGCTTTGCCAGGGAGGAGCTGAGCCCCTTCCTTTGTCCCTGGGCTCATCCTGGCTCTTCCCTCCAGCACATTCCAGGGAAGAGCGGGGTTTGGGAATGTTCCGTCCCCTCGTTGTGGCTGGGCTGTCCCTGCTCTGACACTGACAGAACTTTCCCATCTTTCTCCTTTTTCCATCCCTTCCCAACATGGAACCATGAGGGACAAGGAGCTGCAGTGCCGGGAGCTGGAACAGGTTGGGTTTCAGAGCAGAATTGGTTGAAATTGCCCAAATTTGTCATTTTTAAGGACAGAAGTTGCTGCTTCCCACACTGAACCTGACATTTTACCTAATGACAGCCATGGAAATTCACCCAGGAAATCCCAGCTGGCCGGGGATGGAGCGAGGCTGGTTTTAAATCAACACCTGACCTTTGGAAATGGATCCCAGGATTAATGACCAGGTCAGGTTTCATTTCAACCAGACCTTGGTTGGCTTCATTTTCCAGACATCCAGAGCAGGCACTGCTCCTTTTGCTTTCAAATCCACCAAAACTGATCCAGGTATCCCACAATCCCTCACCTGGCAGAGTTTTCCCTCCAAGGAATTAAGCTGAGCTTTCCCCACCCCATATTTTTACAAAATAAATAGATTGAACCCTATAAAGCCTCGATTTAATTTGACAAAAGTTCCAGGGCTTCACTCTGAGGCCAGGAGTTCAAACATCCCAAACCAGAGCCATGGGGCCTGGAAGAGGATCCCAAGGAATGGTTGGAAATGGATTTCAGGGAGATTAAAATGCAGCATGGTCTGGAGCTGCTGAGAGCCTCGTGGGGGCCGTGGAGTGGGGATTGTTGGGATCAGCGGTGCTTTGGAAAATCCGATGTCGCGGACATTAAGGACGGAATTCCTGCCCCTCCCAGCCTCTGCACCATTCCCCATCTCCTGATTCCCTGGACAAGGATCCAAAGCCCTTTTCCAAAGGGGAAGGAACCGCTTTGGGGATTAGGAACAGGATTGGGGTCAGCAGATGGTCGGAGCCTCATTCACAGTTTGTGGGACTGGGAAAAGGAGAATTGGCTCTTCCCAGAGGATGCCAAACCCTGGCTGGGGCTGGCAGGGAAAGGAGAAGGGGCTCAGCCTCTGTTCCTGCAGCTCTGACCCCTGGGAAAGGCTGGAGAGAATGGATCCTGTTCCATTGGAAAAGGCTGGAGTGGCCCCAAAGTTCACTTTGGATTGTGCTGCTCCAGCTCCGGGATGCCGGCGCAGGAAGGAGCTGGAGCTGTTCGAGTGAGGGATCTGAGGGATGGAGCAGCTCTGGAGCCGGGCTGGGAGAGCTGGGGGTGCTCACCTGGAGAAGGGAAAGGATCCAGGGAGAGCTCCGAGCCCCTTCCGGAGCCTAAAGCGGCTCCAGGAGAGCTGGAGAGGGACTGGGAACACGGGATGGAGGGACAGGACACAGGGAATGGCTTCCCACTGGGAAAGGGGAGATTTGGGTGGGATATTGGGAAGGAATTCCTGTCTGTGAGGGTGGGGAGGGGCTGGGCTGGAATTCCCAGAGGAGCTGTGGCTGCCCCTGGATCCCTGGCTGTACCCAAGGCCAGGCTGGAGCAGCCTGGGATCATGGAAGGTGCCCATGGCAGGGGTGGGATGAGACGATTCAAAGATCCCTCCCAGCCCTTTCCATCCTGGAATTCTGTTCGCTGGCGGGATCAGGCTTCCCCTGCTCGGAGAGGCAATGGCTTTTCCATGTAAATGCGTTTTCCGTGTAAATGCTCTTTGAGGGCTGTTTAGCGGGAAGTGACAGCGGTGACAGCTCAGATCCTCCCGGGAATCGCTGCAGTCACTGTTGGTTTTCTCCTAAAATGATGGATCTTGATCTCTCTGCCTTTCAACTTTCGTGGATTTTGGGGTTTTTTCTCCCTGAACCACGGTGTCCTTGATAAATAAGCACGAACAAAAAAACCGCCTCGGAGCCAGGGAGGGAATTCCAGCCTGCATGGTGAAAAAAGGGAAATAAACTGGGGAAAAAAAGAGAAATAAACCAACCCAGACAGATCCCAAGGGGTGGGAATCCCAAATTCCTGCTCAGCGGGATAAACCCTTGGCATGTCACACCCATCCGAGCATCCCCTCCTAACCTGGGGCACCAGCCTCGCTTTTCCTTGCCTTTTTTATGGAATTTCTGGCCCTTTCCCCGCCCTGGGAGGTCCAAGCAGCTCTGCCAGGCTCCAGCCCTGCCCCCATTTTTCTGGAAGGGCCCTCTGGGCAGAGGGGTTTGGAATTGAAATCCAGGAGCAAAATTCCTCCATTTTTTCCCTCTTTTTGCATTAAATATTCCATTAATACAACATCCCAAGTCCCCAAAGCAGGAGGAGGTGTCAAAGCAAAAAGCCACCACCCCCCATTGCTCCCCAGATCTTCCCAACGCAGGAATTTAATTTCTGGCTGAATCCCAGAGGGAAATGAGAGGAGTTTGGGGGAAGGATGGAGGAGGAAATAAAAAAAACCTCCCCTCACCCAAACAGAAATTAATGAATTAAATGCAATCAGAGTGATCGGGGAGAGGAGGTGGAAATGGGGAAAGTTCCTGATGGGAATGGGAGCGGGATCTCTCCATCATTTCCATTTCCCAGCACGCCGGGACTCAGGACGAGCTATTAAGGAGCTGACATTTAGAAGAGTATTTAAACCCTTCTTAGATTAAAGCTTTTTATTCCCTCCAACTCCCAGCCCCTCCACATTCCCTAACATTTGCCCCCCTCCTTAGCGGATTTATTCCTGGAGTTCCTCGGTGCCTCCTTCCTCTTTTTTTTCCCTGTATTTACCGCGGAGCTAATAGGGAATAAACAAGGAGCAAAACGAAGCCGTTCCTGCTATAAATAATTGATGGACACCGCGGCTCCTCACGGATCCCACACAGGTCCCGCGCACGTGGGCACGGAACGAGCAGGAGCTGAGAAATTCCAGCTCCTCACAGACGGGAGATAAAGAAAAGCCAAAAAAAAAAAAAAAAAAAAAGAAAAAAAAGGAGAATATTCCTGCCTGACCCATTCCAGCTCTAAAATGCAGGTATCAGCGCCTGGGTGGTGCCACCTCCGGCTGTGCCAGCCCCTGTCACCGCCGCTGTCCCCGCGCGGGCACGGCCACAATGCGGCGGAACGGCCGCGGATAATTAAACTTTGCGGTGAGGAGATAAAGCCGAGATGGGCTTTTTTTCCTCGGAGCTTTTCACATCCCAGCTGGAGGCAGCAGATAAGGTGGAAATTGGCCTATTTTCCAGCCCGGAGTGGCTTTGCAGTGACAACACAGGGAAAATTCCGATTTTTTCGCCGGCCCTTCTTTGAAATCAAAATTGGAGGGGTTGCGGCCTCCGCTCTGGGAATGAGGCATCTCCTGGGATCAACGGGATGTGTCTCCTGGTGGGAACGAGGGGAAAAGGCCGTGGGATGATCCGGGATCCTTCTCCCGGGATGTTTTCCCGGGATGATGAGGGTCATTGAACCCCGTACCGGGATCCACGGGGTCACCAGGCACCAGGAATCAGCTTTAAATCCCAAATATGGTGGGTTCTGTTCAAATTCCAGCCCTGCCTGGGTGGGAATGAGTTCCATGGGCACAGGATGCCGGGAAGAGCCAGAGGGTGATCCCGGGATGTCCCCTGCCACACTTGGGCTGAAAATACTTTATTTTAGAGGGATTTGGGAGCTCTGGAACTTGAACTCAGCGTGGTTTGCCAGGGAAATCATCTCCATGGGACCTGCTGGGAATGGGAATTGCTGGAGTGG
The DNA here is from genome assembly GCF_965178545.1 of Coloeus monedula. NCBI lineage: Eukaryota > Metazoa > Chordata > Aves > Passeriformes > Corvidae > Coloeus > Coloeus monedula. The sequence goes on along the minus strand of NC_138808.1, from coordinate 1,326,220 downwards.
GAATTGAGCCAAGCACTCCCTAGAGCATCCAGGGGAGTGAAACTCAGGATTGATCATCAGGGATTTGGGAAACAGTGGGAATTCTGTTAGCTTGGATTCATCCAGGGCTTAATTAATTGTAATTCCATTATAAATATGTATAAATATATACAGACACCTAGGGACACAAATTAGGACACACAAACGGAGCTGTTCTTGTTGCAAAACTCCCCAAAAATCCATAAAAACCTTAAGGAAAATGGGAAACAGAGGGAGAAGAAGCTGGGAGCTGCTGGGAATGGATCCAGCTCCATGGGAAATTGATGGGCTCCGCTTCTCCCAGAGCTCCAATCATCCCACGGGGCAGCAGCGTTGGAACGTCCTGCCAAGGCAAAACTCCCGCAGGGACGGAGAGGCCAGCGGGGGAGAGAAGCCGGGCTCAGCTCCCAGCACATCCCAATCCCGTTTCCCTTCCCGCTGGATCGGAGCCTTCATCTCCAAAAAACGCGGGGCCTGGAGCTCCTTTGAGGCCTCATTAATGGATGATTGCCAAGCGCTCCGGAGTCCTGCGGGAAGCGAGGCCGCGCTATCGGAGCGCGGAATCTTTTCCCGACTTCTATCCGCGTTCGCTGCTCAGTCCAGAGGGGCTTTGTGGGTGATAAAACTCCTGCTCTGCCATCGCCTCCCCGGCCCCAACCGAGGCGCTGATGGCTCCAAAAAAATTATAAAAAACGATGGATAAACCCCAAACCCTTGGAAGAATCCGTCTGTGCCGAGATAATTCCGCTTATATAACACATTATCTGCCTTTCTCTTCTCCGGGATTTCATTTCTCTGGGATATTTGCATGAAAACGGGAGCTTTGTTGCTTAGGAAATTCAGCTGCCACTGCTGCTGGCCCCATTCTGCTGCGCTCGAGTGACGGCCTTTGTGCTGCGCTCCCTCCCCGCGCCACGTCCGCCTCCTTGGGAATGAAATCCCTGCTCTAAAGGGAAAAACGGACCTGGGAAAGCTTTTCCTGGTCCCACTTGGCTGGAGGGGCTGCGAGGAGGGAGCTCAAAATGACTGGGCTTTGCTTGGTCCTTGGGCTCAGGGATGGGATGGGGATTTCTGGGGGATTAAACTGGAAGGGTTGGGGGTGTCCTGGAGGAATTGGGAAAGAAGGATCAGCTGAGTGTCCCACAGCACTCCAGCCTTGGGTTTTCCAAGGATTCCCACTGGGAATCCAAACTCTGAGCAAGGGGCACTTGGGAGGCCACCAAGGGCCTCAGGACACCTTTAGGTATCCATGGATCTCCTCTCTGAAGTGGGATTGGTCCCCGCAGGAAACACCCATCGAAATAGGAGGGGAAAGTCCACAGGAAACTTTGGAATGTCTCACATTAAAAATACTCCCAGCCAGAAATGCAAATGGAGACGAATTGTGGGTTATAAATCCCTGATTTCCCTCACTTCCTTCCCTGGTGCTGCCTGGGATTTTGTGGATTACAAAAAAGGGCAAAAGGGTGGAAATCATTCCAAGAGGGGAGAAGGAGGAGCAAAGCCACTCTGGGAGTGGAGAACACGGATGAGATCCAGGATGTTCCGAATCAGCAGGATCCTCCCCGGCTCTTCCCACCTGCGCTCTGCCTTTTTCCAGATGTATAAATCATCCAGGCCAGGTGGAGGGGTTCTTCCAGGGAATTTTTCTGGCTCTGGGCCTTCCAGCAGAGATAAAAGATAAAGATAAAACCCTGGGACAGTGGTCCTGCCACCTTTGATGAAAAATTCATGGATACACGCTGGAAAAATGGACATAGACTGGAAAAATGGAGATAGACTGGAAAAATGGAGATAGACTGGAAAAATGGATGTAGACTGGAAAAATGGATGTAGACTGGAAAACCACACTGGAAATGCCCCCAAAGCCCCATGGAGACCCCAGTGGGGGACAGGGTGGCAGCAGCAGCGTCACTGCCCAGGGGTGGCACTCCCAGCCCTCATTCCCACGCCCTTTCCCGGGATAAACCTTCGATTCCCTCTGCCAGCTCCGTAACGGCTCCAGAACGACTTCCTGGCACATTCCCATTTTAATAAAAATTATAGAGGGGAAGAGCGATGATGTGGCACTTGAAACTGAAACCCGGCTATTTCTTCCATCTTTATCATCCCGGGAAATGCAATATTTTGACATTTCCGAGGAGCAGCAGCATTGTGGATTTCTTTTTTTTCCGATGTATTTTATCTTTCCCTGTACGGTATCAGCCCCGCTCGTCTCCATTTTCTAATTTCATTAACTGGCACTGAGAATAAACCCCTTTATTTCCCCCGGAATTTCCACCCACTCAACGTTTTCAGTTCTCCCATTCCATAAAGATCTCCATGTAAGACGTTTTTCCAGCCTGACTGCTCCTGGAAAAAAAATCGCAGGGGACACAAACTCTGAGTCTGAGAGGAGCCCTGAGGGCTCCTGGGGGCACCCTGGGCTCTGCCACCTTCCCCAGGCAGAAAAAACCTCACCAGGGAAGAATTCTAAGTGGCAAGAGCTTGGATGGGAGGGAAAACAGCAGAATTCCGTGCTGGGAGGTGTTGGGATAAGGGAGCAGAGGAGGAGGGGGAGGAATCTCTTTTAAAGGGTTTTTCAGTCTCTCCCTGACACAAAAAGGGTTGGAGGGATCTTTTTCTCCTCTCATTTCTTGGTGTTTTGGGGAAATTTGCAGCTCCAGGTTTTATTTCCAAGCTTGGAGGCAGCAGGAAGGTCAGGGCAGCTTTTCCTGCAGGAACCCTTGGAAAGCTCAGGCCTGGAATTCTGCTCTGGGGGGAAAGAGCTGAAGATTTCAGGGATGCAGATCCAGGGGATCTCCAACTCGGGCTGGATGGGTGCTGGTAAAACCAGGGGTAAAACAAATCCCTCTGTCCGTGCTTGGAATTCCCAAATTCCTGTCACGGGCCCCTCCCGCCATAGACGTTTATTCCAGAGCTGCCGCAATTCCTGCCTTTCCATCCCCGCCCTGGATTTGGCCTGGGTTGAGCCAAAGCTCCCAGGAAGCACCTGGAGCTTCTCATCCCAAACTTCCTCCTGGTCCTTTCTCCCCCTGGAGACAGACACCAGGCCCAGGAGCTGCATCCCTCCCAGCCAGAAAACCTTGGAGCAGAGGCCAGGAAGCGCGTTATCCCTTTCTGCCTTTTCTCGGGGAGTTTTCCCATGGTTTTTGAGGCTCTGTCTAAAATTTTGGGCAGTTGGGGTGGGATCTGAAGCACCTTGGCTTCCCTGTGCCCAGGTTGGAGCAGCTCGGGGCATCCCAGGGTGATCTTCCAGAGAATCATGGAATTGTTGGGATAAAAGACCTTCCATAGGACCATGGAATTGTTGGGATAAAAGACCTTCCAGAGAATCATGGAATCACTGGGATAAAAGACTTTCCATAGGGCTATGGAATTGTTGGGATAAAAGACCTTCCAGAGAGTCATGGAATTGTTGGGATAAAAGACCTTCCAGAGAATCATGGAATCACTGGGATAAAAGACCTTCCATAGGGCTGTGGAATTGTTGGGATAAAAGACCTTTCATAGAGCCATGGAATCATTTGGGTTGAAAAAGACGTTTCAGCATTCCAGGCAGTTCTGCAGCTTCCTCGGATGGGGATCCAGCGGGAGCAGCCCCAAAGCTCCCCCCGGGGCCGCGACAGGAATCTCAAACCTTCCATTCCCGCTAATCCTCCCAAACTGGCCAACACGGCTTCATCCAGTTTGGAGCTATTCCCTACCCCGGGGTTTCCGCTGAGCTGACGGAGAGAAGGAGCAGCAGCAGATGCAGGGCCAGGGTTCCTCAGCCCTTCCAGGGCAAAAGGGAGCTGGGATCAATCCTTATCAGGCAATTCCGGGGTTATTTCCCATTTCCCTCCTCAACGATCCCCTCCAGCCGCTGCTCAGCACTTCCCGTTCGGAGTTCCGTTGGATTTTCCCAATGTTGTGGCGTGTTAATGTTTAATGACCCTCGTGCTGCTGCTCCTTGGAGCCCAGGGATGTGGGAATTTCCTTTTGTTCCAGGACAAAGCTGAGGAATCCCAAGGGAAAAATGGGAATATGGATCCAACGGGCAGCTGAGAGCTCGCTGACCTCCTTCTGCTGCCCACAACACTCCCTCTGCTCCAAAAAAACACCCGGAGCACCCCAAACCTCTCAGCAGCAGCTCAACAATTCCACCCCAGCACCTCCAGCACGATGGGGTGAAACAATCCGAAAAAAGCCAGAGTTTGATGGATTTAGGGATGGCTGCTCCTGACTCTCAGCTCTCCGTGCTCTCCCCAGATGTTCCCAGCCCTTCCCAGCCTTTCCCAGGGCCAGGCAGAAAGGGGGAAAAGCAGAGTCCTTTACCCAGCTGTAACAAGGCCCCTATTAATTATGCATTGGAAGCTAATGAACATTTTAATTCCATGTATCCCCCTCTTCCCATTCCCCCCCTTTCCTTCTCCTTTAAATAAATATTTCAGCATCTCTGGAGCGCTGGGAGCGGGGCCGAGCAGGTTGATTTAATCTCCCGTCCCTGCTCTTTGCCCAGCAGGAATTCTCTCATCCTCCTCCCGCACATCACAAATCCTCGCTGGGGGAAGGAGGGGGATCAGAGCCCATCCAGCGCTTCCCTCCTTCCCTTTGGAAGTCCTTCAAGGATTTCGAGGAAGATGTGATTCACGGCTTTTAATCGCTCTGCTCGTTAACTCTTCGGGATCTGAACCCACCAGAGATTCCCTCGATTCCCATGGCTGCAGATTTCCCAGGGGATGAGGCCACCAGCTTGTCCCACAGAGGAAAATTCCCTCTGGTCTCTCCTGAATTTTCCCATGGCTTGGCATCATTTGGGTCCATTTATCCTGGAATTGCCACAAAATCCCTGGGAACACAAAGAAATTCAATCTTTTCCCAATGCTGCCAAGCCCTGGGGCTCCCAGCTCTGCCTGAAAGGAATCCCTGGATCCAGGCAGGTCCCACCTCTGGCAGGAAATGGATCACCAGCGACACCAGAGATGTTTGATGTGGATTTTGGGGCAAATAATTCCTGATTTCCCACCCGCAGCCCCGTCCTGGGGCAGTGATGAAGGGGTGTGGATGGAAGGATGGAGAGACGGGATTGATTCCCTTTTCCTGGCCTGGAAAAGAGCCCCAGCTGAGGCCAGCTGAGCTCAGCACCATCCCTGGACAGGTCGGCGTCCAGGCAGGGATGAAGCACAAAAGGAGAATTATTTCCATTTAATCCTTGCAGTATTAAGGGGAAAATATCCACAGTAACAGCGAGGTTCTTGGGGGAAAAATAATTTTTAAAAGCCTGGAGTCTGCACTGAAAAAACAGCACTGGAAAATCTAAATAATGACCATGGAGCTGGAAAAGAGCTCCCGGACAATCCTGACTCTGCAGAGACCTCGGAGGGGTTGTCTGGAGCTGACTGATTCCTCTGACTCCTCATCTCCTGGAAGCTCCTCCGTGGCTGAGGCCAACCCGGGATCAGAGAGCTTTCCCGAGGATGGGAGTGCAACATTCCACACATCTCCTGGAAACCTTCCCAGGAATTGCTGCCCATTTTCCTTCCGATTCAGCCAAATCCTTCCCATTTTTCAGTTTTACACTTTGTGCTCCAAACCCTCACTGGAGACGGGGAAAGGTCAGCGGGTGGCGAGAGGTTGAACACGAGGATTTGGGGCTGATTTATGGCTCCCTAAAATGCAAACCCTGAACCCGGGCTTGGGAATTGATCCCATCAAACATTTTTGGGACCTCTGGTGCTGATCCGTCGTTCTCCCACTGCCCTCCCGGATCCCGCTGACCTCAAGTGGACAATGGGCACCGTTGCCCCCATGGAAACTCCTCACAGATTTGGGATGTTCCTCTGCAGGCCACGGCTGAGATAAAATGAAATCAGGTTTGGGCATGATCCCACAATCCCTGAGCTTGGAAAAGCTCTCCAAGGTCACCGAGTCCGAGCTGTGCCCGATCCCCACCTTGTCCCCACCCCAGAGCTCTGAGTGCCACGTCCAGGAATTCCTTGGACACCTCCAGGGATGGGGATTCCAAACCCGCCTGGGCAGCCCCAGTGCCCAAATCCCCCCTTCCCAGGAGGCTCGTTCCCACTGGGATCATTCCCATTATCAACAGGGAATAGAAGGAACCTCCAAGTGATTAATTAACTCCGGAGTGTTTAATTACCCTCTGAACATCCAATGGACATCCCCGGCTCCATCTCCCAGCATTCACAACACTCGACATTCCCAATTAGCTGTAATTAAGGATGATAATGAATCCCCATGTTTACACCACCCATTAAAATCCCGAATTTTCATTGTTCCCGGTCCCCACGTGCTCCTTGGGGAGGGACACAGCGGGAAAAGGCTCCTCTGCGCCGTGGTTTGTGCCGATTGTGGATGGGCTCGGAGACAGAAAGAGAAATTTGGGAAAAAATCCAAACTCCGATTTCCGAGGCTGCAATTCCCACTGAATGAGGAACGAATCCACCTCGTGCTGCCATTGTTTACCTCCCAGGCTGACAATGCAGATTTATGCAAATGAGAGCCCGGCTGCTGTTTGTCTGCTCGTTAATTAGCAGCCCGTTCCGGCCATGGAAACCAGGCTGGGAGAACTCCTCTAATTCCATCAGCGGTTGGATCCCGCTCTTCCCCACGTTCCTGTCCCATTTCGTGGGGCTTCGGCAAGGTTTTGGGGTGGAACAAAACCCACCATGGACATCATGGGACTCCTGGGAGCAGGGAAAGAGGGATCTGGGAAAAGGGGGAAAGCGGGATTTGGGAAGAGGTGAGCTGCAGCTTTGCATGAGTCTGGGTTTCTCTTCCAGTTTCTTTGTGCAGTGATGATGTCACAGAATCAGGAATTGTTTGGGTGGGAAAAGACCTTTTGGAGAATCATGGAAATATTTGGGTTGGAAAAGATCTTTCATAGAATCATGGAATTGTCTGGGTTGGAAGAGACCTTTTGGAGAACCATGGAATCATTAAAAATGGGTGGAAAAAACCCCAAGACTTTCTTGTCCTCCCTGAGGTGCACCGATAATCCCAACAGGCAAAATTTGGGATAAAGTCCTGGGAGAAATGTACAAACTGTCAGTGAGCAAACACCTAAACAACCCCTGGGATGTTTTATTCCCAAAAAGATGCTGGAGCAGCTCCAAGTGTTGGGCACAGCCTGACAAAGCTGAGTTTTATCTGGGAATGATGTGGGATCAGACATAGCCCCCCAGGGGCTCCCATTCCCCTTTCCCACTTTTCCCCTGTCCTCTGCTTCCCTCAGGGACAATTTCTTCACCCGGATTTACACATTTATTTACAAACCCAGAACGGCTTGGGGGGGATCCTGGCACCCGCAGGATTCCAGTGCCTGTTTCCAACCTGGCCTCTTCCAGTGTTTCCTCTGCAATTTCTGCACACACGGCCCCGCAAAATGGGCCTAAACACTGCAATTTTCCAACCATTTTCATCCAAATTGTCGGCAATTTCCCAATGGTCCCAGCACCAAATTATAACTGAGTGCTCGGAAACGCTGCGAGGCCGCCCAGGCATCCGCGGGCACGGGAGGGAGGGGGGAATGTCGGGATGAGGTGGCAGCAGCTGGACACAGACCTTTCAAAAATGGGTTTTTGGGTTATTAGCGGCCACATCTCGGGCCTGGAGTCATCGGGGGGGGGGGAGATGAGGCCGTTCCTGTGATGGATTTGGGATACAACACCGTAAATCTCCCCGGATGGCCGGGAAAGGGGTTGTTTTTGCAGGAAATTTGTGTCTTCAGGATGGCAAAATAGAAATGGATCCCAAAATAAATCAAGGCAGTGGCTCGGACTGAGAGGTCGCTTTGGTTCAGTCACTTGGGAAGCAATTCCAGCTTGGAAGAGGGGATGGTTCCTGGGATACCTCGAGAGGGGATCCAGGCGGGCTTTGCAGAGCTCCAACAGGGCCCAGTTCCACCATTTTTGGGGGGTACCACATCCCAGGGATTGTTCAAATCCAGCCTGGAGGGGGCTGGGAGCAGCCTGGGACTGTGGAAGGTGTTCCTGCACAAGGAAAGTCCCATCTGAGGTGGGATTTCAGGTCCCTGCAACCCAAACCATTCCAGGGTTGGATCTGGGTCTGGATTGGGGCAAATCCCATTTGAGGTGGGATTTCAGGTCCCTGCAAACCAAACCGTTCCAGGACTGGATCTGGGTGAGGACAGGGGCGCTCCGAGGTTGATGCTGCAGGAAAACCTGGACATTTGGGAAGGAGAGGCCAAGATTTGGAGCAGAACACCCCCACCCCACCTCCTGGACCACCATCCCCACGCTGGGGTCACCCCATTCCTTCTCTGCCTTGGGAACGCAATGGGAATTTGGGATCCCATTCCAGCAGCCCCCCAGGAGCTCTGTCACTGCCAGTCCTTCTCCGAGCCATCCTCCTGCTGCCTCCCACACGGATTTCGCACTCCCTGCTCCCCCCAGGAGCGAGGAACCCGTCAGATATTTTTGTGTTTCTCACAGATGGCCTCGGTTTCCAACCCAACCACGCTGCAGGCACGGGGAATGTATTAATAATTACACAAGGTGTTAATTGCTTCCCAGGCAGGGCTTTTGTCTCTCCTTCCTCTGATGAGACAGCGACGGGGAAAGTCAACAGGTGTCAAGTGCGGTGCTTCACTCCCGAGCCGAGAGCGTTTATTAAAACTGCTAATGAATCTAATAATTAAACACATAAATATGCGTTACCTCAGGTATTAAATCTCATTATTGGGCCCGTCCAAAATCAATTTGGGGGCGTGTGTGCATTAACACACGGGCAAAGTTAATTAGAAATGTCCAGATCAATATTTGAGTAATTCTTAACCGGTGGAATCCCTGTCTGCAGAGCTGTGAATAAGTTATATCCCAGAAATTAATGCCTTCTCCTAATGGAGTTTATCCTGGGAAATTAATGATACTCCAGGAAATCCACGGAAATAAATGACGAACCCTGTTTGCCTGAGCATCGCCCTCGGGGAAATCATTAAATATCTGTTGTCAGGGCCCAGGCTCTGCTCCAGCTCCGGAGCGCTTGGACAGGTGGGACAGAGCTGCGATGGAGCCTGGCGGGCTCTGACCCTCATTCCCTGCTCCAGGGTTTCCAGCTGAATCCCAACTTTCCGGGAAGACGGAGCTCCTGCAACTCAGGCGTGAATCCCGGGGGGGGCTCTGACCCCATTCCCTGCTCCAGGAGGCATTGGGAAAGGGGAAAAGCAGCTCTTGGCAAGGGCAAGCCCAGCCCTGAAGCAGGAGTTGGGTGCTGATTTCAGGGCTGGACCACTCCTCAGGGATTTATAGGGAATACTTGCAATTCCCAGCCACTCTGGGGACAGGATGGGGGCACGGGGCCGGGCGCCAGGAGCTGGCACACCTCGGTGTGCGGTGACAAATTAAAGCCCAGCCCTGGGGGCAGCCCAGCAGCGCTGCACGGAGCCGTGGGGCTCTGCAGCCACCAATTCTCCCCTCGCTGAACGCCTCGCCGCCGTTTATCCACCCTCCTCGTGCTATTTAGGGATTTATTGTTAGCAAAGGGCAGCGGAGGGGCGGGGGGAGCAGGGCAGGACCCAGCGGGGTCTTCCCCATCCTCCCGCGGCTTCCCTGGCTGGGTTTGTTTCCGTGTCTCCTCTCCTCCCCTGGGATAACACCATCCCTCAATCTGCTCTGACACGTTCCTTTCCCCAGGGCAATTTACGCGGAGAATGATTCCCTGATTGCTCACTTTGCCTCCTCCTCTCTTGTTCTGCAGGGTTGGGGGTTTTTTGGTGTTTTTTTGTTGGTTTCGGGTTTTTTTTTTTATTTCTGAAGGATCATAAGATATCGTGTTCTAGCAATAATTGCGTGATGGGGATATTTTGCTGCTTCTTCCCTCTCCGGGCTCTGTTTGCCCAGCATGGGTAGGTTTGGGGTTCCCTCGTGCCATGGAGGGGCTGCTGCCACCTCAGTGGGGACATCTGGGACCTCCCTGTGCTAAGGAAAAGTCCCAGAGCCCAGGCAGGGCAGGGGCGGAGATTTGGGATTGGATTTGAGCCATTTAACCCCAAGCACAGAATTATCCCACAATGGTTTGGGTGGGAAGGGACCTCAAATTGCACCCAGGGACACCTCCCACCATCCCAGGGTGCTCCAAACCCCGTCCGGCCTGGCCTTGGACACTTCCAGGGGTTAAAAACATCCAGATCCCAAAGGATTTCCCAGCAGGAGCAGGGAGCTGTGCCAGGCCCAGCACATTCCCAAATCCAACGGGGTTCCTGGAAGTGCCGGAGCCCTGGAGTTCCCCTTGCCCACTCCAGCACCGCCTGGATCCCACTCAAGAGCCCCGGAGTGTTCCTATTTAGCTGTAAATTTATCTGTGTTGGATTATCCATTGCAAGTGCAAAGAAATTCCCTGTACTTCCCAAACCCATCCCATTCCGGCCTCGGTAACGAGCGGGGGCGATTCCCACGCTCAGAATCAGGAACTATAAGCAGGACTGTGCTTTCCCTGGGCCTTTTTTTAAAAAAAATTTAACATTGTCCAGGCCACCCTGAATCCCCCAGTCCCAAAAATCCCGCCTGGCACAGCCGTGCTGTGGCTCCTTGTGGGATCCACACCACGGGAGTCTGTGGGTCGGGTTCAGGTGTCTGTGAAGGTGTTTGTGAGGGTGTTTGGGAAGGTGTTTATGAGGATATTTATGAAGATATTTATGAGGTTATTTACGAGGATATTTATGGCAGGTCCTGCTGTTCCTCGGAGAAATATTGATTTGTAAACAAAGGGATGTCCCTGTGACCGTTAAATCAGCCTGAGCCACGGCACAGGCCGGAATGACCAGGAAAAAATCAGTTTTGCTTTTTACATTTCTGTGGCTGTTTTATTTGTAAACCAGAGGGAAAAAGGGGAAGAGAACGTCCATGGAGCTGCTCTGCGCTCCTGGATCTGCCAAGCCTCATCCCAGACCTGCCCGTGGCTCCAACAGCCAAGCAGGGACTGATTATTTTGTTCCTTCAGCCAGGAGTGTCCCCAGCTGGGATGGGAATGGTGGCACTGGGACAGCTACTGGAGCATCCCTGATTTACTGGGATCATCCAGAGCCATTATCCCGGATTTATGGCTGGAAGGGAGGCAGGGATCTGCCCCATCTGGCGTGATTCCCGAGCGGAACGGCAGCAGCATTCCAGGATTTTGGCTCTGCTCAAATGGGGTTTGCGGTTCGTTATCCCGGTGCTGAGGCCGTGGGAACCAGTGCAGGCAGCCACGGTTGGGGTTTTGGGTGGTTTTTTTAAAGAAATAAAACTTTCTCCTTTTATTGGCGGCTCACTCTTCATTTTATATCCTTTGCCTTTGCCTGAAAGAAGAAAAACGAGGCTCTAAACTTTCCACCCCCTCGCTATCTCCTCCCTTATCTAAAGGCAGCGCTGCAGATGGTGCCATAAAACCGGAGATAAGGGCAGGGACCAGACTGGGGGTGGGAGGCACCTCCCTCCTCCCTCCTCCCTCCCTCCCCCCCTCGCCTTCCAGGCAGCCTCTCCAGCAGTCCCTCGCTGCTGGGAATGCCTTCCCTTAAAATTTGATGCCAGGGCCCGTGTTTTCCTTTGGAGATTGGGCTGAAACAACACAGAATGGGTGAAGGGTGGGGAGGGCAGAGCCAGGGTTTGGGAAAAGCATCAGCCTCAGGCTTGATCCTGATCCACGGGGCTGCTTTCCATGGCTCTGTTCTTTGGCTGGTGAGAACAATCCGGCCGAGGAGCATAAATGACTCCAGCAAACATCACAGGCTGTTTATTGATCTCTATTGATTGTTCTCAAACCTAATTGCTGGCCTTGATCAAGGATTTTGGTGCCCAAGGATTTTGGATTAAGGATTTTGGTGGAAGGCAGCCACCCCATGGGGCATTAATCCTGCAGGAACCCCATTCCCTGAGGAAATCATGGAGTCTTTTAGGTTGGAAAAGGCCTTTAAGATCATCGAGTCCAGCTAAGGCCACCTCTCATCCATGTCCCCAGCAGGGACAGGATGGGGCAGGCAGGAGGGGAAGGAAATGCCCAGTGGGAGTGAGATCAGCCCAGGAAGGATCCTGACAGAGGACATGGAGCGGGATCAGCCCAGGAAGGATCCTGACAGAGGACATGGAGTGAGATCAGCCCAGGAAGGATCCTGCAGGAGAACATGGAGCGGGATCAGCCCAGGAGGGATCCTGACAGAGGACATGGAGCGGGATCAGGCCAGGAAGGACCTGCAGGAGAACATGGAGCGGGATCAGGCCAGGAAGGACCTGCAGCTCCTCCCTGTCGCCGGAGCTGTCGGTGACGCGGAGATGTCGCTGTCGCCGGGGGGAAGCGTGGGAGGGCAGAGCTCACATTCGGCACAGGTGCTCCGGAGTCTGTGCACACCCCGGCGCCATCCCAGCCCTGCTGGGCTTGGAAAACGCCGTTCCTGGATCCTTGGGATGGTTGGGATGCGGAGAGCAGCTCGTTCCCTCAGCGGGAGCAGAATCCGTGCGGGGGGAGAGCTCCGTGCCCGCGCCGGGGTTCCCTCACCCATCGCGACCCTCCCGCGGTGCCACGTCCTGCCAGGGCCAGGGCACAGCATTCCAAGGATCCCAGGCTGCGGCACATTCCCAAAATCCGGGGCTGCGGCACAGATTAGCATTGCCACCTAGCGGGGTGCCCTCTGCCCGGCCCCTCCGTCCCTGCCACCGCAATGCCACCTCAATGCCACCGCCGCAAAGCCACCACGGCCCCGGCCCCACCCTGGCACCGCGCCCGGGGGATGGGATTTGCTGGATCCGGGACAGATCTGGGAATGCCGAGGCTCCCTCCCTGCTCAACCCGCTCAGCCAGAGCCCGGAGCGAACCCTTAGAGCGTTTTTGTTCTTCCTTCGCTCCTCACAAGTTGTTTTCCACACAAAAATCCCCTTTTTTTCCCCCCCTCCTTGGAGCGGAGAGGGAGCAGCAAAGGTCAGGCTTTGCCCCGGGCGCTGGAGCCGGGCAGAGCGCGCAGACACCTTCGGATTCCAGGGAAAAAAGGCACCACTGAGGGGAAATCGGGACAGCCAGACACAAACCCCGCTCCCCGGGGCACCGGGGCCGCCTTTCAAAGGGTGCCTGTGCTCGGGTAACAAAGGCCTCATGCAGCAGGGCGGGATCGTGGTGCGGATGAGGAGCTGAGGCTCGGAAAAAAGGGAATAACTCGTCCAAAGAGAAAAAAAAAAAAAAAGAATAACCCATCCAAGGGCACTCAGAAAAGGGAATAACCCATCCAGGGGCACTCAGAAAAGGGAATAACCCATCCAGGGGCACTCAGAAAAGGGAATAACCCATCCAAGGGCACTCAGAAAAGGGAATAACCCATCCAAGGGCACTCAGAAAAGGGAATAACCCATCCAAGGGCACAAGCAACAAGGCTGCTTCTTGCCCTGACACCGCTCCGACCCCAAAACACCCCATGGGATGCAGGGGTGAGACAACACCACCCCAAATCTTGGATCTGGGCTCCCAGTGGGAAGTTCTTCCTTTCCCCCATCCCATAATTCGGTGTGGATAAACAGCTTTTCTTCAAAAACCGAGCCCGGCCCGGCGCTGGGCACTCGAGGAAGCCGCAATAAATGTTTCAGCAAAGCTGAGGAGAGGAGGCAGAGCAGGAGAAATCTCTGATCGCCATCCAGCTCCCTCTAAATCATTCATGGCCCTCCCTGCCTGCTCCAGGAAGACCCAATTATCCCCATTTTCTTCTAAACATTGAGATTCCTGGAAGTTTTCGTTGGAAAGGAGCAGAGAAGCAGGTCCCCAGGCGGGCCCACACCTGGCTCGGCTTGGAGAGGGCAGAGCTGAGGCGCCGGCGGTCCCGGCCCCGCTGGATCATCCAAGGAGTGGAAAATCCCAGAACATCTTTCCCCAGAGCCAGCTGGAACACGCCAGCAACGCCAGCAGCGTTTGGAATTGAGATTTTCCAAACGCGCGTTTAATTCGGAATTAATGGGATGATTCCCCCCTCCCCCCCCCCCCCACGATAATTGAAAGGGGGAGGAAAAAAAATGATTATTAACCACAGCTTTGTGTCTGAGCCCTGACAACGAGGTGGGAAATATCCATCCGGCACACGGCTGCTAATTCCCAATAAATACGTTTCTTTCAATAACCAGCTGGTTTTAATTTAACAAACACAGAGCTGTCTGCTGAAATCGGAATTAATTGAGTGTTTCGAGACCTCGGTGGGAAGCAGCAGCCGCAGCTCAGCCCCCACCCCTGCCCGGCGCAGTGGGAATGTGGAGATGGGTGCTGGGAATGTTCGGCGGCACCGAAAGCCCGAATTTCTGGCTGCTTTATTTATATTAAATAAATTAACATTTTCTTTTCACGCTTTCCCCGCTTTGGATGCTGTGCAAGAAGGAAAAGAAAGAAATAAAAGGAAGAAATAAAGAAGAAAGAAATAAATAAGAAATAAAATAAAGAAATAAAAGCAAAGCAGGTGCCGAGGTTATTCCCCAAATCTGCCTTTTCCAACGCCTTCATCTCTCCCATGGAATAGGGAATTCCACGGAGCCTTTTTCCTTCTGTTTCCTCGCAGAGCTGGGAAACAGCCACGGGACTGTCAGGGACACCCCAAAAAGGAGCCGTGGCGGGGTGGAAGCTCAGCTGCCTCCCCCAAAATTCTCCCCAGAGCTTCCCAAAACTTCCCCGCCGGCTTTCGGCGCTTCCCTCCCGCTGGGAAGGGGCGGAGTCAAGGGCACCCTCAGGTGACATCATCAGGTGACATCATCAAGTGACACCCCCCAGGTGACTCCTTCATGTGATGTCATCAGGTGACATCATCAAGTGATGCCCTCCGGTGACATCATCAGGTGACATCATCAGGTGATGTCATCAAGTGACACCCTCAGGTGACATCATCAGGTGATGCCCTCGGGCTGCAGCGTCCCCGGGCTGTCACCTCCTCCACCGAATTCCCCACCCAAAAATCCAATTAAAACCCCAAACTGCCGTAACAGCTCTGCTCCAAAATCCCGGGAAAAATGACGGCGTTCCAGGGAAAATAATTCCCATTCCCAGCCTGATCCCATTGACTCCTCTCCCAGGTCTCTTGGAGGCTGGAAGTGCTCCCAGCTGCCAGATTGAGCTGTTTGGCCCCAAAAGAATTCCCAAATCCATGTCTTTGGAAGGCCAGAACGCGGGAGAGGCCCCGGATTTGAAAGATCTCGTTTTGCGCGAGCCGGGAACAGATTTTGTTCATTTTCCTGGGGAAAATTGAGTTTTCCCAACCTTTTTTTTGTTTGGCAGGAATGCTCATCAGGGACAATTCCAGCAAATTGGGGAGAAATTGGAAACATCTGCACCGAAAAAAGACAATTTCGACAGAAGGACAAGCCCGAAAGGGGATTTTTCAGCAGTGGGAGATGCCCCGAATTGGGTTTTTTTCTCCTCAAAATAAACATTGGATGAAGGTGGCTCCTAATGGGCTCATTTGAGATGGATTTAATGGATGGATTTATGGAAATGAGCTTTTCTTTCCATTTGGGTGCATTGACAGTCAAGGAACTGGGGAATTATTAAAATAAGAAGGGAAAAAAAGACCCTAAAAGGGGTAAAAATGCATTTTTAGTTGAAATACCGCACTGAGAGAAAGCTGAATTTAATTCCTATTTAATGCTGGACAGCGTCCTTGGGGAAAATGGTTCCAACATACTCCAAACTGGGCTTTTTCTCCCATAAAACTTGAGTTTTCCTCTTTTTTCCCCCATAAAAGTTGAGTTTTCCTCTTTTTTTTTTTTTTGCCATAAAACTTGAGTTTTCCTCTCTTTTTCCTGGAAGATTTGGGGCTCCTCGTGCAAGGATGCCACGCCAACACCACAAGGCTTTCCCAGGGATGGGTCTGGGGTTAATTACAATCAAATTAAACCAAAAGAATCCCTTGGCCCCTCTTGGAGCTCTCACATGGAGCAGCTCGGGAGTTGTAGGAATGGGATTTCCACCCCTTTTTCCATGAGAATCAGGATATTAAAGAAAAAAGTCTCAATTCTACACCAAAATGTGAAACACCTTGATTAAAAAAATGCTGTTTTGATGAGTTTCCCATGGGATTTTCCACACTTCTGGTGTCTGGCCCTGGTTCCCGGGAGCTGAAGGTCCCGTTGGCACCGCTTTGGGGTCGCAGCATTTGGGGGTTGAGTGCAGCATCCCAAATCCCACATCCCAAATCCTTCATCCCACATCCCGCATTCCAAATCCCACATCCTGCATCCCAAATCCCACATCCCGCATCCCAAATCTCAAATCCTGCATCCCACATTCCGCACCCCGCATCCCAAATCCCATATCTCAAATTCTGTATCCCAAATTCCGCATCCCAAATCTCACATTCCAAATCCCGCATCCCAAATTCCGCATCCCAAATCCCACATTCCAAATCCTGTATCCCAAATACCGCATCCTGCATCCCAAATCCCACATTCCGTGTTCCAAATCACATATCCCAAATCCCAAACCCCACATCCCAAATCCTGCATCCCAAATTCCTCATCCCGCATCCCAAATCCCACATCCCAAATCCCACATCCCACATCCCAAATCCCGCATCCCAAATCCCAAATCCCATATCCCACATCCTGCATCCCAAATCCCAAATCCCGCATCCCAAATCCCGCATCCCAAATCCCATATCCCACATCCTGCATCCCAAATCCCACACCCCACATCCCGCATCCCCCATCCCAAATCCCAAATCCCGCATCCCACATCCCACATCCCACATTCCACACCCCACATCCCACATCCCCCATCCCAAATCCCAAATCCCACATGCCAAATCCCAAATCCCAAATCCCACATCCCCCACCCCACATCCCGCATCCCACATCCCAAATCCCCCATCCCACATCCCAAATCCCGCATCCCAAATTCCAAATCCCAAATTCCACATCCTGCATCCCAGATCCCGCATCCCAAATCCCACATCCCACATCCCGCATCCTAAATTCCCCATCCCACATCCCCCGTCCCAAATCCCACATCCCCCATCCCACACCCCACATCCCGCATCCCCCATCCCAAATCCCACATCCCAAATCCCACATCCCGCATCCCGCATCCCAAATCCCATATCCCACATCCCCCATCCCAAATCCCACATCCTGCATCCGAAATCCCACATCCCAAATCCCCCATCCCAAATCCCAAATCCCATATCCCACACCCCACATCCCGCATCCGCCATCCCAAATCCCCCATCCCAAATCCCCCATCCCGCATCCCAAATCCCAAATCCCATATCCCGCATCCCACATCCCCCATCCCAAATCCCACATCCTGCATCCGAAATCCCACATCCCAAATCCCCCATCCCAAATCCCACATCCTGCATCCGAAATCCCACATCCCAAATCCCCCATCCCAAATCCCGCCTCCCTGGGGAGCCACGTTCCCCCTCCAGCAGCTGCTCCGCCGCTCATTAGCGGCTCCTCATTTCCATGAATTCCCTGGGATCGGATTCAAACCGAGCCCGGCTCGGAGCGATCAAAACAAATCAGGCGCGACATGAAAGCGGAAAGGTTGAGGCGGAGGTGAGGAGCTCCAGGAACGATTTCCATCCTTTCATCCCGGTTCTTCTCTCCCCTTCCTCTCCAGCGTTTCTTGCGGAACAATGAGGTTCGGGCGGGGATTTGATGGCTCGGAGATCTGAGGGCTCGGCTGGCGGGGGATGCTCCGCGTTTAGCATCGATAATCACCGCCGGCTCCGCCGCAGAGTCCCCACATCCCGCAGCATCCCAAATCCCACATACTGCATCCCAAATCCTGCATCCCAAATCCTGCGTCCCACGTCCCAAATCCCACATCCCGCATCCCAAATCCTGCATCCCACATCCTGCATCCCAAATCCTGCATCCCACATCCTGCATCCCACATCCTGCATCCCAGATCCCGCATCCCAGATCCTGCATCCCACATCCTGCATCCCGTGTCCCAAATCCTGCATCCCGCATCCCAAATCCTGCATCCCATGTCCTAAATCCCACATCCCGCATCCCAGATCCTGCATCCCACATCCCACGTCCCACATCCCACATCCCAAATCCCACATCTCGCATCCCAAATCCTGCATCCCACATCCCAAATCCCCCATCCCAATCCCAAATCCCACATCCCAAATTCCACATCCTGCATCCCAAATTCCGAATCCCAAATCCCACATCCTGCATCCCAAATCCCGCATCCCAAATCCCTCATCCCAAATCCCCCATCCCAAATCCCACATCCCAAATCCCGCATCCTGCACCCCGCATCCCAGATCCCGCATTCCAAATCCCAAATCCTACATCCTGCATCCCACATCCTAAATCCCACATCCCAAATCCCAAATCCCACATCCCACATCCTGCATCCCAAATCCCACATCCCAAATCCCAAATTCCGTATCCCAAATCCCAAATCCCGCATTCCACATCCCGCATCCCACATCCCAAATCCTGCATCCCAAATACCCCATCCCTCCTCCCAAATCCCGTATCCCACATCCCAAATCCCACATCCCAAATACCCCATTGTTCCCACAGGGAACAATTCCAACCCAATATCCCACCGGAATCTCCCCTTCTTCAGCTTCAACCCCTTCCAGGAGGAATTTTGAGCGCATCCCACGCGTGACGCTCAAAGCCTTCCCCTTCCCTCCTCGCGCCTCCGAGAGCCCCGAACGCCTCTTGGCTGCAGGGGGGAGTTTCCTGGAGCCGGCCACTCCAGCTGGAATCCCTTTTATTGCTGGAATTGGACACCTGACAGGGGCCTTTCCTTAATTTCCTTAATTCCGCTTAATTGGCCGTGGCCTCGTGGTCCCCTCTGCAAGGAGCGCTCGTTAAGGTGGCACTAAAACAGAACGTGAGGGAGGAAATGAGAGCGCAGCGAAGGAAGGGACTCGTGGAGAGGCTCCGGGAGCTGAGATCGGCACCTGGGCGCTCATTCCAGCTCGGAAAACGCCGGGAATGATGGATGGAGGCACTTACGAGCACCTTGACAGCAATAAAGGGGATGATCCATCCCGGCGCTGGCGGAATTCCAGCGGCTCGGCCTCGCTCCGTGCTGTGGGAAAGGCTCGGAGGGATCGGGCCCCGCTCTGGGAAGCGCGGTGGGAACTGCGAGCCCCAAGGCCTGGGTTCTGCTCCCGTTAAAGCCGTTCCATGGGATGGATGTGCCGGGAAGCATCGGGATCTCAGCACAGCCAAACCTGAGCCAGCAGCTGCTGGGGTGGGTGATGAGCATCGCCCCAGGCTCATTCCGGGGGAAACGCGGGATCCCAGCCTCTGGAAAAGCTCTGGAGAGGCTCGGGAGAGGCTCAGCAGAGCAAAGGGAGGTCAGGGAGTGCGGCGGGGCACAAGCACAGCTCAGCACCTCGGTTTGGGGCTGAATCCGCTGATTTCTCCCAGGACAGGAAGGAACGACCTCAGCTGTGCCAGGGGAGGGCCAGGTGGGACATCCGCAGGAATTTCTCCATGGGAAAGGCTGTTAAACGCTGCCCAGGGAGGTTTGGAGTCCCCATCCCCGGAGGTGCCCTGGGTGTGGCACCCAGAGCTCTGCGCTGGGGACGAGGTGGGGATTGGGCTTGGACTCGCTGACCTTGGAGCTTTTTCCAGCCTCAGCGATTCCACCATTCCCTTCCGATATTCCACAATCCTCCCCTCCGGGAGCTGTGCGGGCTGTGCTCAGGACCAGGAGTGGAACCAGCCGCGTGTCGGAGCCTCGGGATAGCCACGGCCACCCCCAGCAGTGACATTCCCACACTTCCAGCCTCCCTTCCCGCTCCTTTCGAGCACAGCTCAGCCATTCCGTCTCCGCCTCCAATCTGTCGCCAAACCCCACCTGCTCCTCTCCTCCGGCTCCTCAGATACAAAGCAGCACGAGTGCTTTGTAATTTAGTTGAAAGAAAAGAGGTATTTTCTTTTTAATCCCCCAAACGGCACCTTTTCATATGATTTTTTTCCCCTTCTGCGAAGAGCCAAATCTCTTGGATTTTTTTTTTTTTTTTTTTTTTTTTTTTTAATTTTAGGGGAGAAATTAATGCAGGGAACAAAACGCCGGCGGAGAACAAAGCATAGGGGGTTTGTTTGTCCCCAGCAGATGACAGACGGACACGCGGCCACCGCAGGTACGGCTCCAGATCCGCACGGCTTTGTCTCCTCACACCTTTGATGCCTCAAATTAAAATGTGCCGGAGGACGGTAATTAAAAAAAAACAAACCCAAACCCTGAGAACCACTCGGCTTTTTGCGCTCAGATCCCTCCTGCCTCAAGGTTTAACCCTGTGAAGGATCTCTGCGGGAATGGGTTTTCCAGAGAAAAACTGATCAGGCTCCAACCCTGATCCCAATTCCTGCTCGGAACAAACCGCTCCAGCCCTGATCCCAGTTCCTGCTCGGAATAAACCGCTCCAGCCCTGATCCCAATTCCTGATCAGAACAAACCGCTCCAGCCCTGATCCCAATTTCTGCTCAGAACAAACCGCTCCAGCCCTGATCCCAATTTCTGCTCAGAACAAACCGCTCCAGCCCTGATCCCAATTCCTGATCAGAACAAACCGCTCCAGCCCTGATCCCAATTCCTGATCAGAACAAACCGCTCCAGCCCTGATCCCAATTCCTGATCAGAACAAACCGCTCCAGCCCTGATCCCAATTCCTGATCAGAACAAACTGCTCCAGCCCTGATCACGGGCAGCTAATTTGGATCTCAGCTAACAGGGATCAATCCATCCAGGAAATCCCAGAGCCTGAACTCGGAGCAGAGCAGAAATCAGTCCCGGCTCTCCCCTCGCTGAATTGATCCTCTGTCAGATCCAGGGGGGTCCGGCCGGGTTCAGGGGATGTGGCAGCGTCTCCTGGTGCCTCGTGGAGCACTGAAAAGCCTCTTCCCTAATTATCCCCCCTGGGAAAAGCCGGAGTAAACACTCCAAAGCTGCACACAGTAATTAATGCCGGCTGCCGCCTTTGTGTTTCCGAACAAGCTGGGCCCTTTTTTGTGTTGGATTTTTTTTAAAATTTAATCCCTTGATGAAAAGTCCCATCAGCGCTGCCAGCACCAGTGATGTCCCCAAATAAGGGACGCCCACCTGGCACCCAAATGGCACAGCAGGAATTGAGCCCCCAGAGGGGCAGGGGGAGGGTGTGGGGCACAAGGGGACGCCCCTAAAGCCACCTCCAGTGCTGGAAAAGCATCAGACCGGAGGCAAAGGATCCCTGTCCTTGGCAGCAATTCCCGGACCCTCTCCAGCCTCCCCATGCATCTGTTTCAGCCCAGCCATGGGACAGCGTGTCCTGCCAGGATGACAAATGTCACAAATGTCACAAATGTCACAACTGTCACAGCACCCTCCCAGTCCTCCCCAGCTTCCCTAGACCGAGCCCCAGCTCAGGGCTGAGCTCTGTGAGCTGAGAGCAGATCCCAGGCCCAAACCGCGCTTCCCAGCCAGACTCCTGGCAAAAAAAAATGTAAAAAGAAGCAAAATCTCTTAATAAAATCTCCTAATAAACCCCAGGAAGGATTCTGGGTTTGTTTCTCTTTTGTGCTGCACCAGCAGCAGGACGAGCATTCACTCATTTGTTGTCTCCGTGCTCGGATTATTCCTGAGGGTTTTTGGCCACGTTTGCTGCAGGTTCGGTGCTTTGTGGAACAGCTGGGTCCTCCTCGTGGGCAGCACCCATAATTGATTTGTCATTATCAGGGAGATCATTTACTTAAACTCGGTACCAGGACCTGGTTCCAGCCTGGGATTAGCGCAGCCTGATCAGATTAGTGGGGACTCCGCCAGGCCTGGATGCTCCCGTGCTGGAGCCTCGGGGGAAAAAGGGTTTTGTGTAAAAATGGTGTGAAATGTCCCAAAAATCGGCCCCGAGTGTGGGACGGTTCCCCAGCTCCTCCCTCCTCACTCCCTGGGTGGCTGCTGGGAGGATTCCTCCTTGAGCCGAGCATCCACGTTCTTCTCCAACGCTCCAAATCCCAAAGGAGTGACCTAAACCTGGGTTTTGCTCAGTTCAGGTCGGTTCGCAGCTCACTCCCAGAGCTGTGCGGGTGGTTGGTGCCTGCAGCTCCCTCTCAGTGCCCTCGTTTATCGCAACCTCCAGCTCCGTGCGAGGCCAATTCCCACCCCTCAACCTCTTCCAAAACCCCTCCGAAGGGGCTTTTGGGGGCAGGACGGGCTCTGAAGGGGCGGGATGGGTTCTGGAGGCAGAAGGGGCTGCTTGGGAGAGGCAGCGCGGTCAGAGGGATGAGCAGCGAGGGATGCACAAAGAAACAACCTCCTCCTCCTCCTTTTCTTCCTCCAGCTCCTCCTCCCCCTTTTCCTCCTGCTGCTCACCTGTGCCTCCCCCGCCACCCGCGGCGAGCCCGGGGCTGCCCGGCGCTAACAAAGACGTTGTTTAGCAGCTTGTCAGAGCTGTAAATTGGCCGAGCAGCGGAGCCGTTTGCATTCTCCACGGGGCTTGAACTGAGAATTAAACAGTGGCAGCAGCCACTGCTGCTGCCTGATGGAGCAAATCAATTCTCCCTCCCTCCCTCCTCCTCCTCCTCCTCCTTCTCTTCCCTCCTCCTCCTCCTCCTCCCGGGCCGGATTCAGCGCCGCGGCGCGCACGGAGGGCAGGATTTGCCAGGCAGCCCTTGAGGGCCGGCGCAAAAAGGCAGCGAGAGATCAGGACAATTAACCTGAAAGGCCCCTGGAGAGCGAGAGTGGAGGAGAATCGGGGGGGAAAACTCAGGATCCGGGCCCTCCATCTGCCCGCGCGCTGCTTTAATTGATCCGGGAGTCAATCAGAGCAGCGGCAGCTTTGCCTCGGCTGCGCTGAGCTCCGCGCGGAGCAAACGCGGGCAGGGCAGGGCAGGGATCCCCCGGCACGGCTGGGAGGTGACACGGTGACATCAGCCAGGGGACAGCCAGGCTCCCAGCCCCGGCACCAGGTGACCCTGGGGTGCTTTGGGAGCGGGGTAATGACGGCAGAGACATCAGGGACCCGATCTGCTGAGGAGCATCCGGCCCCACAGCGGCGCGGCTCAGGTGACCCCGCGGGCCCGGAGCTGCTGTCCCTGGCGTGGGGACACTCGCTGGGCTTGGTCACCTCCCCAGAGCCCCTCGCCCTGTCCCCGGGCAGCGCCAGCGGCTGTTTCCCGGGCCCAGGAGCGCATCAGGAGGAATCGGCTGCTCAGGCTCGTCCGTCCCCCCTGAACCCGGCACCTCCGGGAGCGGGGCGGTCCCTGGGGAGGCGCTGAGGGATCCGCCTCGCACCGCACTCAGGGAGGACCTTCGGGATAACGTTTTATGTGAAAGGAGTGATTCCGTGGCTGCTCCCTGATTTTCCATCACCCTTTGACCAGAGCAGCACTCAGAGCTTCCTATCTCTTGGGGGAACAGCAGGATCAGAGCCTGTGGTGGGAATAATTCCTTCCCAGAGGAAAAATGTGCCTTGCTGGGAATCAGCACCCCCTCAGCAACGGGGATAATCCCAAATCCGCAGTGAGATTCCTGTCGGCTTTAATCTCATCCCTCAGGTTTTCCATGTGTGCCTCCACCATCAGAGGGTTCCAAACCCTCCTGGCTTGGTTTACTCTGGGAATATCAGCGCCCAGGAGGTTTGGGGGAAGCTGGAATGCCTGGGTCGGGTACCAGGTGTTGGTTTAGGCCCTGGTAAAAAAATCTGGGAATTTGGGAAGAGTTTGGAGCGATGGAAGTTGACGCTGCCTCGACTGGGGGATGTTTCTCTTTCTGGGAACTGGGAGTATCTTGTTCTACCACCACCAGAGACCAGACAGCATCCAGAGGGGGCAGAGCCTGGACTGGGAGCACTGGGATGTCTCCCCTCATTGCCAGGGCTGGGAGGAGAGGCCGGATCAGCTCCCGAGCGATTGTGCGGCGATGAAAGGAGCAATCACCGATGAAAGGAGCAATCACCGCCTGGTGCCTCCTCTGCGCCATCCCTGTGGGATCTCAGCCTCCCCGGAGCAGCTTTCTGGGGTTTGTTCTTCCCCCAAATCCCAGCCCAGCCCAGCCTTTTCCCTCTCCCTGTTTCCCTCATCCTCCAATCTCCTCCGCTCCTCATCCCCATCCCAGCAGAGATTCCCACGGCGAGGAACCGGAGCGGGAATCGTTTCTTCTGTTGTCGCTACAACGTTCGGCACCGATCTCCGCTGTCTTTCAGGTGTTCCAGAGATTGATTTTGCATCAGCTGCCTCTCACTCTGCTCTGGGGCCCGATAAAATCACACAAACGCCACGGAAAGCTCCGGAGCAGCGGCTCAGGCTCCAGAGGGAGCACCATTAGGGTTGGGAAAAGTGACAGCTGCTGCCAGCAGCCCTAAAAGCCGAGCCTCAGCCAGGAAAAAGTTCTAACGAGACTCAGAGCAATGGAAACGCTTCCCTGGGCCTCTCTCAAATGGATGCTTGGCTGAGCCGTGGGCTGGGGAGGAAAGGGAACGGGCTGGGGATGCCTCAGATGCACTCGGCCCTGGATCCAGCACGCTGGATCCTGGTTTTTCTCCAACTTGGAGAGGGGAGGATTGAATCCCTAAATTTATTGAGCTGCAGAAAGACAGCTCAGTGGAGGTTGGGGCTGCTTGTGAAAATTCCTGTTATTCCAACCCTCGGGAATGCCCAGCTGAGGCTCTCCAGGCATTCCCACTGTTCTCGACTAAAACATGCCCCAGATGATCCCAAACCCACAGCACCCCCACCCCAAGCAGCAGCCCGAGCACGTCCCGGATCCCAGCCCGGATTCTCCGCGTGGATACAACTCCGGCTTGCAAAGCCTCCCAAATCCCCCCATCCTCGAGCACGGATTGAGGCAAAGGCGGGATGCGGAGTCCTGGAATCCGGCTGGAGGAGGGATTTTGGCCGCTTCAGCGCATCCTCGGGGTGAGCTGGCAGAATTCCAGCCCGGAGCACGATTCCAGGGGCAGAGGAGCTCATCCCTCCCTGCGCGCGACTGACTCCTGCCATCTAGCGCTGCTCCCGGCCCAATCCCGCAATTCCCGCAATTCCCGGCTTCCCAAAAACCCCGGCTGCCCCTGGGCCGAGCGCCAGCACCCCCCAGAGATCCCGGGAAAGGCTCTTCCCGACGGGGCGGAATCCGAGGAAGGGCAGACGGGAGGGCAGAGGAAGAGGGGTGGAGAACAGGGGCTCTGTTCTGCCCGGCAGAGGCCACAGTGACCCCAAACCCGGCTGGGTGACCCCAAACCCGGCTGGGTGACCCCAAACCCAGCTGGGTGACCCCAAATACATATGAGAGACCCCAAACCCGGTTGGGTGACCCCTCAACCCGGCTGGGTGACCCCCACTGACACCCCTGCATGATATCCCCAGCCTCGGGGGATCCCCTTTCCAAGAGCTTTTCCACGGGAAGTGGCACCACTGGGCAAATTTGTTCTTGAATGCTTCACATCAGGCCAGGTTTTTTCGGACTTTCACGGCGACAGGAATAATAAAAACGCACTTTCACCTTCTGGATTTATGGGTTTGTAAAGCTGCTTTCGTGCCCCCCTGGGAATCCAGGGATTAGAGGGGCATTAAACACCTCCATGAAAATTCAGCTCAGGTGAAAAGGGGGGAATTCAAGGGCAGGGAGTGAGCAGGAGCGAAACCAGGAGTTTGATTTATTACTGAAGGAATAAAAACCTCATAAAAAAAACCCCAAAAGAACTCCTTGCCGGGCAGGAGGAATCCATGACCCCACTGCTTGTGGGTTCTGCCCAGGAACCTCTGGAGGTAACAGGAAAAGCGGGATCCAAGCGTGCGGAAATGGAGAGGGGAGGGTGGAAAATGTGGGGGGAAAACTCATTAACACCAAGCACTGCTCTGCCAAAGCACCCTGGCTCCCGGCAGGATGAATCCTGGGCAGGATGAATCCGGGGCAGGATGAATCCCTGACAGGATGAATCCCGGGCAGGATGAATCCCGGGCAGGATGAATCCGGGGCAGGATGAATCCCTGGCAGGATGAATCCCTGACAGGATGAATCCGGGGCAGGATGAATCCCTGACAGGATGAATCCCCGGCAGGATGAATCCGGGGCAGGATGAATCCCTGGCAGGATGAATCCCTGACAGGATGAATCCCGGACAGGATGAATCCCCGGCAGGATGAATCCGGGGCAGGATGAATCCCCGGCAGGACGAATCCCTGGCAGGACAAATCGGGCATTTCCAGGGCTGAATTCCCACCTGAGAAGGAACGGAGCCCCCGTCATTGAGGGAGCAGAGCCGACGGTAACTATGGCAATGCATCAACCACGGCCCGGCAATTACAGCCCGGCCCTACCTGGCAGAAAATGGCGAAAATCAGCCCAAATCCAGCGGCGTTTGGAATTTGGGGCTCTCGCCCCCAAAAGAGTGATCCCACAAATCCCCGTGGAAGGAGCAGAGGTGGCCCCTGCTGGGTCTGGGGTCCCCGAGGCTGGAAAGGGACAACGGCAGCCAGGGGACATTGCTGAGGTCACTGCTCCGAATCTGTCCTGGAATGGGATCAGCGGATCCTGGAATGGGATTGGGGAACCTGGAAAGGGATCGAGGAGATCCTGTGAGAGGATCAGGAGATCCTGGAATGGGATTGGGGAGATCCTGGAAAGGGATCGGGGAGATCCTGGAATGGGATTGGGGAACCTGGAAAGGGATCGGGGAGATCCTGGAATGGGATCAGGGGATCCTGGAAAGGGATCAAGGAGATGCTGGAAAGGGATCGGGGGATCCTGGAAAGGGATTGGGGGATCCTGGAATGGGATTGGGGGATCCTGGGAGGGGATCAGGGGATCCTGGAAAGGGATCGGGAAGATCCTGGAAAGGGATCAGGGAATCCTGTGAGGGGATTGGGGGATCCTGGAATGGGATCAGGGGATCCTGGGAGGGGATTGGGGGAATTCTGGAAAGGGATTGAGGAGATGCTGGAAAGGGATCAGGGGATCCTGGAAAGGGATTTGGGGGGATCCTGGAAAGGGATCGGGGGATCCTGGAATGGGATCAGGGGGATCCTGGAAAGGGATCGGGGAATCCTGGAAAGGGATCAGGGGATCCTGGGAGGGGATTGGGGGAATTCTGGTAAGGGATTAAGGAGATCCTGGAAAGGGATCGGGGGATCCCGGGGGGGGATCGGGGATTGTCCGCAGCATTCCATTGGGGAACACCCGCCGCTCACACTCCTGGAGGGGGAAACAACTTTTTCCTCGCGGTCCCGGCTCTGTTGCACCGCCGCGAATCCCTTGGAATGAGAATCCGGGAGAGGATGGGGCTGGAATTCCGGGCCGTTCCAAACGGCACCAGCAGCCTCTGGCGGGCGAGGCGGGTCCTGCATCCCGGGATCCCGGGAGCTGCGTCCCAGCTCCTTCCAGCCGGGAAGAGCCTGCACAAGGAAAGGCAGCGCGGGCGGACCCACGGCTCCCGCTGCTCCCAGGTGTACAAGGGGAAAAACGCTTATCCAGAGTAAAAAACCGCTCAGCCAGAGGGGGAAAATCCGCTTTTCCAGGGTAAAGAGCTGCTCATCCAGAGGGAAAAGCTGCCACTTTTCCGGAGTAAAAACCCGCTTCCTCTGATTAAAAAACCCCCACTTGTCCAGAGTAAAAATAAAAACACTTATCCAGAGTGAAAAGCCCCTTTTCCAGGTTAATAGAAAAAAACAACCCAGACTTTTCGAGAGTAAAAACCGCTTTTCCAGAGTGAAACCCCCACTTTTCCCGAGTAAAACTACCCCATTTTTCCCGGGTAAATAAAACCCCCACTTACCCAGAGTAAAAAATCCACTTATGCAGATTTTAAAAAGTTCCCAAATCCCTGTTTTTGTGGCATCCCGAGCGGAGCACAGCTCCCGGACACATCCCCTGAGCCGCTTCTCCCTTCTCCCCCTGAATCCAAACCCCAGGAGCCGTTTTATGGGATCATCCCCCTGCCCTGGGCGCTCTCCGGGTGCCGGGAATTCCCTCCTTGCCCTCTCCCCCCACTGCCCACCCCTGGCATCCCCCAAAAAGCAGCTCTGAGCCTCCCGCCCCAGCAGCTGGGACTGCTGGAATGGGATTTTGGGGGGAAAAACGGCATTTCCTTGGAAGATTTTGGGCCTGGTTTGTTTAATAAAGGCGCAGGTCCGGGTGTGTTGGGATTGGGCTGGGACAGGAACTTTGGGAGATGCCCCATTCCCAGGGATGGGAGCGTCAGCTCTCCTGCCTCCCCCGGCCCAGGCTGGGCTTAAATCAACCTGAAACCAGCTTAAAGGGCTCTGGAGAATGAGCAGGGAATTAAATCTGCTCGGGGTTTTGCTCTGATTTAGTGGGACCGGCTCAAATCCGTGTTTATGCAGCCCCCGGCTCAATAAATCCCGGAATTACTGCTCCTGTTTAGGAGTGATTTAAGTCGCTTTAAGGGCTTCGGATTTGCAACAGTGCAGCCAAATGGGTTTTTCACAGCCGGGCGAGGGAAATAAACAAACCCCGGAGTCTCCCAGACCCCCCCCCCAAAAGACTCTGCCGGCTCCAGCTCCCGCTTCTCCCACAGGAAACTCGGGATGCTCCCGCTCCGAGCTCTGCTCCAGCCCCCGAATCATCCCCGCGGGGCCTTTTAACCCAATTTCCACATCCTGTGGTTGAGCTGGGAAGAAAGCTCATTTCCAGAGTTCTTCTCCAGCTCAGCGGGTGCTCCAGGGGCTGGGGCTGCCGGGCTCAGCGGCACCGGGATTTCATCCCGCACGGAGAGAGCTGGGAATGGGGTGGGAAGGGCTTAAAACTCACCCAGTTCCAACCCAGGGATGTCTCCCACTGTCCCAGGCTGCTCCAGCCTGGCCTTGGGTACAGCCAGGGATCCAGGGACAGCCACAGCTCCTCTGGGAATTCCAGCCCAGCCCCTCCCCACCCTCGCAGACAGGAATTCCTTCCCAATATCCCACCCAAATCTCCCTTTTCCCAGTGGGAAACCATTCCCTGTGTCCTGTCCCTCCAGCCCTTGTCCCCAGTCCCTCTCCAGCTCTCCTGGTGCTCTCCTGGAAGGGGCTCTGAGCTCTCCCTGGATCCTTTTCCAGGTGAACATTCCCAGCTCTCCCAGCCTCTCCTCCTGGCAGAGCTGCTCCATCCCTTGGATCCCATCCTGGAGCCTCCTCCGGGCTCTCTCCAGCAGCTCCAGATCCTCCCTGTGCCCCCCTCCCTGGGGCAGCTCTGCAGGTGGAGCCTCACCTGAGGGGGAAGAGGGGCAGAATCCCAATCTCAATCCCAATCTCAATCCCAATCCCAACCCTTTTCCTGCTGCCCGCGGGACTCTGGATGCAGTCGGAGTCAAACTGATTCCCAAAAATGTTCTGGGAGCTCCTGGCTCAGGGAGGGTGAGAAATGCAGCTGGAGGCTCACACTGGGCTGAGAGCGGAGGAAATGGGGGTGAAAAAGGAGAATAAATCTCATTATCCCCTCACGCTGCCCAGGCCCTCTTTGTTTTCCCGAGCTGCAATCCCGTTCTCCACAGGCTGCACAAACCCCCCCAAATCCCTGCATTCCCCGTCCCTCCTCCTCTGCATCCCGGCGATAAAGGGCTCCTTTCCCAAATCCTGCCTCCCCAGCGTGGGGCTGGGCCTTGGCCTTATCTGGGCCGGGATAATTTGATTTTCAGCGTTGGGAATTATCACAATAAAGGCCGGGATTTGCAGCCGGGTGGGGACAGTGGCAGCTGGGCCGACACCGGCGTCACCCCGCTGGGGCTCAGGGGGTCCTGGGAGGGTGTGAGCCATTCCCTGGGGAACATTCCCCAAAAAAAACCAACCCAGGGAAAATCTCCCTTCCTGCTCCGCACGTGGGATACCAGCAGGATGTGCTCCTCTCCAGGGATTGGTGTGGGTTG
Organism: Coloeus monedula; assembly: GCF_965178545.1. Lineage (NCBI taxonomy): Eukaryota > Metazoa > Chordata > Aves > Passeriformes > Corvidae > Coloeus > Coloeus monedula. The sequence goes on along the minus strand of NC_138808.1, from coordinate 1,296,432 downwards.
GGGCGGAAGGACTGGGGGATGCTGCTGCCCAAAATCCCTTGGCAGGATATTCCAGGAGAGGCAGAAGGGCTTGGAGCACCATTCCCTGCGGGAGACAGGGCCGAGAAAGGGGTTGGAAAACACCAACACCGGGGGTTCCACATAGCCCTGACCCCCCCCACGGCCACCCTGGCCCCTTCCCCCCCCAGAATCCTCCCCCAGCCCCACCCAGGCCGCCCAACCCACGGCAAGATCCCAAATATCCCAAGGGAAAAGGGGGAGAATTGGGAATCTCGGCTGTCCTGGAGGGGTGCTGTCCCTCCTGGGGCACATTCCACCCCCCACACCCCCACGCTTTCCCCTTTTCCCCCCATTCCTGGGAATTCTGGGGTGAGGCCTTCAGGAAACCACAGACAGGGAGGAGTGAGGGACCCTTGGTGGGATTCTCCTCCCTCCCAAGCCCTCGGCACGGCCGCGTTTCCCACCGGGAGCACCCCGGATCAGAGAGAAGCTTTGCCCTGGGAGGGGCTGGCGGAGCCCCGGCCCCGCTCCGGAGGGTGATGGAAGCACAATTCCCTCCTCCGACTCCAGGATGAATAATTTACTGCTGGAGCTCAGCAGCTCTGCTGAATTATTGAGCAGGGTTTGGATCTGGAGGCCGATGGAGCAGAAGGAAATGGAGCTGGGGAGAGAACTGAACATCCCAGGGGGGATCCAGGCCCTTTTCCCTGGAAAGGAGCAGGAAGGCGGCCTGTGGCGTCCAGGGGGGGAATCCCCGGCGGGCAGAGTCAGCCAGGCTCGGCTTTTCCAGCAGAACAGAGCAGTTTTCTGCTGCCCAACTGGTTGGGAGATAAACATTGCGTAAGTGGTGAGTAATGCGAGGAGGAGGAGGAGGAGGAGGAGGAGGAGGAGGAGGAGGAGGAGGAGGAGAAGGAAAAGGAGAGAAAACTTCTGCTCCAGAGCCCCTGGATTGGAGCAGCACCAGGGCTGGGATATTTCATCCACTGATATTCTCGCTTCTCACCCCAGATGCAACACCTGGATTGGGGCAGGAGGGGTTTGGGATGTTTCATCTGGGTTGATATTCCCGTTTCTGACCCCAGATGTGATGCCTGGATGGGGACACACAGATTTTGGGATATTCCATCCACTGATATTCCCGTTTCTGACCCCAGATGTGACGCCTGGATGGGGACACACAGATTTTGGGATATTCCATCCACTGATATTCCCATTTCTGACCCCAGATGTGACGCCTGGATGGGGACACACAGATTTTGGGATATTCCATCCACTGATATTCCCATTTCTCACCCCAGGTGTGACTCCAGCTCCCTCCTGCACTCTGAGACCCCTCCTCACCTTCCCCCTTTGCTCCACCCCTCAGCTCCCTCCCCACACCAGGGGCAGCATTTGGAGCACGATTTTGGAGCAGCATTTGGAGCATTTCCTCTCACGGATAAAACATCCGGGCTCTGCGTTTGCCTTTTGCCCCAAATTTTCCATCTCCTCTTTCTGACGGGAGGAATTCCTGGTTGGGTTGGAGCTGGATTAGACGGGGAACACTCCCAGGGGTGCCGGGGGTCTCCAGAGCGATCCCGGGGAGCACCCGACTCATCCCTGTTCCCATTCCGGAGGAAGCTGCTCTGTCAAAGCGCGGAGCCGACGCTGCTCTGAGCTCTGGGGACGTGTTTGGGGCTCGTCTCTGCTTCAGCACCGATCAAAGGAAGAGGCTGAGGAGCTGCCCAGGAGCCGGGACACGCTCCCAGCATTAATTTTAATGGGAAAGGCAGGGATGAATCCCAGAAGTGGAAGAGGAAATATCAATCTGCCTTTGAGTTGGGATGGGATTGGATTTTCTCATGACCTTTTGAAGGTTTGGGGGGTTTTTTTCTGCTGCTCGAATGGCTGGGGTTGGAACCAGAGCTGCTTCTCAGGGCTCCGTTTCTTTTTCCAGCCTTTCCTTGCTCCTCCAATCTTCCCTCATGGCTCTGTGGGGGGAAAAAGTCATTAAATACACACCTACTTCTCGCTTTTATCACTGATCTGATTATCTTGTAATTCCCTCCCGAGCAGCAAACGAGCACGGACCGAGTTCTATCCAATTTCAATGGATTTGTAAATAATCTGGCAGTAGGAAAAAAAGGGGGAAAAAGGGAGGGGGGGGGGGGAAATCCTGTCTTTGTCATTTCTGCTTTTTTCTTTATCCTTAAATATAAGGGATTTTATTCCATGTATCCATGCAAATCCACTTAGGGCTGTGTCCAGGGGGATTAAGGAAGGGGTGGAAGGGATGAGGGAGGGACTCACCTGGGCCGCTCCCGGAGGTGCCGGACGTGAGCGAGGCCAGGGAACATTTCCCTGCCCGAGCTCCCTCCAGGAAAGCAAATCCTGGGTGTTCCACCCCCTCTTTGCAGCGAAAGTACAAAAAGTGGATTATTGGGAATTTTTCTGGTTGGGTTTTGCTGGAGGGATTTCTAGGCTCTCTTAAAAGCTGGGAATGTTTGCAGGGGGATTTTCACAACGGGTCGGCTCCCACCACAGGGAGATCCAAGAGGATTCTGGGGGGCATTTCAGAGCCTGGCCTTTGCCCCACGCTCCTCAAGAACCCAAACCTCCACCACGATCCTTTCCAGTTTCTCTCCGGGGCTCCCTTGCCCTGGGAAGGCTTCCAGGTGACTCGGGAGGTGAAGCAGCACGGCGGCGTCGGAGCCGGCTGCGGGGGAGGACGCGGCACCCAGGGCGAGTGTGGACACGACCGGGATGGGATGGGATGGGATGGGATGGGATGGGGCAGCCGGGGAGGGCGAATTCCAGCCCAGGAGGAGCCAAGCACATCCTCAGGGACAGCCAGGGGACACCGCAGGGCTCTGCCCTCCCATGGTGGCGGAGCTCCTGAGCTCCTGGCCCTGCCCAAGCCCAGAGGATTCCTGGAAAGCTGCGGCTCCGGCCGCTGGCCCAGCTGGTGCAGGTCCCTCCTTGGCTGGGCCTCCCCGGCTGTGATTTACCATAGAAACATCGAACTCTGCTGAAAATGAATCATTGTCTTCTGTGCCTTTTCCCCCTGAGCTAAACCCTCTCTGTGCTCACATAAATCCACTTTCTCCTTCCTCTCCTTCTCCTTGTCCTCCTCCTCCTCCTCCTCCTTCCCTTTCTACTTCTTTCTCCCTCTTCTTCTCTTTCTTCTTCTCCTCCTCCTCCGCCGTCTCTTCCTCCTCCTTTTCCCCTCTCTTTTCTCCTCTTTCTCCTCCTCCTTCTCCTTCTCCTTCTCCTTCTCCTTCTCCTTCTCCTTCTCCTTCTCCTTCTCCTTCTCCTTCTCCTTCTCCTTCTCCTTCTCCTTCTCCTTCTCCTTCTCCTTCTCCTTCTCCTCTCTCTCTCCTTCCTCTTCCTCCCTTCAGTTCGGATCTCCCAAAATAGCAGATTCCAGCCGCGGGATTGTGGGAGCGCTGCTCAGCTCAGCAGAGGCCGCGGGAGCTGCCAGGAGCCGGCATTAGCAGAGGCAGGGGGCGGATCTCGTCTGCCGAGCGCAGCGCCATAAATCACAGCCTGCGCTCCGTGCCTGGCTCCAACCCCGCTCCACCCCCGCAGGACCATTCCCGCTCCTGGCAATCACCGGGAGCGGAGGGCCGGGATTGGGGTCACGCCTCCCGCCCGTTCCTGGGCTGCTGGCCCGGCTCCCACAGGGGGAGCGGAGCAAATCCCGGTGCCCGGCCCTGGCTGCGCTCCTGAGCCGTGCCAAAGGCTGGAGCTCCATCCATGGGACGGGATCCCGGTCCCGTGGGACACCATCCCAATCCCATGGGACACCATCCGAACCCCACGGGCACCCACCAGCCCGGTGTGGTTTAGTCCCTGTCCCTGAGGCCTGGAATCCTCTCGTTGCCGGGGGTCCTGCTGGACTCGCCCCCCTCTCCCTGTGTGCGTGCAGGGCTGGCTGCACCCAGCGGGGTTTCCCAGGCGGATTTTGGGGAGAGAACGGCTGCCAGGAACTCTGTGCTGTGCCGGCTCGTCCTGGGACTCCAGCGCTCCCCAGCCCATTCCCTCCTGCCTGGAGCAGACACGGGGCTCGGGGATCCTGTGCCGGGATGGGGATGCTGTGCCAGGATGGGGATCCTGTGCTGGGATGGGGATCTGTGCTGGGATGGGGATCTGTGCTGAACAGGGGATCCTGTGCCGGGATGGGGATCCTGTGCTGAACAGGGGATCCTGTGCTGGGATGGGGATCCTGTGCCGGGATGGGGATCCTGTGCTGTGACAGGGATCCTGTGCTGGAGTGGGGATCCTGTGCTGTGACGGGGATCCTGTGCTGGGATGGGGATGCTGTGCCGGGATGGGGATCCTGTACTGGGATAGGGATCTTGTGCTGGCATGGGGATCCTGTGCTGGCACGGGGATCCTGTGCTGAACAGGGGATCCTGTTCCGGCTCGGGGGACCCTCCCTCCCCGCATACCTGACCCGGCCGCAGCCCCGCAGCTCCGTGCCCGGGACAAGCCCAGATGTGCCGCCGGCTGCCCGGAGAATTCCTGAGCGCTGCGTCAGCGCCGCTGGCCCCGCGCGGCGCAGGCAGGAAAGGAAAACTCGGGGCAGGAAGAGATTCCCGAGCAGGTGAGGGAGAAGGAGGCGAACGAACTCCCCCAGGGGCTGATGTACAGGGAAGGGAGGGATGTGGGAGCGTCACTGCACCTCCAGCCCGGTTCCAGGCTGCCAGGGAGCAACAGGAACGCCACGGAGCCCGCTCGGATTCCTCCTGGCACTGGAACATCCCATGTGCAGCAGCAGGATGGGCCTCACCTGTGGCCAAGCACAACCGGCTTGGGCTACCGAAATCGCGGCCCAGCCTGTGGTGATTCAGCAGAGACGTTCGGGGTTTTCCTTCAGAGCATCGCTCGCACCCGGGTGAGCTCAGGAGGGGTCAGGTCCCCCCAGATCCGCCCCTTGGCCCAGCAGTTCCCAGCCCCACCGAGTGAGTTCCCCGTGCTCAGAGGCCCTGGGAACGTGTCCCTGTTGGTGCCACCGGGACCGGCTGTGGCATGAGCCGGGCACACCCCGGCGCTCACCCCAGGCCGGGATATTGGAGCCTCCGCTCAAAGTCCTCGCTCCGAATCAGGCAAAACCGGAACTTCAGCCCGGACCTTTCCCGGCCGGGCGGGCTCCCCGCTGCTGGCTGCTTCCCCCGGGCTCTCGGCTCCATTCCCGCAGAGCTTCCCAAGGCGCCAGACCGGATCCCAGCGCCGGGAGAATCCAAATCCACCCGCGCGCCCCTCTCCCTTCTCCCTCAGCATCTGCCCCAGAGCGAGCAGCAGAACCCCCCCTGCCCCAGCCCCGGCCGCGGGGCGCGGAGGAGGGGCCGGGGGCGCGGAGGAGGGGCCGGGGGCCGGCACACAAAGCCGGGGGCTGCGCCGGGGCGGGCCCGGTGCGCGGGCGCGGGGTCGAGGCTCCTCCTCCGCCGCCGCGCCGGGGATGCTGCGGCCGGGCCGGCTCCGGGAGCCCCGCGGAGCCCCGCGCCGCGCCGAGGAGCCAGCGGCCACCCGAGGTGGGCACGGGCGGCACGAGGGGGACACCGGGGGGGCCGTGCCCGGGGGGCTCCAGACAGGGGCACGGCGGGGATGCGCGGGGGAAGCGCCGGCGGCACCGGGGGACGCTGCCCGGGGAGCTGCGGGGACACCGACGGGGCACCGGGGGGACCGAAGGGACCCGGAGGGGCTGAGATGCGCGGTCGGGGCTCCCCTCAGTGAGATCGCTTTGGGGTGACCCCCCCCGCTGGGCACAGCGGCCCCGGGGATGCCCCGCACCGCCCCTCTCCCCCCGGCACCGCGGGGACAGGGCTCAGGCTCGGGCACAAAGGGTCAGGATCGCCCCGGGAGAGCGGCCGGACTCGCCCCCGTCCCCGGCTCCCATCCCTCTGCCCGCTCCGAGCCGCCCGCGGCTCCCGCGGGGCTCAGCTCTGGCTTTTCGCTTCCCTCTGAAGTCTGGAAAACTTCTTTTCACACGGCAGCGAGAAAATTCTGCCTGTTCAGCACCTCGGTGCGGGCTGCCTCGGGTTACAGAGCCCCGAAGGGCCCGGGAAGGACGGGAAGGGAAGGAGCGGATGCCTTTGGTTTGTTGTCATCAGCTCGGAGCCATCCCGGAAAAGGGGATTTTCTTTTTCCTGCTCCTGCAGGAATTTTTTGCCGCTGGAGCTGCGCGGGCAGGCGCGGGTGGGTGGCGGGGGATGAACAAGCGCAGGGGCTGCGCCTGGCGTGGGCACCGGGGACCCGTGCGGGAAATGCCAACCGCACCTGGATGCGGCAACATCCCGGCGCCTCTGGAAGGGGTTTGGCCTTTCCTGGGATGCGGACGGGTCTGGCCGTGCTGCCCTCGCTCCGTGCCGGGCTCTGCAGCCGGGTGAAGGCGCGGGCGGGAGGTCAGCGCTGCCCGGAGGCCCCGCAGCGCCCGCGGGTGCCCGCGCAGCTCCTGGAAAGCCGGGATTAAGCTCGCCTGGGAAAGCAGCGCTGGAGAGCGGCCACGGCCGCGGCGGGAGCAGCGCGGGGCTGTCACCGCGCACCCCGGCGACACTCAGGGCTCACGGACAGATCTGCAGCTCCAGGGAGGGGACCAAGCGTGGGGACAGGTCCTGGCACGGGGCATTCCCGTCCTGGCACGCGGCATTCCCGTCCTGGCTGAGCCGCCTGAGCGTTGTGACATCTCCGAAGGGGCCGGACACTGCCTGGGCTTCTCCTCCTGGCTCAGGGGTCTTTCCCACGAGACCCCGAAGAGGGCCCGGGGGTGTGTGGGACCCCCAGTGCTGATCCCCCCCCCCCGCCACGCAGGGATGTGCCCCCATCCCTCGATCCCACTGGTGGCACCGCTGCATCCCTGCTGTGCGTCCCTGCTGCGCGTCCCTCTCTCCCGGGGAGTTTGGGCTTGGTTTCCGGCTGTCCCCCTCTGCCACCACCCCCCCCCCCGGTTCCCTGGCAGCCCCTTCCAGCAGTGCCGAGTCCTGGGCACCTCCTCGGCCAGGGCAGTGAGGGGGTTTCTGTGGGGCCCGCGACTCCTCCTCCCCCCCCCGTGCGCCTCGGGGAGCCAGGAGGGATCAGCACCGGCCCCATTTTTGGGAGCAGCGTTCCCGCAGGAGTTCCCATGGCTGCCCAAATCCCTCCCCAGACCTCGTTTTCCTCACCAGAGGCTGCGGCGAGCGGAAAACGAGCAGGGAAAAAACTCCTGGTTGAGGCTCCGCTATCAACCATCGCTCCAGACTCTGATTAACCTGCCCTGGGAAGCCCTGCCAGGGATTCCTGTCCGGCCCAGCCTCCCACGCCAGTCCCGGCCGGTGTCACCCGCTGTCCCCTCGGACGCCTCCGTGTGTCCAGCTCACCCCCGCGCCCACAGCCCGGCTTTTCCAGGGGCCGCGAGGCCGCTCCGCCCGTGCCATTAATTACCAGGGCCATTAATCAGCGGCACAAAGAGTTGGAAGTGCAAAATCGCCGCAATCAGCGTCGGGGGCAATTAATGGCAGCTGCAAAAGCGCACTCGGGGACAAAATCGCGGCTCCGGGGATGCTCCCGGCTCGCTCTGCGGGACTCCCTCGCCCTCGGAGCCCCCAGCTGTGCCCGGGTGACCCCTCCCTGGCACGGCAGCGCTGCTAAATCGGGCCGGAGCCGTTCTGTCCCACCCACCCGTTAGTCACCGTTCCCTGGCAGGCAGCGCTGCCGAGCGGGGGGAGGCGAAGCGAGGCGAGGCTCAGGCAGCAAAATGAGAGCTCCAGAAGAGCCCAGCGGCCCTGCGGAGCCACCGGAGCGGGACCGCCAGGGCAGGACTCCCGTGCAGAACGGAGAGCCCACGGCGGCAGTGGGGGGTGCTCCGCTGTGGAGGGGACGGGGATCTGTCCCGGGGAGCTGCCGCTCCTCCTGCACCCCTTGCTCTGTCTCCTGGGCCCCAAATCTCTCTTTCCCCCCTCTTGGGAAGGCTCTGTCTGCAGTGGGCAGGTCCAGTCATGCTCAGGTGAGGCTCAGGTGAGGCATCCGCGGCACGCAGAGATGGGCAGCGCAGAGCAGCCACAACAGGCAGCAGGGCCCAGCTGAGGCCGGGGCAGGAATCTGATCCTTGGAACCATCCCAAAAAATCTCTGACAGCCGGAGCCGAGCTCCAGAGTCCCTTCCTAGGACACCGAGTCACCCACGGCCACCGGCAGAGCTCGGTGCCTGTGCTGCGTGGCCAAGTGTGAAACCGTAGTAGCACTGCAGCTATTCCGGGAACTGCTAAACCTGCTGCTAAAACCGCTGCTAAAACTGCTCCTAAAACCGCTCCTGGAGCAGCCCAGCCTGGCAGAAACACGGCTGTGGCCCCACATGGCTCTGTGGCAGAGCTGTGGCACCTTAATCCTGCAGCACTTAGGAGAAGCTTGGCCCTGAGAGGAGGAAACATGGAGGGTTTTTTCTCCTGTCCCCCCCAACCGCTGATTCTCGTGTTTATAAATATTCCTGGCTCTTGGGAGGTCTGAAATCCACCCCCTGCCTGATTTATTCGGTGTTCCACGTTTGCCAGCTGCCCCTGGAGGGGCTTTCTGGGGAGGCTGCAGAGCGCTGGGTCAGGCAGAACAGCAGGGAAGGAGCGAGGCCGGGAGTGAGCAGGAGCTCCGCGCAGGGTTTCCATGTGGGATTAGTTAAAAATAGCTGGGAATGTGCAAAGATTTGGCACGTGGGTCACAGAGGCTTTCCCTGCTCTGCTCCTCTGCTGCTGCCAGGGTTTTGTGCTCGCTCCCTTCACTGGGAGAAGCCCCCAAGAGCAGGAATGCTCCAGCTATTCCTGAATTTTTCATGGGAAGCCCTGAGTGCGCCCAGATGTGGCCTGGATTTGGGGAGCCAAATCCTGGGGAAGGAGCTGTACAAGCACTGCTGGGATTTCTGTAGCAGCCACTGGCTCCTCTCCGCAGCAGCGTTCCCAGCCAGGCCTTCCTCTTCTTCCTCCTCTTCCTCACAGCCAGAAATTTTCCTCCTGGGCTAAAATATTCCCATTTATCCCCTTGTGGCAGCACCAGGCCTCAGTGGAAGGCAGCTCCTTCCAGAAGGGCATTTTTAATTGTTTATGGGCGAGCCTCTGACTTCGGAGAAGGGAGAATCCTTCCCCGAGGCCTGGGAGAGGGAGAGGATGCAGCTGGGAAAGGAAAAGCCTCCTAAGGGTCTGTGTTGCCATCCCAAGATGTTCCCTCGGAGTTCTCCCAGCTTTCCTGGACGCAGAGCTGTGGATTTGGCCCCTTGCCCAAGCCAGGATCAGAGGTTCCAGCTCGGGATCCAGGCTGGAAGGAACATTTGGATCTCTCACTGCCCCCTTTTTCGGCAGCCAGAGCCATCTCCTCCTGCTCCTCCCAAATCCTGCGTTCAGTTCTCGAAGCAATTAAGTGACATCTCCTCGAGCCACTTAGGGAAGAGCTCCTTTAAAGGTTAATTGAATATTCCCTGCAACTTTGATGCACATTTCCCTGTTGGGAGAATCGCTCTGTTTGGCAGCCAGGCATTCAAGGGGTGGATTTCACCACGGGCCAAGTCTGGGAAAGAGAGGAAGAGGAAAATAGGAAGAGAGGACTGAATTTGCCTTTTTTTTTCCCCCTTCTGCTGCATTGGAGCTCTGAGCAGAGCGAGGAGTGGATGTGACACTCTGGGAAGCGGGAGAGGAGCTGCAGCTGAGGAGACAGCGGCAGCAGATGCTGCTCACAGCCAGGACTGAGCTTGGCTCCCCGTCAGCGAGCACAAGTTGCCTTTTCTCAGCTCTGAGCACCAGGCAGGCGACAAAAATCCCCAAATTTAGACAAAGCAGGGTGTAACTGGTACCACAAATGGCTCAGGAGGAATCAGAGTAAAGCCAAGCCTAGATGTGGCGTGGGGTTTAGTTTGAGGAGGTTCTTTAGGCCCTGCCTGAGGGATGTTCTCCCTCTGACCCTCACAGTTTTGCTCAGGCTGGGTCAGAGGTTTGGGGGTTTCAGCTGCTGCCAGGGCCGGTGATTCCCCCTCCTTTTTCTCAGGCAGCCTCCAGCCCCTGACTGTAGGAAAAAGCCCCAAACCAGCCCGATTTCAGCCCTCGTCCCCCCTTCCTGGCCATCCCCAATGGGCAAGGAGGAGGGGACAGCAGAGGGCAGCTCCGTGCCCCTCACGGTGCCCGTCTGAACCCGACGAGGTTCAGACGAGAGCAGCCCAAAATTTGCTTTCTGGTCCCCACAGATGGCCAGGAGGTGCCCAAAGTGGCACTGAGAGGGGGAGAAGGACCAGAGAGGGGACCCAGGGGGGGTGGGCTGGGTGCTGTGACCACCAGGAGCAAGGGGACAATGCCGGGGGGGGCAGTGCCAGGAGGACAGTGCCAGGGGGACAATGCCAGCCCTGCTGCTCCTGGCTGCTTTTCAGCCGCTCGGGAGAGGGGGAGAGACAATGAAAAGCGCGGAGATTGCAAACACAGCCCCGTCTCCATGGCAGCCTGAGCGCCGCTTCTAAATTTTGCCTGTACATGGAGAGGATGCTGCTCCCCTCCGCGTGCCTGGGGGAGTCGTGCAGCACAAAGAGCCTCGGCCCAGGTATTTCCTGGAATTTTGGGGAGCTCGGCAGCTTGTGGAAGGAGCCCTCGGTGCCACCACCTTGTTCCACCCTGAGAGAAGTGGGTTTGCTGTCCGTCATCCCGGTTTTATCCATAATTCAGGGATGGAGCCACGTGCACAGCCCGTGCGAGCGGAAAGCTGGGAGGAAAAGTATTTCGGGCTCATCTCGAGTTGCACGAAGTTCCTGCTATTTTTAGCCGGACAGACAAAGCCTTTCCATCAAGCAGACCCCGGGGACAGCGCGTGGGAGGTGTGTGGGACACCCAGCCCGGTGCTGCACGGGCAGGAATTCAGGGATTCATCCCCGAACCCTCCCGGAGCTGCCCGAGGCAAAGCGGCCCCTTGGAGCCGGGAATTTCAGCTCCCAGCCCGGCAGATTGTGCGGAGCAGGGTCGGGAATAGAAGTGTGAGCAGGGGCCTGGCGGCTCCCGAGTGAAAGCCGTGCTCAGCTGTCACCACCCCGGCACCACCTGCCAGCCCCAGACGGCTCCCAAAATATCCCAAACCGCGCCGGGGGGGCCGGGCAGGAGGGGCCGTTCCACACCTGCCAGGGATGGGACCTCCCGCAAGGTGTCCCCTGGGGGAACGGGGGGTCCCTGTCCCCCACAGCATCCCCAGGAGGTAAAACCTGTCCCCAAAACTTGTCCCTTGTGCTGGTGGCTGCTCCCCATGGATCGAGGGTGCCTGGCACGGGAGGGCTGCGAACTGCCCAGGCTGCAGGTGGTGCCACTGTCACCCTTCAGGTGTCCCCAAACCTGCAAAAGACCAAAGCAGGGAGCGGCGTTTCTGCGCTCCCAATTAGCAGGGCTTTAATTGCCGTCTCAGCCGCTCATTAGTGCGAGAAGCCAGATGCTGGGAGGAATTAGAGGAGCTGAAAGGATCTTTCTCTCCGCCCCAGGAATATTTAACGGTGTCTCACACGCGTTCCTTTTGTGCCGGGAGCATGACTGATGTGACTCGTGTGGGTGCTGCGTGAGTCACTGAGAGCTCCCAAATCCCGGTGACGGGAGTGGGAATGGAACTGGGGAGCTCTGGGTGGCACAGGGAGGGTCTGGCACGTGGTGGAGCCGGGCTTGGGGGCCTGGAGTGGATTTAACCCAAAGCAGAGGGAGAAAGGGTTCGGGTTCTGCTCTCTGGGCACGGCACAGGCTGAGGGTTACTCACACAAGTTTTGGTGTCAGGAGGATGGGAAAGAGATGGAGACCAAGCCGAGGTGGACAGAACAGGGAGGACCAAGCTCCTGGGATATTCCCAGGCTGCCCTGCCCTGCCTGCATCCAGGAGGGAGCATCCATCCCGTGGGGCCGGCTGGGAACTGCCCCTGCCCGGGGTCAGGCAGGGACACGGGGCCAGCAGGAGAGGGGCCGGGGCTGTCTCAAGCCCAGCTCCCGATAATGCCCGGATTTTCTGGGCTCTGGAGCTCTCTGACACAAACTGCAGCTCTGCGGGCAGAGCTGGGGAGCTCCAGAAATCCCTCCTCGCTCAGGGCACACGCACAGGGTCAGCTCCAGGGCTGGCCTGGGAGCAGCAGATTCCCAAACAGCTTTTATGGACACCATTCCACGGCTGGCCGGGCTGGCAGGTGGGAGAGGTGAAGCGAGGGAGGTTCAGTCCCTCGTCACTCAGCATTTGGTGACATTCTGAGCCTGAGGATCAATTGTAGAATCACAGAATGTCCTGAGCTGCAAGGGACCCGCAGGGATCATTGAACCAGGCCCTGGCCCCGCACAGACCCCCCAAAATCCCGCTGTCCAAACGCTCCTGGAGCTCTGGCAGCCTCGGGGCCGTGCCCATTCCCTGGGGAGCTTGGGCAGTGCCCGGCACCCTCTGGGGGCAGAACCTTTTCCAGTCCCATTCCCCAGCCCAGCCCCCTCCTCACACCCACCTTTCCCAAGGGCTGTGACTCCCTGCGGGCTCCCAGGGGCACAAACAGCTGCTGGCGGCGCTTGGGGCATTTCAGCCACCAGCACCAAGGGTTTGTGTCCCTTCCCCGTCCCTCTGGGGCTGTGAGACACAGAGGAGAAGAACAGATCCCTTCTCTAGGCCCGGGATTTGCTGCTGCTGGGCCCGGGCTCAGGCTGCAAGGAGCAAACAGGAGGCTCAGCAGCTGCGGGAAGTCACGGGACGCTGCCGACACCGATTTCTGTGGGTTGAGCAATCGTCCCCGGGCAGGGCCGGAAGCCTCTCCCCGCTCGGCCCCGGGGAAGCGCTGCCCTTCCCCGCGGGGGGATTGGGGTGGAAGCGGGGCCGGGGGCGGGGGAGTGATACCCCCAGAGCTCGTCCTGGGTGTGATTCACCGGCAACCGGAGAAATCGCCCCAGCGCCGCCCGCGTCCCGCCGGGGATGATTCCACCCTGCCCTGCCGGGGATGATTCCACCCTGCTCGCCCAGTGCAGCCGCTTGTTGACACATCCGGGCGGGATCCGCGCCTCGATCGCTCCTTGGGTGTCCGCAGCTCCTCCAAAGCCCTTCCCAGAGCTGGCGCTGAATTCAGCGTTGATTTTTGGCTTTCCCAGCAGGAAGAAGGGTGACACAAGTGACCTCGACCTGAGCCACCCTCCCGCAGGAACTGGTGGTGCTGCTGGGATGAAAATTGCCCCTTTTTTGCCTTTTTTTTCTTTCTCTTTTTTTTTTTTTTCTTTTTTCCCCTCCCCTTTTTTTGGCCTTTTTTTGCTGTTGAGTAACCGCACCTTCACCTCCCGGCCTGCAGCGGGATGCCCGGCAGAGCCACGGGCTGCCACTGCCGCGCTGGCACGGAGCCCACGCAGCCCCTGGCAGAGGCACCGCGGGCCCCCCTAACGAGCAGCGGGCGCGAATTCTCTCGGTGTTCATTGACAGAACGCTGAGTGTGATGGACTCCCGAGTCCATTCGAGTGGCTGGAACGTGTAATTGAGGCGCGTTATTCTTCTCGACGAGTGTCCCCCCCCTCCCGCTAATGGCAAATCAGGGCGGAACACATGGTGAGCGCTTTGTGCTCGGCTCGCTGCCGGCCTGCGATCAAAACCACCCTGGCGAATGTCGCTGAATGCGCGGGGACAATGAGTGGCAGTGAATGAAAGCCTTGTTGTGGGGCCCCGAGCCACAATGCAGCACCGCACGGCCGGCGCCTGCCCGGGCAGGGGCTGAATTCAGCCCCGTTAGCGCCGGGAGGGGCGCGGGGACCGGGTGGGGGCGAGGTCGGGTCCGCTGAGGGGGCTCTCCAAGCCCTGGCGGCTGCTGTTTGTTTTGGGAGCGAAAAGAGCAGGGCTTGGAGAGCAAAAAGAGCAGGGTTTGGGGAGAAAAAAGAGCAAAAAGAGCAGGGCTTGGAGAGTGAAGGGAGCGGGGTTTGGAGAGCAAAAAGAGCAGGGTTTGGGGAGCGAAGGGAGCAGGGTTTGGGGAGCGAAGGGAGCAGGGTTTGGAGAGCGAAGGGAGCAGGGTTTGGGGAGCGAAGGGAGCAGGGTTTGGAGAGCGAAGGGAGCAGGGTTTGGGGAGTGAAGGGAGCAGGGTTTGGGGAGCAAAAAGAGCAGGGTTTGGGGAGTGAAGGGAGCAGGGTTTGGGGAGTGAAGGGAGCAGGGTTTGGGGAGTGAAGGGAGCAGGGTTTGGGGAGCGAAGGGAGCAGGGTTTGGGGAGTGAAGGGAGCAGGGTTTGGGGAGCGAAGGGAGCAGGGTTTGGGGAGCCAGGCCTCAGCTGGGCCCGGGGAGAGCAGCAGGAGCTGGAGCAGAGCCAGGCAGGTCCTCACACAGCCCAGGACGGCTCCTGCTCCTCAGCCTGGTCCATCAGCGTTTGGAGATCCTGGAGGCTCCATCTGGGTTTGGTTCAGCTCCCAAACCCAGCTCAGTGGGAATGCTGCACTCCAGGTTCCGGATTGAGCCATGCCTTCATTAAAACACAACTCAGATGCTGCAGGTAGCACCTGCGGGGCTTTTCACCATGGAAACGCCCGCTTTCCCCTCTCAGGGCCACATTCCCAGCGTCCCCAAGCCCCAAATCGCCGAGTGGGACAGGGGCTCAGCACCTGGCAGCGCTCGAGGGAAAGAGGAAGGAGGCTGAGCCCTGAGCCGGGGTCTTGGCAGCCGCTCGGTGTTACCCGCGCATCTCCCAACAAACACCCAAACGTGTGGGAGCATCTGCACGGCGAGGATGAATAATAATCCAGGAGGGAAAAGGAGTGGGCGAGAGCTCGCGGGGAAGAAGGAAGCGCTGGCATTCCAGAGGGGGGGAAGAACAGGCTCGGCAGGGAGCAGAGTAACACGGCGAGGCCTGGGAGGAAGCGAGGGTGACCTGCTCGGGAAGGTGCAGGGAAAGCTGCTGCCTGCGAGAGCTCGGCGGGGAAGGGGGCGAAGCTTCGGAGGCGCCGCGCTGAGGGAGATAAGATGAAATTCCTGCCACCCGTGGGGAAGGAGGCGATGGGAGAGCGGCGCTCCCACGTGCAGGGGAGGCATGACTGGGATGATGAGATGCCATTCATTTTTCCCCCCTTTTCCTCCACAAGCCCGAGTGGGTGAATCCACGTGTTTTCCCCGATCCCGCGGGTTCAGCCCGCGCTGTTTGTCAGGGTCTGTCCCCCAGGACCCCCGCGCTCCCCACCTGAGGGTGGGTGATCTCAGCAGGTGCCTTCCAGCCGTGACCGTTCCGGGATTCCCTGATCCACAGGGTGCTGGAAGGCCCTGGAAGGGTCGCAGAGCGCAGACACTGTGCTGCTCAGGGAGCGGACACGGGGCTCGTGCTGCTGCCACCGCGGTGCCGACAAAAGACCCTTGAAAGGCTCATTTGCTGCAGGCACAGAGCGCCAGGGACAGGCTCGTGCCTTTTCTGGCTCTCTGTGCCCGCTAATTGATGAGTGACAGCGCAAACCCGGCTCAGGGGAATCACACTCGGCGCCCAGAGCTCGGCGGGCGGGGTGCGGGCTCAGAGAGCGGCTCTGGGGACAGCCAGGTTGGTGCGGTGACATCGCGGGGCCCAGCGGGGACACCGTGACCCCACAGCCCGGCACTGCCCCACACCCCACGCGCAGATCCCCTCTCACTGCGGGGGCACGTTTAGGTCACAGGTTGGACTCGATGATCTCAAAGGTCTTTTCTTTTAATTCTGTGATTTTGTGACCTCCAGCCATGTCACACCCCCCGGGCACCCAGTGCTCCCCCTCTGCAGCTGTGCTCCCCATAGCTGGGACACCCCCACTGTCACTCCCTGCATTCCCAGTGTCACTCGCATTTATTTTTTCCGCATTTTACGCTTTGCAATCTTCCTGCCCTGACCCAGCCAAGCTCGAAACCCCCTTAGATATCCAACCCCGATATATCCACGTAGTTACTGCGTGTGAATGTCCACCGTGACGGGGTTTGGTGGCTCAGCAAACCCCCTCTGGCTCCTTGCAGAGCCACTGAACAAGAAAAGGGGGACAAGCCTGACCCCTTTTTGGAGGTCCCCACAGCTGGAGCAGGAGCTTGTGCCCTCCCAGCTCTGCTGTCTCTTTTTGCCATCGTTGTCCATGAATTCCAACTCCTCCACGGCTTTCCAAGTGTTCATTTTCAAGAGGGAAAGAGAAGGAAAACGTGCCCAACCCTCCCGGGCACGTGTGGGAGGGCTGGGGTTGGTGGAAACGCCTCCTGCCGAGAGGCTGGGAAGTCCCAGCGCTGCCTCCCCGTTACTCCCATCTCCCACAGGCACCCAAAAATCCAAGGGCGCATCCAGCGAGCCTGGCACCCCCGGAGCAGCAGCTCCGCGCACCCCGCGATCTCTTTAGGGGATCAACCCCCCCCGCAGCCCCGCCGCGGGTGCGGTGTAAACGCACCTGGGTGTAAAACAAACGCCCGGGGCTGTGTCACAGCCCGGGGCTGCTCCCCTGCTCCCGCTGGCCGCTGTCTGGGGCCGCTGTGGCCGCAGGTGGCAGCGCTGTCGGTGTCACATCGCCTTTGCCCCCCGCGGGCACCGGCACGGGCGCTGTGGGGGCTCCTGTGCCGATTATCCCGTTCCTGCAGCGATCCCTCCCCTCATCCCGCGCCTCTTCCCAAAGCCGTTTATCGCTGGTGCCGTATCAGCAGCACCCCGGCAGCCGCTCCGGCCTCGGGTCTTCGTGACTCCGCCCCATCTCCCAGGAAAGGATTTGGGGATTAGCGCGGATGGTCTGTCCGCCCGCCCAGGACTTTTCCTCCGGCGCTTCATCAACGCCGGTCCTCGGGGAGAGGAACGCGGCCAAAGCTGAGGGATGAGCGCGGGTGGTGCTGCCCTGCCTGGGAGCCGCCGGCACCGAGCGGGTGTGACAGGGAACGGGAAAAGAGGAGTGGGAAAAGAGAGGAGTGGGAAAAGAGAGGAGTGGGAAAACAGGAGTGACTCTGGGCTTGAGGATGGCGCAGCGAGGAGGCCCCGGCACAGCGTTCCTGCACCCCCTCCACCACCCAACCCTCTCCCACCCCCGATTTAACCCCCAGATTCCTGCTTGGACAATGGGAACTCGGCCTGGGGAGCTCTGGAGAGGAGCTGGAGCACCCAGTGGGAGCTCTGAGCTGTTCCAGGCACAGCACGGAGCAGAAACGCTCCCTCTCTCCTCCTCCTGTGCAAACAGGATCCGGCTCATTTTATTTACGTGCCTCCCACCTTCTCCCAGCTCCCCCCTAATTATCGAGGTGGGTCTGCGTCCCCGTTAGAGTCGAGTGTCACAGAGGCCACCAGGAGCTGGGATTTTATTTTATTTATATTTTTTTCTCCCCACAACAAAGCGGACGAGCAGAGGGCCCTGCGTGCCTCCGATCGCTGATCAGCACTCAGCGCACACAGGGCCTCTTGTCCCCTCGAGGGCCGGATTAATTAACGGTAATTAAGCCTCGAGGCGTCCCTTTTCGGGCAGGTTAAGAGGAGCACTGGGAATTGGAGAGGAATCCGGGAGTGCCAGGGATGCGGGAGAGATCGTGGCTGCTGAGGAGCCGGGATCCATCCAGGAACGGGGGCTCGTTGAGATCGCGCCTGTTAGACACCTAAAACCCTCCACAAATCCCTTTCCCCCCTTTTGCCATTTTTAAAGGCTCCCGTAGAGAACATTCCTGGCTTTATCCAGGATGATCCCAACCGGAGCCGGGTCAGTGCCCCACCACCCTCTGCGGGAAGAACCTTTCCCTGGTATCCAACCTAAATCCCCCTGGCACAGCTCCAGCCGCTCCCTGCGTCCTGTCCCTGTCACGGAGAGGTCGGCGCTGTCCCTCATGAGGGGGCTGAGGTCGCCCCCCGTCTCTCCTCTCAGTTCCCACCCTCACACCCCCATCCCGGGGAGCTTTGCCACCCCCCAGGTGGCTTCTCCTCACTCCCGCCGTGTCCCCGTGTCCCCAGGCTCGCCGCTCCCGGCCGCACCGAGGGCTCTGCTATGATCTTGCCGCGCTGGCCGGCCCCGTGTCCGCGCCGGGAGCAGCATGGGCAGCGTCAGCAGCCTCATCTCCGGCCACAGCTTCCACAGCAAGCACTGCCGCGCGTCCCAGTACAAGCTCCGCAAGTCCTCGCACCTCAAAAAGCTCAACCGCTACTCGGACGGGCTGCTCCGCTTCGGCTTCTCGCAGGACTCCGGCCACAAGTCCGGCTCCAAGAGCAGCAAGAATGAGGATTTCTTTTACATCAAGGTCAGCCAGAAGTCGCACGGCTCCCACCGGCCGGACTACACCGCCCTCGCCGGCGGGGAGCTGGGCGTGCCCGCCGGGACCAGCGGGCTGGACTTCGGGACGCCCACGCCGCAGAAGCTGATGCCCTTCCCCAGCCAGCTGGAGGTGGTGAGTAGGGAAGAGTGGCCCTGGGAATGCGGGGATGTCCCACGGGAGCCCATCTGTCCTCAGAGCGGGTCCAGGGTTGTCCTGGTCGTGGTCCGTGAGGAAGCTCAGGGAAAAGAGGGGCGGCTGGGGGCACTCACTGCCACCCTCTGCTTTTGGGAATTTGGATCGCCAACGTGACCCGAAGGATCTGGATCCTTTAATTTCCAAACCCAGCAGGTTTAGCCAGCAGCATCCTCCCGAGCATCCTCCCGAGCCCTCGGGGGACACCGGAGCTGTCCCACCGTGGGGGTGTGGTCCCGGGGGGCGGAAGGGGTGGGAGGACACGCGAGGAGTTTGGGCGGGTGCTGACGGGCTCTGCTCTCCCCTCGCAGGGCGGGGAGAAGCCGCTCCCTCGTCCCACGGCCTTCAAGCCGGTGCTGCCGCGCTCCGGGGCCATCCTGCACTCGTCGCCCGAGAGCGGGGGGCCCCTGTCCCAGCAGCTGCACCCCCCGGAGAAGGCCAAGGAGCAGGAGCTGCGGCCGCTGCCGTGCTCAGGGGGCCTGTCCGACTCCGGCCGCAACTCCATGTCCAGCCTGCCCACGCACAGCACCAGCAGCAGTTACCAGCTCGAGCCCCTCGTGACGCCCATGGGCCCCATCAGCCGCTTCGGGGGCTCTGCCCACAACATCCTGCAGTGCGCCATCATCCAGGACAGCAACATGATGAGCCTCAAGGCCATGTCCTTCTCCGACGGTGGTAACAAGATCCTGAACCCTGGCAAAGCCCCCCACCACCACCCCGCCGTGGAGAAAACCACCTGCGTGCGCTCGCCCATCTCCACGGATGAATCCACCATCCAGGAGCTGGAGCAGAAGCTGCTGGAGAGGGAGGGGGAGCTGCAGGAGCTGCAGTCGAGCTTCGAGGAGAAGGAAATCAGCTCATGCCAGGCCTACGAGGAGAAGCAGCGGCGCTGCAAGGAGGAGCTGGAGGGGCTGAAGCAGAAATGCAACAGCAAACTCAAGCAAACCTCGCAGAAAACACAGCGGACGCAGCAGGTGCTGCACCTGCAGGTGTTCCAGCTGCAGCAGGAGAAGCAGCAGCTCCGGGAGGAGCTGGAGAAACTCATGAAGGAGCAGAACCTGCTGGAGACCAAGCTGAGGTCCTACGAGAAGGAGAAGACCAGCTTTGCCCCAGCGCTGGAGGAGACGCAGTGGGAGGTGAGGGGCAAAATGGGGCCCAGGGCAAAGGGGGTGTGCAGGGGGAGAGTTCCAAACGCCCCAGCCCTTCCCCATTTCCATTCCCACACCCAGCAGGAGCATCCCAGGCTGTAGGAAAGGGATATCAAACCCCAGCAGAGCCGCAGGCTGTGCCATGGAGAGCTGGGATTGAGGTTCTCGCTGCCCATCTTCACCCTGCCCCTCACCCAAGGGAACAACCACAGCACAAAACCCCTCGGTCATTAAAACACCTCGGCACTCCCGGCCTCCAGCATGGGGTTTCCCAGCTCCTGCCCTCCAGGAGCAGTAAAGCTGCCTTGCCACAAGGAAATAGGAACTACTCGGGCTTGCCACGGCCGTCTGCTTGGGAGCAGTAAAACCTTCCACTCTCTGCTCCAGCTTGATTTACTCACTCCTTGGTATCGCTGAGCAAAGAGCATTAAACTGCTGGAAATTCCAAAGTTTAATAGTAGGTGTTTGTAATATTAATGATAAATAGGAACTATAATTAAATGAATAATAAATAATCATAAACTAAATTCAGGGTCTCCACGTGCAGAGCCCCAGCTGTGCCCAGCTCACACGGGTGCCCTGGGCTTCCCCCAGGGCCCAGCCCTAACTCAGGTGCTCATCCCCCCCTTCCAGGTGTGCCAGAAATCCGGGGAGATCTCGCTGCTGAAGCAGCAGCTGAAGGAGTCGCAGACCGAGCTCACCAGCAAGACCACGGAGATCCTGAGCCTGAAGGCGCAGCTGAAGGAGGTGCGGCTGAAAATGGAGGGGCTGGAGATGAAGACCCAGGAGCTGGAGGTGTCGCTGCGCACCAAGGCCATGGAGCTGGAGGTGTGCGAGAACGAGCTGCAGCGCAAGAAGAACGAGTCGGAGCTGCTGCGGGAGAAGGTGAACCTGCTGGAGCAGGAGATCCTGGAGCTGCGCTCCGAGCTTGCTGTGCTCCGTGAGCAGCTCAGCGAGGCCCGCGAGGGGCCGCGGCCGGCGGGGGACGATGCCCAGGCCCTGCAGGGGCAGCTGGAGCGGCTGCGGGCGGAGCTGAAGGCCGAGCGCGACAACAACGAGCAGATGAGCTGCAGCTTCCAGCAGGAGCGGCAGACGTGGAAGGAGGAGAAGGAGAAGGTGATCCAGTACCAGAAGCAGCTGCAGCAGAGCTACCTGCACATGTACAAGAGGAACCAGAGCCTGGAGAAGATGCTGCAGCAGCTGGCGGCGGGGGAGGACGGCAAGGAGCCCATCGAGCTGGACATCCCCGGCGCCGACGTCCCCTACGAGGACATCATCGCCACTGAGATCTGAGCCGCTGTCCCCTCCTCGCAGCCCGGGGAAACGCTCGGCCCCTTGTACAGCCGAGCTGAGCCGTGTCCCCCCTGTCCCTCCGCCGCCCGTCGTGTTCCAGAGGTGACCAAGCCACTCGTGCCAATGGTGACGTGCCCGCAGCTCCCCCGCCCCGGCACCGCCCCGGCACCGCCCCCTCTGCCCCCCGAGGAGCCGCCGGCGGGGCGGGCAGGGATCAGGACTCCAGGGAATTCTCTGCCATCCGTGCCCAGTGCCCAGGGGATGCTCCGCGCCAAGCTCGAGGGAACCCGGCCTGGCACAGCTCCGGGGATGGCACAGCACAGTCCTGCCCACTGCCCGTGACAGGAATCAGCCCCAGCTCCCCGGAGGAAGCTCCCACTCCTCCTCAGCCTCCGTTGGTGCCAACCCAGGGCGCCGTGGGAGCACAGAGCCACCTCCTGCCACTGCCACATCCACCCCTCCCAGCCCGTGAGGGCCTCAGGAAGGTTCCCCACCTGCACACGCCCTGCTGGGCACAGCCCACACCCCCCGAAATCACCGCCCAGTCCGAGCACAGCCCACCCTGCCCTGCCCTCACTCCCTCCCCCTGCCCGGACCATTCCCAGCTCCCACGGACTCTGTCCCTTTTCCCGGCTGCCAGACAGCAGCTGGATCCAAGAATTCACAGAAATGTCCCAGCCACGGTCTGACCAAGGAGTGGGGTTTGTGTTCACCCCGCAGCCCCTCGCACTCGCTGGGATTGTCCCTCCCAGGACCCCCGGCTGCCTTATCTCCTCCCGTGCCCTCCTCCTGCGGGATCCCGCCAAGGGAAGCTGGTTCAAAAACCCCAAACCGACCACTCTCACCTTAATTTCTACCCCAGCTCTTAAAATTTCCTCCTGCCACCAGCGAGTGGCTCCATGGATAAAGAGCTGGCGCTGCTGGTGACCCTCGTGTCCCCGTGACTGGGGAGCCAACCAGTAGGGTCCCGTTTGTGGGGTGAGGGCTCCAGCCGGGACCCCTCTGTGCCAGTGCAATGATCTTTTTGCTGCAATTCTTTACCCACTGCCCCATTCCAGGGGTCTGAGGGGGGTGGGGGGAGGGGGCCTTGCACAGTCCCAACGCCGCCAATTCGGCCAAGGGCTCCAAGCTGCGCAAAATTCCGCGTCCCTCGCGCCATTCCAGCCTGGAAAGGTGACACACGGGAACCAGTCTGTGCCTTCTGCGCCCGGCCCTGAGCACCCCAAACCACTGAGCCCCAGTCCTCCTGGCTGGGCTTGGCACTCCCCAGCCGGTCCTGGCACTCCCCAGCCGGTCCTGGTGCCGGCACAGCCGATCCTCAGCCCTGGCCCGCTGGAAAAAGCCAACGTCCGATTCCCGCAGGTGCAATCCGGGGCCAGCCAGGGCCGAGCCTTTGCCCAGACCTGCCGAAGGATGTTTTGGAAAACTGAAGGATCAGGGCTGGCGAGGCCAGAAGGGATTTTGTGCATCCCCCAAGGCACAGCCCCGCGCCGAGGGCTCTGCGCCCGGAGCCTTCCAGAGCCAACCCCGGGTGCCGAGGGGAGCAGAGCCCTTCCCAAGGCCCCGTCCCGGCAATTCCCTGCTCCTGCTCCCGCCGGCCTCGGTGGCACCGTCCCTGTCCCCAGCCCCGCGTGCCCTCGGCCCCGTGTGCCCCCAGCTCTATGATGTGATCTCCAGAGGCCTCGCCGTGCTGCCTTTGCACAACTCCGCTGTGTGTGCCCGTCGCATTCCAGGTGTGTCGCTCCGGCCGGGAGCCGTGGCCACGCCCGGCCCCAGCCTGGACAGAGAATTATTTTTCTGCAGGTTTTCTTTTTGTTTGGTTTCGGTTTTATTTTTTGGGGTTTTTTTGTTGTTTTTTTTTTTTTTTTGATGTTCTTTCTGGTGACTGATGTAAACTACTGGTTAATTTTATGGTTTTATTTATAAATAAATTTTTTAAAACTCCCCCAGCCTCTCCGGGTGCTTGGCGGTGTTCTGGGGGTTTTCCCTGCCCAAGCCAGCCCCGTTTATCGCAGCCCACCAGGGTCCCCTCTGGGGACATCCTTCCACCTGGCCCTGCTGCTTCCAGCCCAGCGTTATCTCCGCTCTGCAGCTGGGATAAACCGGGCATGGAAAAGCAGGGATTGGTGGATTAGGAAGGGTGGGATAATCCATCCAGCCCCGCTCCCAGCCTGAGCCCAGCAGCTTCGCCCTCCTGCCCTGCAGCTGAGCCTGATTTTCACCCCATTCCCACCACCCCTGAGCAGGCAGGTCCCAATCCCGAGGAGTTCTCGAGGGAGAGATGAAGCGTGGCCGCTGTGACAAACCCAAGGCTGTATTTTGACTATTTCAGCTGTTTTGCTCCCAACCAAATCAACTCCAGAATAAACAGCGTGGAGGGAGAGGCAAAGGGGGGAGGTTGAGGAGCAGAAAATGGGGAAAACACTCTAATTTCAGGAAACTCTGCTCATCCTGCCCCATTGCAGGGCTGGGGGGGTGATCTGGGCACCCCAGAAGGGCACCTGGCACCTGCTGCTGCTTTCCAGGGAAATCTTGGCTGTGCTCCCACTGCCTGAGGAGGGAGGGAAGTTTATTTTTAGAGCCTTTGGAACTGCTGAGGAGAGAAGGGAAGGGACAGAAAATCTCCGTGAGGGCTCGGTGTCCTGAGGGTCCCTCCTGTCACAGGCATCCCACCCCGGCTGGGGGGGCAGCCCAGCCCTGCCCAGGGAGCCAGGACAAGGGAGCAGCAAGGAGGAGAGCCCTGAGCTCCCAGCTGTGCCCCGGAGAACTCGCAGGGGACATCCCTGTCCCTCAGAGGTCACAGCCAAGCTCAGCAGCACCAGGAGGAGCGAGGGCAGCATCCCTGAGGCCACAAACACCCCAGGGAATTCTTAGGAATGCCCAGGGAAGCCAAAACCTCATCCCTGGAGGCCCAAAGGCCCAGCCCTGGGCCCCTCCTGCCATTAAAGCAGGTGATGGTTCCACCTCGTTTTCTTTTCAAACCCCTCCCGAAACTGCTGCTGAGGACGAGCTGTGCCTGCCTTGCCCTCTCCCTGGCACAAACCTGGCACCGGAGCCGTGCCGGGATGCTGGGAGGGCACCAGGAAATCTCCGACCTTGCTCCAGCAGGAGACTCGAGCAGCAAGGAGCAGCAAGGCCGGATAATCCTAGGGAAAAGTCATTCCCTGGGGACAGCCAGAGCTCCCTCGGGGGCAGGTTGAGCAGGACCAGGGTGGCTCCGGAAGCACCTGGGGGAGGTTCTGGGGGGCAAAGAGAAGGAGCCCAGCTGGAGCCTCCCCCGGCCGGGGGTCCCCATTCTGGGCCAGCCCCGCTCCAGCTGCCGCAGGAGCAGCGCGGATCGCCGGCCTAATGAGCGCACGCAAATGAGCCCCGAGGCGGCGAGAAGGCGATTTGCATCTCCTTGAAACGCCGGGTGCCACGGGCCCGGTGCCCGGCTGTGCGTGGGGGCAGAGCCAGCCCCAAACCTCCTCCGCCCACCGGGGCTGGTGTGACAGAGAACGGCACGGCTCGCAGGGCCGGGGGGCGCGGAGGCAGAGCCGCTTTTGATGTGCAAATGAGCCCGCAGCTCTGCCCACCAGCCCGGCCCCGGCCCTGCCTCGCATCTGCCACGGGCGCGGAGCCCCCGGAGCGGGGAGGGACCCGCCCGGCGCTGTCCCCTGCCCTCCCCAGCGAGGGGACAGCTGGTGCGTGCCCGTGGCAGGGACCGGCTGCCGTCCCTCGGCGAGGGCTGAGCCCCCGGGCGCTGCTCGTTACTCATTATGGGATAAAGAGCTGAATTAGAAAAGCAGCCGGCTGTGAAGGCCCGGCGGCGGCAGCTGGGAGAGCAGCGCGGCCCTTGGAGCCGGTACCTGCTGTCCCCGCGCCGGGATAGTGCCAGGAGCTGGCACAGCACTGCCAGGGCACAGACGGACAGAAGGACAGCCCCACAGCCGGCCCTGAGCAGCCTTTGTTCATCCCACAACGCTGAGCAGCGCGGGGGGAAGCGCAGTGCTGAGCCCCAGGGCCTGCCGAGGGGGGAACCAAAGCCGGGTTTGTTCATTCCTGGCTTTGCTATTCCTGTTTTCCAGGGTCCTGGGCCAGGCTTGAGCTGTTCCCACCTGGGACAGGGTCTGTCCTAACCCTGGCCCCTGCCCAGGGTGACAGCGGTGCCCAGGGGAGGGAAGGGGGCTGGGCTCACTAACTGAGCCCAGTGCTGATTACATCAAAAATCCCAACCAAACTCGGGCCTAAAGCTCGTTTTCCATGAGTTTCAGGTTTCCAAGCCTCCTCCAGCACACACTGCCCGTGGAGAGGGAGGGATGCGGGGACAGAGGGATCACAGACCCTGTGCATTCCTGCAAAGCCTTTCCCTGTGACTGCTCTGAGCACCCCGGCCGAGGCTGAAGGTCAGACCCTCCTCCTCCTCAGCCCCCAGCTCCAGGGACAGCACAGGGGTGTCCCCAGGGACCCTCAGTCCACACCAAAGGTGCTCCATTCCTACTCCCAGGATCATCCCAGGCCCTGCTGAACACCCAAAGGGATTTTCCAACCCCGCAATCACCACAGCTCCCGTTTGTTCAACACCTTCCATATTTAATTTATTTAGAGGTTCTCTACATTAAAGTATTTTCATGCCAACGCTTTCCGCCCTCCCGTCCTGAGCTCAGGAAAAAGAGACTAGACACAGCTTTGGGTGGAATGCACTGGAATAAAGTTGCTGTTGCAGCCACAGAGAACACGGAACAAACCAGAGAACTGCACACGGGAGACGTCAGGGAAAGCTGGAATTAGCACATTCCAGTCATGTTAGCACCTTCCCAGACGGTGCTGGAGGCGTGCAGGGAGGTGCAACATGCTCTGGTGAGCCAGACCAGAGCTCAGACTACAGGAAAGCCTGGAAAAAGCATGGAATTCTGCCAGCAGCAGTGGGCCCAGAGCCTCGGCTGAACCCGTCGGAAAAGGAACAACACAGAATTGCCCAGCCAAGATTGCAGAGTTTGGGAATGCTGAGCTCAGGGCTGAGGCAAATCTGTGCCTGGAGTGCAAACCACAACAGCTTCAGCCATGGCACAGGCCCAGCACACCTCGAGCAGGTTCAAAATATCCTTTCTCACACTGAAAGCTGCCCTTTTTGGTTAACTCCTGTTAACCAAAACTCCAGCACACTTGGGCCAGGTTTTAGGTTGGTTTTCACCTCTCAGGATCCCCTTCAGCAGCAGCACAAAGCCCTGAATTACCAACAGCTGTGGTGACACTGCTGAGCTGCTGGTTCTGTCTGGCATCTCCAGAATTCAACCAAAGAAGGGTTAAGGAGGAAATTTACTCTGTAAACTCAAAATTTAAAATGTAATTCAGTAATTAAGCTTTATCCTGCTGCTGTCAGGTAGCGCCTCACTGGCCTTTGTCCTCGGAAAGGACAAGGACTTTTCCACCTTTGCCGTTGGGAGAGTCCCCAGTGTCACTTCCCTGTGCGCTCAGTTCACACAACCCTTCCAGAATGTGCAGCCCTGGTTAAAAACCGGCATTTTCACAGAGCAATGTTGTCCTGCAAGCCCCATTTCCTCTCTCATGTTTTTCTAACCCACAGTTTCAAAGTGAAGATTTACAATTCCTGCTCATGCTCAGCCTTGAAAACCCTACAAAAGGCTCAGTTCAAAGCCCAAACCCCGTGGTGGTTATTGCACATTTTCAGAGCTGGCCTAAACATCCTCCTGAAGATCCAGGCTTTGGGAGAAGGGATATTTTCCAAACTGCTCTCAGTGGGAACACTGCCACAGGTGTCACCTGCTGCTGGTTCGGGCTGGGAGGGTGACAGGGGAACACCAACACACGGAAAAGGAAACCAAACCAGCATCGCACAGGGCAGGGGCACAGGGAGCTGTGCTAGTGCTTGGCATCCCGAGGGTAGAACTCGGCCAGGGTGCTCTGGGGGATCCTCTTGAGCATCTCCTTGGGGAAGATCCTGAGGAGCTGCCAGCCGATGTCCAGGGTCTCGTACACGGTGCGGTTCTCATAGGGCCCTGCGGGGACAGCCACGGCGGGGATGTGGGGCAGGGAATGCCACAGGCAGCCCTGGGACGAGCCAGGGAGGTGCTGGGATCCTTACCCTGAGCAATGAAGTTCTTCTCAAACTTCTGCAGGAACTCCAGGTACAGGAGATCGTCCGAGGTCAGGGCTTCCTCACCCACCACGGCCTTCATGGCCTGCACGTCCTTGCCGATGGCGTAGCAGGCGTACTGGGATGGGAACAGGGCTTGACCGGGCTCAGGAACCCATGGAACATCTGCCAAGGGCCTTAAACATCACCTCATCCCCCCCCCCGCCATGGCAGGGACACCTCCCACCGTCCCAAGTTATCTCAACCTGGCCTTGGACACTGCCAGGGGTGGGGCAGCCACAGCTGCCCTGGGAATTCCAGCCCAGCCCCTCAGAGCCAGCAATTCCTCCCCAATATCCCATCCATGCCTGCCCTCTGGCAGTGGGAAGCCATTCCCTGTGTCCTGTCCCTCCATCCCTTGGCCCCAGTCCTGCCCCAGCTCTCCCAGAGTCCCTTTAGGCTCTGAGGTCTCCCTGGAGCTTCTCCAGGTGAACACTCCCAGCTTGGCTGCTCCCTCCTCTCTAATCACCCACAATTCCTGTTCAAACTCAAAACTCCTCACTGCACACTCAGCCAAGGCTTTAAAGCAGCCTCAGGAATGCTCTGGATCCCAACCACTCCTGGCCTTTCCAGGCTGGGCAGCCAAAGGCGTGCTGGAAACCAGCCCCTGTTGCCAGAGGAATGTTTTACCCACCAGCTGGTTGGACACATCTGCGTGGTCCTTCCTGGTCATCCCCTCGCCGATGGCCGACTTCATCAGCCGGGACAGGGAGGGCAGGACATTGATGGGGGGGTAAATCTGGGGGAAAACCACACAGGGATTACCATGAAGCCTTAAAAAATGAGAGCAACCTTCAGCACGTTGTGAGCAGCGTGGCACACACCTGCCTGTTGTGCAGCTGCCTGTCCACGTAGATCTGGCCCTCAGTGATGTATCCAGTCAAGTCAGGGATGGGATGAGTGATATCTGTGGAAAAAAAACCAGTTCAGTAGTTTTTAGCCCTTTTATATTCATTTTAGCACTGAGCTGCAGCTTTTTGTTACCAGGTGACTTCATCAATTATTCCCTTCCACAACTCCTGAGTGCTCTTGGATCGGGGCTATGAGCACCAAGCCTGATGCCTCGAAGGCAAAGCACTTTTAGTAGAAGCAGCCAAAAGGTGAAATATTAAAGAAACCTAAAGGCCACAGGACTGCTGTGGTGCTGTGTGCCCCAAAGAAGGGGGGGTGCCCTGAGGGAGCCCCTCCAAGTGCTGCTCCTGAGAACAAGGGACCAAAACTCACCGTCGTTGGGCATGGTGAGGATGGGGATCTGGGTGATGGAGCCATTCCTGCCCTCCACTCGCCCAGCACGCTCATAGATGGTGGCCAGGTCTGTGTACATGTAGCCAGGGAAGCCACGGCGCCCAGGCACCTCCTCCCGAGCTGCTGACACCTGGAACAGCCACAAAAACATTCCCAAGGAGTCAGATCCCGCCCAGGCAGCCGCTGCCTCCCCGGGTTTGTGCACCAGGCACTTCGAGCAGCTCTTCCTGCCAAGCGCAGCCACAAATCCCCCTCAGGTGTTTGTCAGCGCAGCCATGTGTGACAGGACAAGACAAATCTAAAATTAGGGCATCAAACTGCTGATTCATGGAATTATGGAGTGGTTTGGGTTGGAAGGAAACTAAAATAGCATCCAGTGCCATGGCAGGGACACCTCCCACTATCCCAGGCTGCTCCAAGCCCTTTCCAACCTGGCCTTGGGCACTTCCAGGAGTGGAATTGCCACCAGTGAAATAAATCCCAGCCAATCGAGGATTAACTCTCATCCTCACCGGCTGTTCCCAAACATTCCAATGAATATTAATCACAACAGCTCGAGCAGCAGCTTCGCTTCTCACTTCTCACCACCACCCCTTTCTGCCAGCACCCAGCCTGGTAACAAACACATTAATTAACATGTTAATGACCACACACCTCTCTGAGGGCCTCAGCATAGGAGCTCATGTCTGTCAGGATGACCAGCACGTGCTTCTCGCACTGGTAAGCCAGGAACTCTGCCGTGGTCAGGGCCAGGCGGGGCGTGATGATGCGCTCGATGCTGGAACACAACCCTGCCCTCAGTGGGGGCTGCCAGGGACACTTGGGAGCCACATGGAGCTTCCAGGCACCACCTGGAGCACCACCAGCATTTCCTCTGCACCTTTGCTGCCACAAAAGCCCACCACAAGTGGCACCCCCAGAGCTGGTTTGTTCTTCCCAGCTTTCCCCCAGCGCAGGGAGTGGCCACTCACGTGGGATCATTGGCCAGGTTCAGGAACAGGCACACGTTGTCCATGGAGCCGTTCTCCTCGAAGTCTGACTTGAAGAACCGAGCGGTTTCCATGTTCACCTAAAGCACAGCGCCGAGGCCTCAGTTCCAGGGTTACCCTGGCACATTCTGCACCCTGTTAAGGGCTGATGGCCTCATTAATAACCCACAGCAAAGATCTCCATCAGGAAGCCTCCTCTACGCTCCCAGAGTGAGCAGCTTCTGGAATTCCAGGCTGGAGATCAAGTTTGAGACACTTTCTCCTGATCAGGCATGCTTTGTTAGAATCAGGGAATGGTTTGGGTTGGAAGGGACCCTAAAACCCCTCCAGTGCCACCCCCTGCCATGGGCAGGGACACTTCCCACTATCCCAGGGTGCTCCAAGCCCCATCCAACCTTGGACACCTCCAGGGATGGGGCAGCCACAGCTTCTCTGGGCACCCCGGGCCAGAGCCAGATTCCAGCACTTCTGACTTTTGGGATTTTCACCCATCCTTTAATTCCGTACACACAAAACCCGCTCAGACTCCAGCCACTCTCAGGACCCTCCCTAATTCCTCCAGCGCCGTTTTCCCCCAGCACTGTGGGCTCACCCCCATAGCAGCAAAGACGATGGCAAAGTTCTCCTCGCTGTAATCCATCACATCTTTGGATTTCTTCACCAAGCCAGCCTGGCGACAGATCTGAGCTGCAATCTAGGCAAGAAATACTCCAGGGTTTGCATTTGATGCTGTTCCACAGCCCAGAATTAGATTTAGTTTTGACTCCCACAAGGCTTGGAGCAGCTCTGAGGCCTCACCTCGTTGTGGGGCAGCCCAGCAGCTGAGAAAATGGGGATTTTCTGGCCCCTGGCAATACTGTTCATGCCATCTATGGCCGAAATTCCAGTCTGGATCATTTCCTCGGGATAGATCCGACACTGGGGGTTGATTGGCTGGCCTGTGGGATTTTCGAAGAGAACACAATGTTACTCCCTGCACATGCTGGAAGCTTTATCAAAGAGCCCCTGATAAAGGGGTACAAACCCCACTGTGACATCAACAGATCTTCAGCTGCACCTGATCACTCCTGAGCCTTTCAAGCCCCCCAAGACTCTGATGTTACATGTTCATGTCAGGGGTAAGAATGATTTAAAACCCCGCCAGGTTATCAGCTTTTCATCTTTAGATGTCACAGAACTAAGTCTACAAATAACAAAGAACAGCTTCCAAACGTTGCAGAAAATCTTCTGCTACCTCATGTCCCTGCACTTGGGTGATTTGATGCCACACACAATCAAAAATAAGATGAAGCTCCTCCTAAGTTAGATCTTGTGTGCTACACCAAATATATAAATTCAGAAAGCTGAAACACCCGGGTTGAATTTACCCCCAACCAGAAAAGGATTAAGAACGAACCCATAATGTCCAGGAAATCCTCAGCCAAGACAATGGGGCCTCTGTCTATGGGTTTTCCTGATCCATTGAACACTCTGCCTACAGAAACAACAATAAAAAACCGTAAATTCTTGTGAAAATCAGGTAATTTGGGATAAATCTGTTCGTTCCTCACACCCACGCGTGAATCCTCACCAAGCATGTCCTCTGAGACCGGGGTTCGCAGGATGTCCCCGGTGAACTCACAGGAGGTTTTCTTGGCATCAATCCCTGAAGTGCCTTCAAATACCTGCAAATACAGCAGAAAAAATAAAAATAAACCCCAGGGTAGAAGTTTTGAGCTTCACAAAGTAACTCCTGAATGTTGCTTCACCTGGAGCCCCCTTTCCTGCTCTGGAAAGGGTTTCAAGAGCAAAGTGCTGGCACAAAACACCACAAAACCCTGCTTTTAACAAAATTCATGAATTGTATCAGCAACAACCACCAAACATGGTGCAATTCCTTTGATCTCAAGTGTTTCCCTCTGCCAAGCTCTTCAGGTAAAATAATGTGAACAAGAAACAGCTTTTTAGGAGACACACCAGCACCCACATAGCACAGGGCTGATCTGGAACCCAATACTGCAAATTCCAGGGGATTCCTTTAATCCAGTAGCAGAGGAATCCAGTGGGATGGAAATAAAAAAAAAAAAAAAAAAATCACTGTGCACTGTCAGAAATCCCCTAAAATTATTGATGCCACCTGCATGTGGAATAAGCAGGCGATTTACTGTGTCCATTTAAAAAGAGCTCATCACCAGACAGGTTTGATTCGGTCCAGGGCTCACCCTGACTAATGAAATATGGAAAAAGAGCCTCCTGCTCCTACCTGAACCACAGCCTTGGAGCCGCTGACTTCCAGCACCTGCCCACTCCTCCTGGTGCCATCAGGCAGGGTCAGGTGCACGATCTCGGCGTACCTGGGGAACTTCAGGGGAAAAAGAGGGAGGAGGGAAGGCATTAAACTGCACAGCAGCAGCCAGCAAACAAAAATGACCACCTCTGAGCCTAGAAACTCCTCAGTTTTAAGAATATTTTAGCATCAGAACAAAACTGCTTCCCAAGGTATTAGATCTCCCAGGCTAAAGCTGTTTTTATAGGAATAAGCAGCATCTGCAGGGTTGGAGCTGCAGAAGGAGCTGTCAGAATCAGTTCTGAAGACCCTGGGAGTCCCAAATGGTGACAGAAAGCCCCAGTGCAGTATCTGACAAGCAGAAAAACCTGCAGCAGCTGTTTGCTCTCCAGAGCAGCGTGAAAAGAAGCCAGAGCTGTCCACAGCTTCCTTTTCCAGAGCACTGATGTGGAAACAGAAAGGTCAGGAACAAAGCAAACAGGTTCATCTCAGCTTGGAATTTAAACAGTATTCTGGGGGGTTTGGTAAAACTCAAACTCTGTTTC
Organism: Coloeus monedula; assembly: GCF_965178545.1. Lineage (NCBI taxonomy): Eukaryota > Metazoa > Chordata > Aves > Passeriformes > Corvidae > Coloeus > Coloeus monedula. The sequence continues at coordinate 1,264,476 of NC_138808.1, read as the reverse complement.
CTTTCTTTCCCCAGCACCCCTCCCTTTCCTCCAGCCTTAGAGCAATTCCCACATTCCCATTTATCCCAGCAGCCAGAAATGGGTCAAAATCGCTCCATGGAATTTCTCAGCAGTGTGGATTTCACCTTTCCCAGCTTTTCCTGTCAACTCTCCCTCAAAAAGCTTCATTAACAGCTGGGATTTACCTTCACTTGATCCAGGATAACCAGGGGTCCGTTCACACCCGACACAGTTTTGTAAGCTGGAAAATACACAAGGCATGAGTCAGGCACTTCCTCAGGAATATTCCAGATCCCGTTTCTCCATTTCATCCCTCTCACCAGGCTCGGGTTTAGCAGCTTTGGGGTCTGAATTCTGTTTATTCTGAACTCCACAAGAAGGATTAGGTGCAGGATTGGGTGTCCAGCATTTTTGCTGCTTCCTGCAAAGCCCTGCAGGGGACACTGATGTGATCCCGGTGTTTTCCTGGCCATCACAGGAATTCCCTGCTCAGGTTGGAGGGGGCTTGAAGCACCCTGGGACAGTGGGAGGTGTCCCTGCCCATGGCAGGGCTGGCACTGGATGGGCTTTAAGGCCCTTCCAAGCCAAACCATTCCATGATTCCAAGGGAGGATTTTGCTGCCAGCCCAGGGAAAAAGCATCACTTGACCTGCTGATGAAGGAAACCCTGAGTCACAGCTCCCTCAGGGTCACGAGGAGCAGCTGGGACTGTTCCTCCCTGGTCCCCAGGAAGGGAAGTGGGGGAGTGGAGCCATGCAGACCCCAGCCAGGATCACCAATTCCATCAGCACCAGGGAGGCACAGAGGCTGCTGCAGGCCTGGCAGCTCCCCAGCTGTTGTGTGCACCGTCAACAGCTCCGTGTTTACACTGCAATAAAACAGCTGAAACTGTTGCAATGTGAGATCTTAACAGGCAAAAACCAACCTGCATCAGCTCCGGGTTCAGGGGAGCTGGGATTAAACCTGAATTTCTCAATTTTACTCCTAAAATCCTTCTAAACACTCTGAGACAGAACCCTGTCCCTTAATTACTCCTCATCATCAGCAGCAGCTAGGCCACTCCTGTGCCCTGAGCAGGGAGATCACCCAGGCATTATCCAGGAGGAAGAATCAGCTCAGAGCCCGAGGGTTTGCAGCCCACAGCAAGGGGAAAACCTGACCCTGAGTGAAGCATTTCGTCCCATGACTGTCTCATGAGCGCTTCCTTCTCAAGCAGCCTCTCGCTTCCCGCTCTGTCCATGAGAAAACATTTCCTGGGCACCAATCAGCACCAGCTCCCCACGAGAGCAGCTCAGCAGCCCCTCAGAATTCCCCTTTCCACCAGGATCAACCAGTTCCACGACAAACCAAACACAACTTGAAACATTTTCCATCCCCAGCTTGATGCCAGTTCAGGGAAAAGCTGGAATCTACATGGAAAAACCTGGATTGAGGATGGAGTCACCTTGGCTCCGACCCTGACAGAAGCCTCTGCTCCACAGTAAAGACTTAAAGGGAGGCTGGAATTGAAATGGTGGATTTGGCTTCCAAACCTGACGGATATTTCCAAAGGATCCATCACCCAGAAGCTCCTGGGCAGCACCTTGCAGGTCCTGGTGCTATTTAGGGCACAGGTAAAGTCATTTTATGTAATTGCTGCCAGAAAAAACACCTTCACACACTCTGATTGCTCCCCACCGCGCTGCAATAAAGGGAGTTTACCAAAGTCCTGCATTTCCCCTTTTTCACCCGATTTCTCAATTCAGTGTTAAAGGAACAGACTCCATCCCACCGCCACCATTTCCAGCTCCCGGTATAAAGGCCGGCTTTTTATGACGGACACGAGACAGCCCGTGCCGCCAGCGGGCTGGGCTGCACAACTCCCCGCGCTGCCGGGGGTAATTAAGGTTGTTAATTAACAGCCCGACCCCAGACTGTTCTGAGGGGATGGGCGAGCCTGGGGCTGCGGCCTGCCCGGGCCCGGCGCTGCGGCCCGGCCGGTGCGCGGCCCCCAAGCAGGGCCAACCCCCCCCTCCCCGCAGCCCCCCGGGTCCCCCGCACTCACTGAGGCGCGGCTGGGACAGGAAGTCGCGGGTCAGGGCCGCCGCCTGCTCGCGGGGCCCGCCGGGCCCGGCGCCGTTCACGGCCCCGCGCAGCGCCCGCACCGCCGCCATGTCGGACCGGCTGCTGAGGGGGCGGGCGCGCACGCGCGGCTATAGCGGGGAGGACACGCCCCTTCCGGCCTGGCCACGCCCACCGCGGGCAGGGGCGGGGCCGGAGCTGTCCCGGGTCCTGAAAGGGAGAGGAAAAGAGACAAGGAGAGGAAAAGGGACAAGGAAAGGAAAAGGGACAAGGAAAGGAAAAGGGAGGAGGAAAGGAAAAGGGAGGAGGAAAGGAAAAGGGACAAGGAAAGGAAAAGGGACAAGGAAAGGAAAAGGGAGGAGGAAACAGAACGGGAAGGGGAAGGGGAAAATGAAGAGGAAGGGGAAGGGGAAGAAAAAGAGGAAGAGGAAGAGGAAGGGGAAGAGGAAGAGGAGGGGGAAGAGGAAGGGGAGGGGGAAGAGGAAGGGGAAGAAAAAGAGGAAGGGGAAGAGGAAGGGGAATAGGAAAAGGAAGAGGAAAAGGAAGGGGAAGGGGAAAAGGAAAAGGAAAAGGAAGAGGAAGGGGAAAAGGAAGAAGAAGGGGAAGGGGAAGGAGAAGGGGAAGGGGAAATGGAAGGGGAAGGGGAAGGGGAAGGGGAAGGGGAAGGGGAAGGAGAAGAGGCAGAGGAAGAGGAAGAGAGGGAAGAGGTTAATGGATAAGAATAAAAAAATGAAAAGTCAAAAGGGGAAAGGTATGAGGAAAAAGGAAAAGAGAAAAGAGGAAGAGGAAAATAAGGGAAAGGAAAGAAGAAAAATAAAAGAGAAAAAGAGAGAAAGGTAAAACTAATAAGGGATGGAAAAATAGAGAAAAAGAAGAATAAAAAACAAAAGGAAGAAAAAGGGAAAGAAAGTGAGAAAGACGCAGCAGTGAGTCAGAATGGATCGGGGTCAGAAGCCAATCCCCTCCCTCCTGCTGGCTCAGAACTGGAAATATTTGGGGTAAATACAAGTGCAAAGAGATCTGGGTGATTCTGTGCTGCTCGGGGGAGCAGCCAAGCCGAGGTGCTGGGGGAAACGAAACCTCCCGAGGAGGGAGCAAAGAGAATAAATAATTCCAGAGAAAGGATTAAATTAAGAAAAGGATTAAATTAAGAAAAAGAGGGAGTAAAAGGAAAAAAAAGAGAAAGAGGAAGGTCCCCACGTGCTGGAGGAGAGTCTGGATCCTTCCCCGGGCTCTCTCAGCAGATGGTGCTGCTGCACTGCTCATGCCCTGCCTCGGCTCCACGCACCGGGAAAGCGATTTCCAGGCCCGGGCATTCAATTCTCCGCTCGTGAAATCCACTTAAAGGCTTCAACTCCTGCTCTAATGCCCACCCAGGGAATTCCCGGGCAGGATGTTCTCATCTGCCGTTATTGGCAATGGTTTTGGGGCCAGGCAGGAGGCAGACAAATGGCCCCAGTGCCAGATTTACATGCCAGAGGAGGAAAGGTGAATCTGTTCAGGATTTATTCCCTCTCCCTGCAGTAAATCTCTGCATCCTGGATGAAGGATGGTATCGGTTTGGGGTTTAAAAGAGAAATCATGGAGCCAAGTGTCAAAAGTTTAAGAAAGCAGAAATGATGGAGGAAAAGAGAGCCCATTGCCAACGGCCTCTGCAGAACCTCGCCGTGCCTGGGGGGATCTTCCATCCCGCTCTGCCTGTGAGGAACCAGCCTGCCTGGTCCAGGAAGATCTCCTTGTCCCTGGAGGCAGGATAATGGCACCGGGAAAAGCCATGGAGAGCATCCCATGGGGCAGAGGCAGCACTGAGGTGAGGAGGGACCACAACCTGTTGGTACCCACATCCCCCAGGGCTCCAAAATGCCGGGCCAGGTGTTCAGATCCAGGCAGGAATTCTGGTGCTTGGGGAGGAATCAGCCCTGCTGGAAGCTGGGAGCAAGGATAAACATTCCTGCCCCGCTCCCAGCCCTCAGCCCACCCCTGCTGACGCACAGAGAGCTCCAGGACACTCGTGTGAGGTTCCAATTAAACCTGCGGGGACGAGGGACACTCCTCTCCTCTCCTGATAACAGGGAATCGTAAATCCCGGGGGAGCAGAGCTCGGCGAGGCAGCGGCAGCAGCTCCACGCTCCCAGATGGGTACCGGGGTAAGAGAACATTTTCCTCTGCTCCACGCAGCAGAGAAAGGGGACAGGGAGAGTTTAAACTACGTGTCTTTATTGCCTCTGCTTTCTCTCTCTTAAATTTATTTATATTCATACTCTTTTGCATGAATTCTGGTGTTTGGGATTTCCTTGGAGGTGCAGTGAGAGTTTTCCACCTCGTGTGGCACTTCCCCGTGATGACAAAGCATTTGGAGTGCTTGCTTTTTGTAATGAAAGCCTGGCAACTCCCATTGCCTGGGATTTCAGGAAAGCCCAGGATTACTGGGAAGAGGGAGAGCTCGGACTCAGCTCCATCCCTTTTGCCACCCAGTCCCCAGGAGCTGGGGGGTTCAATTGGTTGGCTTAATGCAAATTTCGGAGGGATATTTTTGGAGTGTTGTTTCCTTGGAAGCTTCGATCTCAATCACATCCGTGAGGCTTTGAAGTGCCGTGTCTGGCCCTGACATTTCAATCAAAAGACACGGAACGTAAATGAATTTCCTTTGAGGCTCAATTGAATCTCCAAAGAACAAACAGGGAATAAAAGATGTCAAGATTACCTTGGATAAGCTGAGGCTTGATCTGTGCTTGGAGTCTCTGTGAGGAGGCTTAAACGATGCCTTGAAGCAGGTACAAGATGCCTCAGGAATGGTTTGAGAACGCTCCAGCTGGGATTTTAAAAGCAGGATTGATGAAAACACATCATTTGATAGCAGAGCTGGTGGTCCCAGCTCCTGGGGAAAGCTCACAGATCCTGGGAAAAGCATTCAGCTCTTGGGGACAGCACCCAGATCTTGAGAAGGGCACCCAGACCATGGGGAATGGCACCCAGATCCTGGGGAAAGCAGATGGATCCTGGGAAAAGCACATGGCACCTGGGGAATGGCACTCAGATCCTGGGAAAAGCTCCCAGCTCCTGGAAAAAAGCACCCAGCTCCTGGAAAAAGCAGCCAGATCCCAGAACTCCCAGCTCCTGGGGATGGCACAGAGATCCTGGGGATGCACTGAGTGACCCCAGGAGTTGTGTTCCCCAGGGAGAAGCCCTGATCCGAGGGAGGTTTAACCTGGAATCTTCTCTTGGCAGGTTTTTGGAGGCCTTGACCCCTGAGCCCAAGAGCCCACAGGACCTTGGACATGTCCCCGGCCGGGTCCCAGCACTGGCTGGCCACGGGCAGGGCCTCGCCCAGGCTGGTGCTGGTGGTGGTGTTTGTGGCACTGCTGCTGGACAACATCCTGCTCACTGTCGTGGGTACGGGGCTTGGGGCTGCTGGGGGGTGCAGTGTGGGGCTCTTTGGGGCTGCTTGGGGGCGCAGAGTGGGGTCTTGTGGGGTTTGTCTCAGGGCTACAGAGGGGGGCTCTTTGGGGGCACAGTCTGCTCCATCAGTCCCGGGTGAAGCCAGGGGTTCCCTGCCCAGGGGACCTTCCAGGACCCCCCACCCAGCCAGCACCGCTCAGTTCAGCTGCATGCCGAGCTAAAAAATGGAGGAAAATCCCAAATTAATCCCTCTCCTGGCTTTTTTTCCAGTACCCATCGTCCCCACCTTCCTCTACACGACAGAGTACGAAGGTGCCAACAGCTCTGTGAGCTCAGCCCTGCCTGAGCCAACTCCTGCAGCCCCGAGGGCTCCTCCTTTCTCCTCTGTGCTCTCCTTTGACAACACCACCGTGGAGCTGCCGAACGGGACGGGGAGCAGCACCCCAGGACACCCCCCCAGCACCCCCCAAACCCCACCCGGGGGCTGCTTGGAGGGTGGGGAGTTCCTGGCCCAGGAGAACACCCGAGTGGGGCTGCTCTTCGCCTCCAAGGCTCTGGTCCAGCTGCTGGTCAACCCCTGGGTGGGTCTGCTGACCAACAGGTAGGTCAGACCCCGGGGTTCCTGCAATTCCATGCGATTCCTCGGCTCCTGCTTGCTGCTGGAATCACCAGGAGCTGAGGAATCACAAGGATTGCGGGGGGGAATAGAAAGAGGGAGAATACAGCCACGAAAACGGTAGGAATTTTACCTTTTCTAACAGCCTGCACATGGCTTGTGAGTTTATATCCCAGCACTAACCTCGCTCGTGCTCTCCTTAGGTGCTGGCAGATGCTGTTGAATACCAGCGACCACGGAATAAACAAACACAGCTTCCCAGTCTGTTGTGGATAAAATGTTATTTTCATGTTTTCTTTGTCTCCTGCAGACACAGTGAGCTGTGCTGGGGTGGGCAGATGGGCTGGGGAGCAGAGCTGTGTCCCTGGGTGGGCTCTGCAGTGTTACTGGGGGGGCACGGGGGGCCCCCCTGGCCAGCACTTGTGGGCACATCTCCCCCTCAGGAGCTGCTCCCCAGCCCACAGACATTTCCCAGGGGGAATGAGGAGCCCTCCTGAGCTGGGGCCTCTTTGTTCCCGTTCCAGGATCGGATACCACATCCCCATGTTCATTGGGTTCACCATCATGTTCCTCTCCACAGTCAGTGAGTATCGCCCTCCCCTCTGCCCTCCCCACACTGCACAGCACAAACTCCTCTGCTCTGTGTGAGAAAGGACAGAGCAGAGCACCCAGGCTCTGGAACAGGTGACAAGGACATCTCGCTGCCCTCAAACTGGTGCCAGCTGGGGCCAGCCTTGCCCTGTGCTGCAGGGTTTGACGCCAGCTCTCCCCTCCCTCCGCAGTGTTTGCTTTCTCAGGCACCTACACCCTGCTGCTCATCGCCAGAGCCCTCCAAGGCGTCGGCTCCTCCTTCTCATCGGTGGCAGGTGAAGCTTTTGGCTACACCTCAGTCCCTGCGTCAGCTCCCCTCGGCTGGGTTATCATCATCCTCCTTCTCATTGCACCCACCCCAGCCAGGGAGCAGCTGAACCTCCCCCAGATCCCAGCGGCTTCCAGAGAGGAGCCCCCTCCATGGGCCCAGGCTGAGGTGGGCTCTGCCTGTGCCCCCCAGGCCTGGGCCTGCTGGCCAGCGTGTACCCGGATGACTCGGAGAGGGGCAGTGCCATGGGCATTGCCCTGGGAGGCCTGGCCTTGGGAGTGCTGAGTAAGGACCCCCTGTTCCCAACGGGGCACGGCCACTGCATCTCCTGCTCCTGCAATCCCATCTGCCTGGCCGTGCCTTCCACGGGCTGGGTGCTCCCCTCCCTCCCTCCCTCTGCCCATTCCCTGTGGGACCGACACCTTCCCAAACACCCAGCAGGGACCCAGAGCAGCTCCAGGCTCAGGGGACGGTGGCACTGCCAGGGTGTGACCCAGCCCTTCCCTTGCAGTCGGGGCACCCTTCGGGAGCATCATGTACGAGTTCGTGGGGAAAGCGTCGCCCTTCCTGGTGCTGGCCTTCCTCGCCCTTCTGGATGGAGGTGAGAAACCAAAGGGTTTAGCCCTACAAATAAAGAAACTGTGAAAAGATTGGAATATGGATGCTTCAGGCAGAGTCTGTGGGGAGGAAGAGGCCCATTAACACGGATGGGTGGTACCATCAGCACTGGTTATTCTGTCAGGGCTAAATCATATGTTTGCTGTCTCCAGATGACTGACACAGCAACAGAGCAGGAATTAATCCCTCATTACTTAAAAAACCCCCTGATTGCTTTCATGGCTCAAACAGCACGTTTAGTGAAGCTCTTTGAACTGTGAATTCTTTGGCAAGACACCCTTGTGTGCAGCCTCTTGGTGCCGTGAAGGAATCAGGCTTTGCCAGCAGAAATGGTGCCTTGTTCTTGCCCCCAGACGAAGGCCACGGGAGCCTTCTGAGTGCCACAGCAAAGTTCCAGCCAGCAGGAACTGCATTTGCAGTGGGAAGCCTGGAGCTAATTAAATTACAGCCCCAGTTATCGTCCCTGTCTGGCTGCAAAGCAAGATATCCATAATGGAGCGTGCAAGAGCTGCTGCAAAATGAAACGTGGGCCTCGTGCCTATCACACTTCCTGCTTTAATCCTTTCCTTTTCCACATCCCATCTCTGTCACGCTCCGGTGGCAGCTCCCCAGCTGGCAGCCTGGGGGGAGCATTTGCACTTTTGACTGTTTCAGGGGCTGACAAAACCCTCCCAACACACTCGGGGCAGTTTTGCTGCTCCCTCCTGCCCTGCCCGCTCCAACCACGTCCCCAAGCAGCTCCTGAATCCCAGGGTTCTGCTGCTGGGATGGGTCGGGCTGAGGGGAAGGAGAGGTGCTTGGCAGGGGTGGTGCCTGCAGGAAGGAGCCATCAGCAGTGTTCTGTCCCCAGCTCTGCAGCTGTGCATCCTGCAGCCCTCCCGGATCTCCCCGGAGGTGAGCACGGGCCTGAGCGGCGCTGGGTGAGGGAGGTGGGCACTGCCCAGGGCCGGGGGCTGTGCCAGGACCAGGAGAGGGCACGCACAGCCCCCAGCCCACCTTGCCCCCTGTGCAGAGCACCAAAGCCACCCCAGTGTCCACCCTGCTGCGAGACCCCTACATCCTGGTGGCTGCAGGTAAAGGTGGACGTTTGTCCCCTGGTTAAAGACTCCCTCGTGCCTGCTTGAAACAGCAGCAAAAAGGGCTAAAATGGAGCTTTCCTCCCTCTTCTCCCTTTTCCAGGAGCCCTCTGCTTCTCCAACATGGGGGTGGCCATGCTGGAGCCCACGCTGCCCATCTGGATGCTGCAGACCATGTGCTCCCCACAGTGGCAGCTCGGTAGGTCCCGAGCTTTGCAGCCTCTTCCCCTGCGCTTCAGAGAGTTTAGGATCACAGGATCATTTGGAAAAACCCTCCCAGGCCACCGAGTCCAACCTGTGACCAGCCCAGAGCACTGAGTGCCATGTCCAGGTGTTCCTTGGACACTTCCAGGGACCAAGAATTGTCCCTGCCTGGGCACTGCGGGAGGGATTGAATCATCTTTTATATCACTCCATAAAAAGAAGGAAACATCTGCCCTCATGCCTGCGGAGCGAGCGATCCCAGGCTGTGCACGGCTCCAATTCCAGCTGGAAACATCCTCAGTGGTGGCTGTGCCGTGTGCTCTGCTCTGTTATTGCAAAAATTGTATGGAATTTGCTCCCCAGCAGAGCAGTAACGGGGCAGGGAGGCTGTGGGGTGCCCCGGGAGCCCATCTTCTGCAGGGCAGACAATGGGCTCGTGCTGGGCTGCGATTGTGGAGGCCAGATGGGCTCTGCAGAGGCAGCTCCGAGTGAAACGAGGCCGCTCCCAGCATCCCAGGCAGGGCAGGATGGGCTGTGCTGATTGCCAGATGCCCGGAAAATGGGATGTGGAGATAACAGCGCCTGTGTTCGCTGCAGAAATAACCAGTAATGGTTATAAAACCCAATTGGCGCAGGAATGACCCGGGGGGTGCCCCGGGCTGCACTTAGATCCCAAATTGGATTGCAGGCTTGGAGCAGGGGGCTGGAATTGCTCCTGATCGAGTTATCCTCTGGGCAGGCAGCCACTAAAAGCCTCGGCTGCTTCTCTGGAGCAAGGATGGGCAAGGGGAAAGCGGCACCCAGGGATTCTGGGAGGGGGAGAAGGGACAGAACGCAGGGAAAAAGCACTCAGGGCTCCCCTGTCACCGGGAGGAGCTTTGAGGTGACTTAACAAAACAAAATCCCAAAGATATTCCCTAAGATGTTCAGGTACCTGAGATGTGAGAGCAGTTTGGATTCAGAGTCCAGCACCAACCCACCCACCACAAGCTGTTCCGAACCCAAGGGGCTTCTTTATTTTGTCTCCTGCCATAATTCTGGGAAATTTGGGTGAAATCCGCAGGATTAACCATGTTCTGTAGCTGTTAGAGAGAGGAGAGGAAACCAAACACAAATCAGTGTGTTCCAACAAGGAAGCTGTCCCAGGGAAATGGAGCTGATCACTTTTATTTACTGTCAGCAGGAGAGGATATGAAAAATAAACACCTGGTAAAGCTGCAGGGAGAGCAAATATTTAATCGTGAGCTACATAATGATCCCCGAGCTTTTTACTTAAGCAGTTGTGTTATTCCTCTTTATTTAGTGAGGGAAAATGTGGAGACGTGGGAGAGGGAGAAATTATGAGAGATGTTCACTTGCCTGGCCTGGCTCGTGTATTCTCCAAAGTAGGCAATTAGGGAATGAAAATTGGTGCAAATCTGGGTTTTTCTGGGCATGAAACATTCTTTTTAATCCCTTCTCTCTCCAGGGATGGCATTCCTGCCTGCCAGCATATCCTACCTCATTGGCACCAACCTCTTTGGGATTCTGGCTAACAGGATGGGCAGGTAAGTGGGATATTAAAGATTTTGGCTCAGCCCAGCCCAAATTTCAGCAGGTTCTGCTCGAGGCTGAGAACTCCTGCCCTCTGCTCATGTTGCAGGTGGCTGTGCTCCATGATTGGAATGGCTGTGGTGGGAATCAGCCTCCTCTGTGTGAGTAGCAGGAGAATCCACAGGGATTTTCACGGTCCTGGCACAGCAGATGCTCAGGGGTTGCACCTCTGGATGGGTTTTGCAGATCTGGGAAAGGTCTCCAGATCTTCAGGCTGAGAGATTTGGGATTGCTCAGCCTGGAAAAGGCTTTGGGGTGACCAAATGGTGGCGGTCCAGGACCTGAAGGGAGCCTGCAGGGAAGACAGGGAGAGAATATTTACAGGGGATGGAGGGACAGGACACAGGGAGTGGCTTCAAAGTGACAGAGGGCAGCGTTAGGTGGGATATTGGGGAGGAATTCCTCCCTGTGAGGGTGGGGAGGGACTGGGATGGAATTCCCAGGGAAGCTGCGGCTGCCCCTGGATCTCTGGCAGTGTCCAAGGCCAGGCTGGAGCACCCTGGGACAGTGGGAGGTGTCCCCGCCCATGGCAGAAGGGGTTGGATTAGGTGGTCTTTAACCTTCCAACCCAACCCATTCTGTGATTCCATGCCCTGTGTCCCCCCCTCCCACCTCCCACAGCTCTTCTGGCCTCACACCTCCTCTCTCTCCTCTCCCAGGTCCCTCTGGCCACCAACATTTACGGCCTGATCGGCCCCAACGCCGGGCTGGGCTTTGCCATAGGTGAGCTGGGGGTGCTGCGGCTGCTCCCGGGCAGCTCCCCCGGGGCAGCAGGGACTGAGGAGCCTGTCCTTGCTCCGGCCAGGAATGGTGGACTCCTCCATGATGCCCATCATGGGCTACCTGGTGGACCTGCGCCACACCTCAGCCTACGGCACCGTGTACGCCATCGCCGACGTGGCCTTTTGCATGGGCTTTGCCGTCGGTAGGAGAGCTTTACTCACGGTGTAGCTACTCAGGGTGTATCCCCCTGGTGTTTTGTCCCTTTTTGATGTTTGAATTTGCAGGCCCCTCCACGGGCGGGGCGATTGTGCGAGCCCTCGGCTTCCCCTGGCTGATGGTCATCATCGGGGTGCTGAACGTGGCCTACGCCCCGCTCTGCTGCCTCCTGCGCAGCCCCCCGGCCGCGGAGGAGAAGATGGTCAGTCAGGGATGCTTTCCTGGAGTTTCATATCCCAGGGATTTGGGGGAATTAAGAATAAATTTGCCAGGGGTTGCGTCTTCCCTGGTGGGCTCTGTTCTGCCCTCAAAAAGCGACAAAAAAACTCCGATAAAAGCAGGAAAGTTTCGAGCGTCCTTCCCTGTGCTCACGGCTTGTATTCCCTGGGGAAAAGCCAGCTTTGGCTTTTTGCCAATGTGACAATGCTCCTGTTAACTGCTCAAACGAATCATTGTTTTTTATTAAAGCGTGATTTCTGCTCTGCTTCACCCAGGCCATCCTGAGCCAGGAGTGCCCCATGCAACCCAAAAGCTACACCCCGAAGGAAGCCCTGCGGGAATTCCCCCTCACGGAGGAGAGCGACAGGGAGGCAGGAAATGTGGAGTAGCCAGGGCAAGGAATGCGTGCCCTGCTCTGGAGCCAATATTCGGCTACAGAACGCGGATGTGTGAGCAGCCACAGCCAAACCTGCCTATTCCACACTCGTGGGAGGCTGAATTTCCAATCTCTTCTCCAACCACCAGGATTTGGAGGCTCCAGGCCTTTAGTGAAGCCACTGTGGGACTGAACCATGGAATCAGCTGGCAGCTGGCAATAAAGATGTCACTGCAATGTCACCGCTCCTCTGAGGATGCTAAAAAACTTTTGTTTCTGTCTTGGTACAGTTTGATGTATTGTGCTATGTCTGTGCTACTCAGAGCTCGTGTGTCCTTCCCAATACACATTAAATTAATTTATTCGTTTGAAGAACTCTAAAGAAACTGAGGTGGGAATAAGGTTTAGACTCAGCCAACAAAGCCAGTCAGATCACTGTATTTAATGGGGATATGTCAGGTGCTTCAGCCGGGGGGTCTCGAAAGCTCTGAGGGAAGAGTTTAGCAGAGAATCCGCAGTTTCTCCCACGGCTCCAGAGTGCAGAATGAACCCACGCCAAACGTACTGCCCAGGGCCCCTCAGCGTCTGTTTGCGCCGGGGGTTCCTTCGATGCCCGCCCTGAGGGGAGGCGCCACGGCCGCCATGACAGCGAGGCCCGCCCCCTTCCCGCCCCTTCCCGCCCCCAGCGCCGCCGCTCTCGCGAGACTTCGCGCGCCCCGCCCCTTCCGGTAATGGCGGCGCCCTAGCCCGCGCGGCCGGCCCCGCCCGCACCGTCAGTCCCCGCCGCGGGCACCGCTGTCCCCGTCACTGGCACCTCTGAGCCGCCGCTGGCACCGCCGGCACCGCCACCATGCATTCGGACGATGTGAGTCCGACCGTTCTTGCGGCCCCGTGTCAAACGCCCGCCCCGCCGCTGGGCCCGGCCGTGCGCCCGTCCCACGTGGCCGGGGGTCCCCTGTCCCCGGCGCGGGGGTGGCTCGAGGGGGACAGCTGGGCCCGGGGCTGTGAGCGGGCATTCGGCAGCAGCACATGCGATGTGTCTGCGCTTCTTGGGGCACCGCGCTCTCCCTGCCGGGGGAACATGGAGAAAACCCCAATGTTTGTGCGGTTTCCGGCGTCAGAGCCGCACCGGGGGCTGCCGGAGCCGGCGGGGGACGTGGGGGGCCGGGTGAGGGGTGTCGCGGTGTGTCACCCGCTGTTTGTGCTCGCAGGTTGTCTGGACCATGCTGGGGAACAGGCAGTTCTGCTCCTACAAGATGACGTGAGTTTGGGAGGACGGGCTGGGGCTTTGGGGGGATCCAGCAGGGAAAGGAACTGGAGGGACACGCTCGGCTACCCCTCAAACCCCACAGTGTCCCCCCTGTGCCACCACTCGCTGCAAGTCACAGAGGATGGGGTGAGCTGGAGGGGCAGTGAGGTCTTCCTGCTTTTCCCTCATTAATTCCTTGTCCCCTCTTTCCCAGCACCAAAACGCAGAACTTCTGCCGGAACGAGTACAACCTGACGGGGCTGTGCAACCGCTCGTCCTGCCCGCTGGCCAACAGCCAGTACGCCACTGTCCGCGAGGAGAAAGGTGGGAGCGGGACTGCGGGAGGAATTTCCCCATGGAGAGCGCGGTCAGGCCTTGGAAGGGGCTGCCCAGGGGGGTTTGGAGTCCCCACCCCTGGAGGTGTTGAGGAAACGCCTGGGTGTGGCACTCAGTGGGGTTTGTTCCCTGTTCCAGGTCGCTGTTATCTCTACATGAAGACGATCGAGCGGGCGGCGTTTCCCCGGCGCCTCTGGGAGCGGGTGAGCTCGGGGACACGGCAGTGATGGGAGGGAGGAAACGGCCTCAGGCTGGGCCAGGGCAGGCTCAGGGTGGACAGCAGCAGGAATTTCCCCATGGAAAGAGTGCTCAAGCCTTGGCAGGGGCTGCCCAGGGAGGTTTGGAGTGCCCATCCCTGGAGGTGGCACTCAGAGCTCTGGGCTGGGGACAAGGTGGGCATCGGGCACAGGGTGGAGTTCATGACCTTGGAGGGCTTTTCCTTAATGGCTCCATGACTCTGGGAGCGATGCAGCCCCTCCCAAGCATCCCTGCTTTGTCCTGCTCTGTCACCCACCCCTTCCCCTGTCCCCGCAGGTGCTGCTGAGCAAGAACTACGAGAAGGCTCTGGAGGAGATCGATGAGAACCTCATCTACTGGCCCCGCTTCATCCGGCACAAGTGCAAGCAGAGGTTCACCAAGATCACGCAGTACCTGATCCGCATCCGCAAGCTGACCCTCAAGAGACAGTAAGGGACACGGGGAGTGACCATGGAGTGACCACTGGTGGCTTATGGAGCTGCTGCCCCTCTCCTGAGCTGCTGGCACTGCTGGACGTGGAGCTGCTCACTGTTTTCATGAGGGGTTTGAGATGGATCTGTGTGGAGTGGATGAGCCACAGGGAGTCGGGTGTATAAATGCACTGAGGGAATGTCCGGAGCTGGAAGGGACCCACAGGGATCACTGACCCCAAATCCTGGCCCTGCACAGACACCCCAACAACCCCACCCTGGGCATCCCTGGCAGCGCTGTCCAAATGCTCCTGGAGCTCTGGCAGCCTTGGGGCCGGGACCATTCCCTGGGGAGCCTGGGCAGTGCCCAGCAGCCTCTGGGGGAAGAACCTTTCCCTAAAATCCATCCCAACCCCCCTGGCACAGCTCCGGCCGTTCCCTGGGTCCTGTCTCTGTCACAGGGAGCAGAGATCGGAGCTGTCCCCTTGGAGGAGCTGCTCCAGGTGCCCTCAGCTGCTCCTCCTGTGGCCCCTCCAGACCCTTCCCATCCTCTGGACCCTCTCCAACAGCTGTAGATCTTTGTTATCCTGAGGCAGCCTACGCTGCCCCCAGGACATTCCACACGCTGCAGCCACGTTTGGAATGCTGGAGCTGCTGGCTGTTGCTGCCAGAGGCTGCCAGATTCCCAGAGCTGTCGTTCCCTGCAGGAGGAAGCTCGTCCCGCTGCGCAGGAAGATCGAGAGGCGCGAGAACAGGCGAGAGGTAGCGATGGCTCCGTGTCACCTCTTGCCACTGCCCCTGTCCCCACTGCCCCTCAGCCTCACACAGCTGCTCTGTGTCCCGTAGGAGAAAGCCCTGATTGCTGCCCAACTGGACAATGCCATCGAGAAGGAGCTGCTGGAAAGGCTGAAGCAGGACACGGTGAGGGTCACACAGAGCTCACAGTGCTGCCCCTGTGCTGCTGTCTCCGGGGGGGATAGGGGGTGCCTGGCTCCCCAAAACACAGGGAGCCCCAAAACACGAGGGCTCCCCTCCTGTTCTGTGCAGGAGCGTGGGGTCAGACTTGGCAAGGGGCTTTCACCTCAGTCTGATGCTGCCCCGTGCCCAAAGTCCATCTTCCTCCTGTGGCTTACGGAAAATCCCCATTTTCCTTTCAGTATGGAGACATTTACAACTTCCCCATCCACGCCTTTGACAAGGCCCTCCAACAGCAAGATGCAGAGAGCGAGAGCGAGTCGGATGCGGAGAGGGAAGAAGATGAAGATGATGATGAGGTAAAGCTTTCAGCCCTGCCCTGGTGCTCTCTGGTGCCTCCACCTGCTGGCTGAGAACACCTCAGGAGAGCTCAGAACAACCTTGTGGTGGCTCTTGCACGAGTCATGGCACTGCTGTGCTCAGTCCCTGCCTCTGTTCCCTGCAGGACGTGGACAAAAGGGAGTTTGTGGAAGCAGAGGACAGCGAGCTCAGCGACTTCGAGGTAGGTGAAGCACCAGGTGCAAACTGAGGCTGAGCTGGATGGGCACCTCCAGCCTTGGGTGTCTCTGGGGATGGGGAGGAGGCAGCCAAATCGGAGTTGTGGAAGAGAATTGTACAGTGGGACCCCAGCCCAGCTCCTCTGGAGCCAGGGATTGTGGAATGGGATCATCCACGAGGTGATTTTGGGGAAAAGAGGAGGTTTAGTTACACAACCTGCTCTGACATCACTCCCGTCACCCAATTCTTCCTCAGGACATGGATAAGTTGGAGACAAGCAGTGAAGAGGAACAGGAAGAGGAGGAAGAAGTAGAGAAGAAAGCCTCCCACCCCAAATCTAAAGGGAAAACTCCCCTGAAGGGCCCAGCCAGGAGAAAACGTCCCTACATTGAAATAGAGTACGAAGAGGAAACAGAGCCAAGCACCAAGACAAAAGCAGCCTGAACCTTCCCTGATCCCGTTTTGTACTGACTGGCAGAGCTCCAGATGTGTCACCAGAATGGCACTGCAGGGTCTGTCCCCACCTTCCACCCCTGGACAGGACCCTCAGTGACTCCTGGTTTTATATTCCACACGTTTTCTGCAAGAACAGCAGGGTTTCTGTCCCGACCCCAGGGAACTGCAGTGAGTTTGTACAACTGGATGAAGCAAAGGAACATCCCCCCCTCTACAACCACAGAAAGCTCAGCCCAGACTCTGCTCCAGGAAGGGCCCTGGCCCGGGGGGCTCTGCTGCTTCCTGTAAGGCTGGAGGAGCCACACGTGGCCTGGATGTGTCTGGGGGAGGTGTGGGGCTCACAAGTGGGACAAGAATGACAGAACTTTAAATAAATACAACAATTTTACTGTACAAAAGGGGGTGAGCAGTGTCAGGCACCTCAGCTGCTCTCCTGCACCTTCCTGAGGCACTCCCGCACCTGGTTCTCCTCACAGCTGCTGTGCACCCCTTCCAGCAGCACCTGCAGGGAGAAAAGCAGCATTTGCAGTGCCTGGGTTATGGTGTCACCCAGCCCCCCCAGCCCTCGGGTGGAGCAAAGCACAGATTGATCCCCATCGATTGGTATCGAGATACTGATCAATCGATTATTGATGTTAGGGAGGGGAAATGCCAAATCCTGCTGGACTGAGAGGGAAGAGGGCACTGGCACAGAGTCCCTGACTCACCTTCACCTGGCCCTGGGAGCAGCGATCCAGCAGGATGAGGCACTGGGTGGCCCTGTGGAGCAGGGCAGCTCTGACGGGCGCCGGCGTCGGGCCCCGCTCCGTGTGAACGTCCCAGAGCAGCCTCAGCAGGGCCTTGAGGAGCACGGGGAGCCTGCAGGGCATCCTGCAAGGGCAACACCTCGTCCCAAACCCTTTCTGAGCAGCCTGCAGGGTATCCTGCAAGGGCAACACCTCGTCCCAAACCCTTCCCGAGGCAGGGGACAGCACAGCTTTGCTGAGCAGCTCCTGGTTCTGGTGTGGGGCAGGGCTGGTGCCAGCCTGAGGAAGCAGCTGCCTCAGTCAGGGTGCCAGGACAGCCCTGGACACAAGAACCTCTGGATGGTGTGGCAGGAATGCTGTCCCTGCACAGCCCAGGGCTTACTCCACATTGATTTAATTTGTAACCACTCATGCTTTTCGAACAGGCACAAGGTGGGTCAAACCCAGAGAGAGAACCCAGCTTAATTCTGGAGCCAGGTTTTTCAGTAATGCCAGCAAGTGCTTCCTGGGACAGATTCTCCCTTAGGATTTGAGGGCCTTTTCCTCAAGAAAAAGTAGCTTTGGGTCTTATGAAAACATTCAGGACAGGAATGAAGCACTCATGTCAGGACGGGCTTCCAGGAGAGCTTTTCTGTGCGTAATCCCCCCAGAGAGGTACCTGGGCCAGGCATGCTCTATGGTGCACTGCAGTGTCTCCAGGATTCCCAGTCTGGCTTCTTCCTCGGGACCATCAGAGACTTCCAGGTAGCCCAGGATGACTCGCTCCAGCCTCTTCAGGTGCCTCACAATGAGGATGCCGAGTCTGGAGGCACAAACACACCCTGAGGCAGAGGATACCCTTGGGTACCAAGCCCAGGGCCCATCCCCGTGGGGTCACTGCTCTCATCTGGTCTGCTCTCAGCTCCTCAGGAAGGTGGGCAGGGCCCCCAGGTCCCCCTGTGTCTCACCTGGTGACAAAGGCGGGCAGGGTCCCCGCGTAGACCCTGCGCAGCGCCAGCCGATGCTCGGCCTCCATGTGGGTCAGCACCAGCTGCAGCACCTGGTCCCAGGGGGACGTGGCTCTCCCGTGGCCCTGGTGCCGCTGGCCTCGCTCCAGGACGGGCAGCAGGTCCAGCAGGCACAGCAGCACTGCCTGGTTTGGGGACAGATGGGGAACCTGAGCTCGTGTTCTCTCCAAAATCCAGTAAATCCCAACCCTTTGACCACCCACGGCTGCTGCTGCTCACCCGACAGGCCTGAGTGCTTCAAACCTGTTACCTGCCCTGGAACAGGGCAGGAGGATTCCCTCTGCTCTGGCATTTTCCTGGAATCTCCCGAGCTACTCTGTCTCACAGGCTGGTGACAGCCTGACTGGACTGTGAGAGGCAACAGGCTCAGCCTCCTCCTGCCTTAAACTGCACGGCTGCCAATAGCCCAAGGCACGTTAAACCCAAGCCCAGCCGTCCTACCTGGATGAGAGGGGCCTCCCGTGAGTAGAGGTGGTTGTAGAGGGCGTGGAACACCACCTGGGCCCTGTTGAACTGGCACAGATCCGCACCTGGCTGCAACAACAGACACCAGGGTGTTGTTCCTGGGCAGCACATTCCGCTAAAACCTAAGGAAAGCACATCCCGCCCAAACCCTGGGACACCCCAAGCGTGAGGAACTGCTGTGAATGCAGGGTAAGCCCTGCCGTGTGCCAGGAGGAGAAGTTAGGAACCTGACCCACACGAGGGAATGGCTGGAGCTGTGCCAGGGCAGGGTTAGATTGGATTTTAGGGTGCTGGGCACTGCCCAGGCTCCCCAGGAGCGCTTGGACACCACTCGCAGGGATGAGATTGTTGGGGTGTCTGTGCCAGGCCGGGGGTTGGACTCTGGTCCTTGTGGGTCCCCTCCAGCTCAGGACATTCTGGGACTGACCCTTCCTTCAGCAACACCCGGAAAGGGCTCCAAGCCCTACCCTCCCTCACCACGTTGAGGACGATGTGGTGCAGGCAGCGCACGCCCAGCACTTTGTTCTCCTCCTGGAAGTCATCGGAGAGGAGCAGCGCGGGCGGCAGCACCCGCTCCAGGTGAGGGCACAGCCAGGGCCGGCTGACGTGGAGCAGAGTCCAGGAGAATACGTGTTTGGAGCCTGGGTTACGCTTCCAGGTGTCTCTGGAGGGACAAACACAGCTCAGGGAACACTGAGAGTGCTCATTTCCCGTGCACTTGAGGCTCTCAGCTGGCAGCAAACTGATAATCATCCCCCAGCACCTTCCACTGCTGGGCATTTGTAAAGCTCCTGGCCTCCTGTTTAGCATCTCTTGAGCCTGAGCTCCGTTTCCCAGCATTTCCTACACAGAGACCCTCCAAGCGCCACGCTCCCCTTCGCACTCACTTGGTTAACTCCTGCTTCAGGAGCCCCATCACTGCTCCGAATCTTCCTTCCTCATCCCCCTCCTTTCCCCGCAGGAATTCCGCCACGGACCCGCAGCCGGCAGCCTGGAGCAGCCGCTCCAGCAGCTCCTGAGCCACTGCCCGAGTGCTCGCCGTGGTCCAGGGCCTCTCGTCCTTGTGCGTGACGGCGAAGATGAACGCGTGTCCCAGCACCCGGCGCAGGACGGGCCCCACCACGGCCATCCCCAGCGACTCCTGGCCCTTGGCAGCTTCCAGTTTCTGGAGGAGGAGCAGGAACACGGCGCCAACGCGCTCCGCTCGCTCCGCCACGGCGGCCAGCGCTGCGTCCTGCCCGGGGGGCTCGGTCCCGTCCTGCTCCCGGCGCGGCGGAGCCGCGAAGCCGCCCAGGGCCGCGGCCAGCGAGCCCAGCGCCGCGGGGCTCGCCGGGCCCAGGAGCCAGCGCGGATCCGCCGCCTCCAGCAGCGCGCCCAGCTCCCGGAGGGCTCCCGGCCGCTCGGACAGCGCCAGCCGCGCCTGCAGCAGCACCTGCTCGGCCGAGGGGGCGGCGGGCGGCGGCTCCGCCTGCCCGGGACCCCGCTCCGGGCTCAGCGCCCGCGCCGGGCTGCTGACATCCATGGCCTGGCACGACCCCCGGAGGGACGTCCCCGCCCTAAAACCCCTCTAAAGACACATCGCCGGTGGTAGCAGCGCCCCGCGGGCAGCGCGAATCCCCGGGCCCCCCTCGGAGAGCCCCGAGCGGCCCCGCTCCCCTCACCGCAGCACCACGCGCGCGCGCTGTCGCAAATCCCCCCCAGTTGCCGTAAAGCAGGTGGGCGAAGGGGGCGTGGCGCTGCGTGAATAAATTAGCATTACTAATTAAGAACCGCGGTGCGGCGAACAGCAGCCGTGAGGGGCGGGGAGAGCAGAAACCGGGACGGGAGGGCGGCGGGCGGTGGTGCGGAGGGGGCTGAAACGGAAGGGCGGGGAGCTAGATGAGGACGGGGATATCACCGTGACTTCGGAGTAGTGGCGTGGCTGTGGGGCCGGGCGCGGGAAGGAGCTGTTTTGATCCTTCCGGTTCATGGAGATGATGAATGGGAGTGGCACGCGGCTGCGTGACGTGTGCGCCCTGCGTTACGACATTGCACAGTCCCATCTGACCGCCGGAGGGTCCTGACGTCACTCAGACGTCACTTTCTCTTTTTAGCGTCAAAGAACAGCGGCAGTGGGGTAATGGGGTGACGTCACTTTTGTGGCGTGATGGGTGGGTGATGCTGCTCTGACGTTATTGCTTTTCAGTGTCAGAAATCAGTGGAAATGAGCAAATTTAAGGTGCTGTGCGCAGCTCCGGGGCTCTCTGTGACGTCACCGCTGACGCCGCGTTCTCTCGGACATGTCAGAAGTGAGTGGGAATGGGCAAATTGGGGGGGTCCACGCTGATGTGGGCACAGCTTGGGGGGTGCCCGGCCCTGGAGGGGTCAGTGATGTCGCCGCTGATGGCATCTTCTCTCGCACATGTCAAAAATGAGTGAAAACGGGGAGATCAGGGGGTTCCGCCCTGATTTGGGCACAGCCGGGGGGTCCTGGCCCTGGGGAGGGGAGGCACTTCGATGCTGTTCAGGGCAGTTTGGGTGATTTGTCACTCCATTAAAGGGTCACGGCCAGCAGTGTCCCCCCCTCGCGCACCTGGGGGTTTCAGCATCCCCCTGGCCTTTATTGGGGCCCCCTGGCAGCACCTACAGCTGAGACAGACTAAGAAATCATCCATTTAATCATTTTTTTACACAAAACTGTACAATCCCTCTGCCCCGTGGGGATCCTGGGGGTCCGGAGGGGCTCAGGTACAAAAATAACTCTGCAGCAGAAGTGGGGACAGGAGCCCACCTGCGCCCTGGGGCTCAGCTTCCCGCAGGGAAGCCCGGGGCGGTCCCGGCTCCATGGGGAGCACAGCCCGGACAGCGGCAAATCCCAAACCAAGCCACGGCCTGCGGGGTCAAAATCCCAACCGGGAAACCCCGGATCCTTCCAGAGGGACCCTGGGCAGGCGGGGTGGGCAATACCGGGCGTGCGGAGCCGCGGTCCCGCGGTGGATCCCGACGGATCCCGACGGATCCCGCAGGATGTGGAGCGGGGCTGGCTCACACCAGCTCATCCAGGAGGGTCCCGATGCCGGCTCGGGGCTGCCCCGGCCCCGCCATGGGTTTGTTGCACATGGGGCACACGCAGCGCACCTCCAGCCACTTCACCAGGCACCTGCGGGCAGGAAGGCGACAATGCCGATTCCCGCAGGGAATTCCCCGCTCCCGCCCCGCTCTGCCAGCCCCACTCACTTTCTGTGGAAGGCGTGCTGGCACGGCAGCACCCCCAGCTCCTCCTTCACCCGAAAATCCTCCAGGCAGACGGCGCAGGTCTGCTGTGGGAGGTGAGACGGAGGCTGAGGGCGGGTGCGAACATGTGGGACCCGCCAGAAATGCCACGGCTCGGGAAATCCCGGGTGTTTCCAGCCGGGAGCTCGGCCCCGCTCCCAAACCACCCGCGGGGAGGGGGATTTTGGGGCACACATCCCCACATCGCATCCCCAGCCTGTCCCAGCCCTGCTCCTGAGCACAGGGGATGTGTCCCGAGGGTTGTCCCTGTTAATCCCAGCTCCATCCCGATCCAGAGGTGGTCCCGCTCACCCCGTGCACGTTCAGCCTGCGGGCATCGCCTTTCAAAACCACCTGAAGGAGAGAAGGAGGGGAGGATTTAACTGCAGGAAGGATCTTGCCCCGGGAGGAGCTGAAGGGAGCCGTGCGCGGGCGGGTTGAGCCCGGGGGGTTCCGGGCAGGGTGTCCCGTCCCAGCGCTTTGGAACGCGCAGCCCCGGTCCCCGCCGTGTCCCCGCTCATCCCAAACCCCGCCCGGCTGGTGCGGGAACACCCCCCGCGTTACCTCCTTGTACCCGAAGCGCTCGCTCTGCGCCTGCTGCCGCAGCTTGCTGGGGACAGGGAGAGAAAGGCACCGTGAGTTTTGCAGCCAAAAATACTCGGGAGGCACCTGAAATCACGGAGAACGCGCCCCTCCCGCCCGGGATTCGGGATCAGCGGCTCCGTTTGTGCAGGAGCAGCCCGAGCTGGCCCCGGGAATGGGCAGTGGGGGCGATAAGGGCGGCGGGGGCGATTGTTTGCCTTCGGAAGTCGTTCGCAGGGCAGGAAGCGCCGCATTTCCAGCGCTCGGCTGCCGGCAGCTCCCGGCCCCGCCGTGACCTTGGCCGGGGAAACGCGGCTGGCCCAGAACCGCGGGGATGGGGAGGACGGGACGGCCTCTCCTCCAAGCCGGGCCCCAAAACGCGCTCCCACTGCCCCTGAAGTGGCTGAGGGATGCGGGGGACATCCCGCGGGGCAGGGCTGAGCCGGCCCTCCAGGAACAGCAGCCTCGGCTTTGGGGTTAAAAATAGCGCTCCCCGAGCAGGGAGCGCAGGGAAAGGCACATCCTCCACTGCTCCTTCCCTGCCCCGCACAGTGCGGCCCTCGCACGTTCCTTGGAAAACAGGAGCCCCTTCCTGCGCTTCCTGCCCTGCTCCGGGCTGCGGGACCCCGGCACCGACTGGCGGTTTGTCCCGGTTTTCTGGGAAAAACCAGGATCTGGGGATGCCCAGGGACACCGAGCCCCCGGCGCAGCCCCCGGCTCACCTGATGAAGTAGCAGCAGAAGATGAGGCTGAGCACGAAGATGAAGATGCCGGTGCCGAAAATGACCATGTAGATGTTGAGGGGCAGGTCCTGGAAGGTGATGGGCGGCATCATACAGGGTTTAGTGGGATAAACCGGCCCCAGGCTGCAGGAGCACCCTTGGCAGGAAGAGAAATGAGAGAAATTCAGCGTTTAGGTGAAAAGGAGGTGAAGAAGATGTGCTGAGAGAGCACAGAGAGCCTGGGCTGGCTCCGTCCCCTGTGGAGTTTGCCAAGTGGGCAAAAAGCAGCACTAAGACATCGTCCTGTGCCCGGTGAGGTGAGAGCTCCCCTGGAAGAGCAGCAGCCCCTCAGAGCAGCTCAGCTGCATTTCCACAGCCACCAGCCCCTTCTGCAGCAGCTGGAGGAGCAGCAGGCCCCGGGATTTCATCTCCGGGGGAATACACGGAGGCTGGAAAGGGATTTAGGGAAGGACGAAGCTAAAAACCAGCCTGAAAACCAGCAACAGTTGGCGGCTGCCATCGCCCCAGGAAGAGCAAGCGGCTGCTTCGGCCTCGGCGTGGGGAGAGGCACTGGGGTCACTGAGCAGCGGCTGACCCAGTCCCCTGTCCCAGCAAAGCCACGGGTGCCACCCCAGGGCCACCACGGGGGACACATGGGTGTCACACAGGGCTGGTGACAGCACAGCTGGTGACAGCACAGCCACCCTGGGAGGCTCCCACGGAGCCCCAGCCCCCTGACACTGCTCAGGGCTGCTGCAAAGCTGGGCTCTGGCACGGAATGAGCCCCGTTTTATGTCTGGAAATGGCTCTGGCCCCCCTGGAGTCAGGGCTTTGATTTCTCCTCGGCTCTCACTTGAAAGGAGAGGAGCTCCCAGCCCCATCTGTGCCCCACGGAGCAGCTCCCCTGGCTCCTTCCTTCCGCCCAGCACCCTGCTCCTCATCAAACAGCTCCTCCAGGAGCACTCCTGGCTTTAATTACAGCCCCCCAGCCCCTCCGCCTGTTCCTCAGGAGAGGCTGGAATTCGCTCTGCAGGGACAGGCAGGAGTGGGCAGCAGAACCTCCGGCACCAGCGGAGACACCCAGGGCTGGTCTGTCTGGTGTCCTCCCCACGCTGACAGGGGACAGCAGGACACCACCCCAGCAGGGTGGGCAGGTGGCACTTCTGAGCTGGGACACCCAAATTCCGGCCATTCCCAGGAATCTGCTCTGCTGAGTGGGGGAGTTCACGTGTCCCATCGATGCCACGGCCAAGCCACCGTGGCCAGGAGCCACCTGGCGCTGGGGACACCGGTTTGGTGCCGCGCAGCTGCAGCAGAGGAGAGCCTGGGCTGTAGGACATGGGGTTTTCCTGCCCCAGAGCCACACGCTCTGTGCCTCCTGGAATGACCGGAGACAATCCGTCATCCACCTCAGCCACAGCGGGAAAGGGAGGATTTGTTTGTCAGGTCCTGCTGCTCCCAGGACCACCAGGTGCAGGAAGAGACAATAGGAAAGGTTCATTATTTTTTGCCATTTCCTTGCTGGAAGTGATTGAGAAATGCTCCAAAAAAAACCCCCAAAACAAAACAAAACAAAACAAAACGCTTACAGCTCTGAAAAAAACCCACTGAGTAAGACATGAGGTAATGCTGGAGCACCGGCTGGTGGGGCATGGGCTGGAGAGCCCCAGCACATCCCTCTGGGCTCATTTAAGGGATTCAAAACCCAGCTCACAACACCAAAACCCAGCTCCTGACCCCAGAAACCACCCCAGCCACCTCTCCTCTCCTCCTACAGCCCCCACGCTCTGCCCCATCCCATGCGGTGAAATGCTGTTTCTGACCCCACAAGGGCCCTTTTGGGACTCACCAGCTCAGCCAGGGGCATTCCTGCTGGATGGGTCTTCAGGAACTCCCGGGCTGGGGGTGCAGCTCCAGGGAAATTCCCTTTGCTGCTCTGGGAGAGGCCATGGGATGTGAGGAGGAGCTGCCAGAACCTGGAGCAGGGGGTCCCTGCCGAGCTCAGCCCCCTCTCCCTCCCAGCCCCTTCCCTGGATGGTTTTGATTAAACCCCCCTGCCCGACAGAGGCCTTTGTGTTTTCAGTTTCCGGGGGAACGGATCAAGTCCCGGCTTACCCGATGTGAGACGAGGACCTGATGGGCACCGAGGAGAAACAACCCCGGCCACCAGCTCCTGGCTCCTGGTTTGACACCAGAACCAGAACCCCTGAAGGCTGGGGCGATTGTTGAGTGGAAAAATGGGAAAAAAGGGATCTGCAAACATCTGGGGAAGTGGCCACAGACACACGGTGCCTTTGTGGACTCCTGCGCGAAGGACGCACACAGGGAGCTGCTTCAGTTTGGCCAGAAAAGCGTTTTCCATGCGAACCCCCACAGCTCCTCTTGGAAGGAGAAGGAGCCCAGGTACAGTTTGGCCCATCAGGGCTGTGGTTTGCCCCTCTTCCTCCTCCTCCCCACACAGATTTATCCCAAACCCCCTCTGTGAGCTGCGCTGGGGACACAGAGCCTTGAGCCCCCCAACGGGGTGACCCCAGCCCTGTCCCCCACACCAAACCCGACAGCCTGACCTCAACCCCACAGCCCCACAGCCAACCCCTCCTCAAAGCCCTGGTGCTCCAGCAAAGCCAAGTTTGGCCCCTCAGACCCCACATTTTGATTTATTTCACAGCATTTCCAGTCAGGACCCACACAAGTTTCCTCCCCCTCACTGCGCAGGGGTTTTGCTGAGCTGAGCTTCTCCCACACCCCAATTCCTGTTCAATAAAACCAACGGGAAACTCAGCAGGTCATTAAATAAAACCATTCCTTCTCCTCCCACACAAAAGCTGTGGGCTCTGCACCAGAGAACGGAATGCAGTTTCCATCTCGGTTTTGCTGGGATGCTGAAAAAAATCCCTGCACAAAGCTGCCCTGAAGCCAAGTCCAGCACGGGGGATGAGGAGCTGCCCCCCAAATGAAGTTCGCGGGGTCTGCAAAGTCCTGAGCTCCAGGTGAGCAGCAGCAGGGAAAGCTGGGCTGCGAAGGAGGAGCTGAAATCCCAGGCAGCAGCCGCCTGTCAGGATATTCTGAATAAACCCATTTAGGTTAAAATGTGATTTTTCCACCAGCCCTGTGAAGGCCCTTAACAGCACCGGGCTCTGATTTATCAAATATCTCTGAGCCTGGGGCTCGAAGCCAAAGTGCACAAGTCGGGTGCCCAGGCCCTGTCCCCTCAACCCACGCCTCGGCCTGGGAACAAGGCTGGGCTCTGTCCTGCCGTCCCCAAAGCCTCGCTGGAGGCTGGAGACAGCTGGGGCTGCTCAGAGCCTCGGGAAGCAAAATCTCTCTTATTTAGGAGGTTTCTTGGACACAGCCGAGCGTGGAGCTGCTGCGGAGCATTTCCCTGCACCCACATGCTGCCACATGTGTGGGACAACTGCCCGGGGGAGCGGTGGCTCCGTGTCCCCCACGTCCCCCAGGGCACACGAGGGATGTGTTACAGGAGAGGAAGCCACTGCTCGCTTTATATTTAGCTTCAAAGGCTGTAACCCTTCCATAAATTAAACCAGCCCGGCCTTTGTTGCCGGGGCAGGGCTTTGATGCTGGAATTCCCAGCGCAGCTCCTCCACTCCTCGGGCACAAAAATAACCCAGTTCTCCTTTGAACCGAGCCCCCCTCGCATGTGCAAACCCAGCTCCACGTTCCTGAGAGCTCCTCACGGCGAGCGCGACCCTGAAGGGCCGGGGCCGTGTCCGGGGACCCCTAAAAATTGAGTTTGTTCCACTTTTGCGGGCACATGAAAGACGGTTTGAGGCTGGGGTTTTTTGGTGCGAGCAGCCAAAGCGTGGCCAATCCATTCCGCCGGGTGCTTTCTCCCTGAGAGCCGAGCAGGACGCGCCGTGGCGGGGGCGGAACGGGGGGACCGAGACCCCGGGAGCCCTCGGAGCGGAGGGAGGCGGGGGGACACCGAGCGCCCGCCCCGCACGGAGCGGCCGGGGGTGCCCGGGGGTGCCCGGGGGATGCCCGGGAGTGCCCGGGGGATGCCCGGGGGTGCCCGGAGGGTGCCCGGGGGATGCCCGGGGGGTGCCCCGCTCCCCCCCGCAGTCAGTGCCCCCCTTCCCGGGCAGCAAGGAGGGGACACCCCCTGCCCACCCGCCCGCCCCCTCCCCGCGCTCACCGTGGCACCACTGGAACGGGGGCATCGGGCGGCTTCGCGGGGCCGCGGCTGCTCCGCCGGGCCATGGCCGTGCCCGCAAACCCCGCCCCAGCCCCGCAGCCCCCCCGGGGCCGCCCCCGGACCGCCCCCGCCCCGCCGGCACCGGTGGTGGTGGCCCCGGGCGGCCGCACCCCCGGCGTGTCCCTGCCCGGGCGGGGCTGCGCTCGCATCCACGAGCCGCGTTCCGAGGGCATCGCCTGCCTCGGGTGGCACCAGGCGACTCAGGCCGGCACCCAGCCCATCCTCGGGCACGCAGAAGTCCTTTGGGGGAGGCCCCCGAGGGCACGGAGCTCCTCGGGGGTCTCGGTGTCAGGTTTGGGACACCGTAAGTTGGATATTCGGGAAGATTTCTTCGTGGAAAGGGTTTTCCTCTCCCTATTGCACTTGAAGGCAGGAAGGAATTCCTCCCTGGGGGGAGCTGGGATGGCATTCCCAGAGAGGCTGTGGCTGCCCCATCCCTGGCAGTGTCCAAGGCCGGGCTGGGATGGTGGGAGGTATCCCTGCCACGGCAGGGGTGGGGTGAGATGGGATTTAAGGTCCCTCCAACCCAAACCAGTCTGGGATTCTGTGACTCCCGGCGCGAGTTCGGGGTCACCAGTCAGCTCAGCGGGGCCAGGGTGCTGGCACAGGCCCCGCTGTGCCCCAAGCCACGGCGCTGTCCCTGCACGGCCCCCAGGCCCCTCTCCCTCCCCGTTTCCACGATCCCAGCTCGGCACAGCTGCAGCCCAGCGCTGCTCCGGGGCCCTCCGGAAGCGCAGGAAGAATGGAGCTATAACGGGAGCGGGAGGACAATGAGGGCTGGCAGCCTGGGGCCACCCGGGCCACCGGGCCACCCCTTCCCGGCCTTGGCACCCTCCTGGGCTCGGCCCAGCCAGCCCTGCTGCTCTCTGGGGTGTTTGTCACAGCCTGGGTGGCCACTTGGAGCTGCCTTTGGGACACTGATGCGGCCACCTCGTGTGGGACGGTGACCCTGGGACTGCCAGCCCGGCTCTGCTTCCCACCAGGAGCCGCAGTTGGTCCCCACTGCTGGGAAAAAGAGTGGGAACCCCAGGACAGGCACTGAGCGGGGGCTCAGGTTTGGGCACTGAGTGGAGGCAAAGATTTGATCCTTGGACTGAGAATTTGGGGGGATTTGGGTCCATGTGGACCCCGAGCACTCGGGTGATGCTCTGTCCTGCAGTCCTGTGACAGATCCCAGCCTGAGCTGTCCCCAAGCACGCCAGGGGTGTCCAGGCTCTTCCTTAGCACTGCCTTTATTTCCACAGGGTGACACGAGGCATGGGGAACACCCAAACACTACGACAGGAGTTTGCCTGGGCCCACAGCCCAGAGCTGACTGACATCACCAGAAACACACGGGACACACAACAGGGACACACGGAGCTGCAGTGTCCTGGCAGGGAGGGACACGACTGCCTGGGCAGATGCCAGGGGGGACAACGAAGCCTTGAAGGCTCCCTGGAGCCCACAGGGATGGAGTGACCGGTGACAGTGACGTGGGGACGAGTCCTCCAGAGGCGTCTTGGAGCGAGCGGGCTGGGGAGGAGGCCATGGCCAGGCCTCCCTGGGTGGCAGAGCTGCAGGTGGAGGGCCCGGGCCGGACCATGGGGATGGCTCGCAGGTCTGGGGACCCCCTGAGCTGGGGGGGCTGCAGGTGACCCATGGGCAGAGCCCGAGCTGGGCGGGTGCGGGGCCGGGCGGGCAGAGCCCCTGCAGCACCCACCCTCCCTCAGGAGCTCCTCTTGAGCCGCAGGGCGTTGTCCAGGGCCACCAGCTGGCGCAGGAAGCCGCGGTTGGGGATGATCCCGCGGTGGTCCTTGACCGTCTTTATGGCTTCGACCAGGGGCATGTGGTGGCGGATCATGAGGTAGGCGAGGACCAAGGTGGCGGACCTGCTCACCCCGACGGCACAGTGCACGAGGATCCTCCCTGGGGGGACACAGCGGCTGCGTCACAGCAGAGCCAAAACATCCCAGTTAAAAACCTGCTGAGCACCCAGCTGTGCCACGGAGCACCCGGAGCCCTGGCTCAGGTGGGCAGCACCTGGCGGGGCATGAGGGGTCCCAGCTGTGAGGCACCGAGGTCACCTCATGGCAAAGGGTGTCAGCATGTCTTGAGAGCCCAAAAGAGACCCAGGAACAGGTCAGAACAAAAACTGTGACCTGGGGGGACGGTGTTCTCATCCAGCCTTGTGCCCTCTGGGGAGGAGGTGATGCTGTGCAGGGGACACCACCGGGGTGATCCCATCCAGGGGACACCATTGAGGTGATCCCATCCAGGGGACACCATCCCAGCCTAGAAACTTCTGTTTGATGGTGGAATTCCCAGTGCAGCTCCTCCACTCCACAGGACACCACCCCAGCTCCTCCCCTTCCCAGGGCAGTTCCCCCCATCCTTTCTCCCTCTCCTCTCCCAGAACCTTCCCCAGGGACCTTCATTGAGGGCCTGGTGGATGAAGTCGGCGGCGGGGTAGAAGTAGGGGCTCATGTCGAAGGAGGGGGAGTCGTGGGCCTCGATGCCCAGGTAGCGGATGCCGGTGCCCTCGTAGTACTCGGCGCCGCCGCGCCAGCGGCAGTGAGAGGCATTCAGCACGTGGGTGATGCGCAGCTGCAGCAGCTCCCGCCGGTTGGACGCGATATCTCTGCAGGGACAGCAGGGAGGGGACACTTCAGACCAGGAACAGTGTCCCAGCACGGTGGAAAGGCTGCCCGGGACAAACGTTTCTGGCTGAGAGAGCTGGAGGCAAAAACCTGACAGATTTTTGAGGTTTTTGGGTTTTAAGGCGATCTCCCAGCCCTGGCTCTGTGGACACCCCACCTGTGCCCACCCCAGCTCAGCAGAGCTGTGACCTCCCTGCACAGACAGCCCTGCTCACCTCCTTCCTCCTTCGTCCCAGTGCTCTGCACCCACCACATCCTGTGCTCCCTCACCTTCGCCACCTCCCCATGTGCCCAAAATGCCCCCTGTCCCTGTGCCCTGCCACACTTACTGGTCGCCCAGGTAGAGGCCTGGCCACACCTCATCGGCGTGGTTGCAGGCCGTTTTCCCCGTGTACAGCAGCCGCTCCAGCTCGAAGACGCTGAGGATGGGGTGGCTCCCGCGCTCGTCCCGCGGGGCCCGGCTCGGGGACCTGCTGCTGTTCCTGTAGAACCTGGACAGGAAAGCCATGGGAGCTGCCCAGACCCACACGGCATGCCTGTGGGGGCGGAGAGGCCGGACAGGGGCCTGGGGGTCACTTCTGCTGCTGCTGCCACCCACGGTCCTGTTGGGAAGCAGTGGAGAGGCTGTCAGGAGAAACGGCCCCTCAGCGAGGGGAGTGTCCAGGGGAGGGAATGGAGCTGGGGAAGGGGCTGGAGAACTCCTGAGGGATCTGGGAAAGGGGCTCAGCCTGGAGCAAAGGGGGATCAGGGGGGGACCTTGTGGCTCTGCACAAGTCCCTGACAGGAGGGGGCAGCCGGGGGGGTCGGGCTCTGCTCGCAGGGAACAGGGACAGGAGGAGAGGGAACGGCCTCAGGCTGGGCCAGGGGAGGCTCAGGGTGGACAGCAGCAGGAATTTCCTCATGGAAAGGGTGCTCAGGCCTTGGAACTGTCCAGGGAAGTTTGGAGTGCCCATCCCTGGGGGTGTCCAAGGAACACCTGGATGTGACACTCAGTGACAAGGTGGGGATCGGGCACAGCTTGGACTCGATGATCCCGGAGGGCTTTTCCAACCTCGGGGGTTCTGGGATTCTGTGGTGCTGCAAACACACTCCATCCCTGTTGTGGAAACACCGGCCCAGAGCAGCCAGGTCTCCCCCTGCTGATGTCAGGTCACCAACCCGCTGCTCCCCGGTGTGAGCCGAGCATTCCAAGAAGGAAAACTGCTGGGGAGAAGTTCCTGCTGCCAGGGCTGGGGAGCAGCCAGAACCCCGAGCCTCCACAGGCCGAGCTTTCGCTTCAGCCCCGTGACTTTGGGCTGTGGCCACCTTGGCAGGAGGTGCTCTGCACAGGACCCCTCCCGTGGCTCTGCTGCCAGGGGACGGTGCCAGCTTGGGGCTGGCGCTGCCAACCTGCGCTGGCAGGCGAGGAAAGGCGGCCAGGTCTGGGCACGGCACCAGGGCTGGGGAGGAAAAGCCCCCGAACAGGTGGAGGATTCCATATGGCACCAGGAGCCTGGCCAGGGCCCAGCCTCCTCCAGAGCCTGCAGGGAGGGTGGGGCAGGGTTAACCCCTCCATGGGCACGGCCCTGCAGCTGCTCTGGAACATCCAGGGCCGCTTTGGGGTGAGAAGAGTTAATTGCAGGGCACGAGAAAGCTCCTTTTACCCAGCAGCTGCTCCAGGACACAGCCCTGCTCCCAAACCTTCACTGCTTGTTACACATCTGCAAGGACCCTCCCCCCCCCGGGCAGCCCGACCCAGCGGTTCCTGCTGCCAGATGTGGTCAGAGAGGCCTTTTTGTGCTGCCTTCGCTGCTGCCCCTCCCTCAGGAGGAGAAATTCTGTCCCACCTCGCTGCTGCTGCCCCGGAGCTGCCCCGGAGCCTCCCCTCCCCTCCCAGCACTGCCCAGTTGGGGCTGGGGGGGCACAGCGACCCAGTGTCCCTCCGCTGTGACATTGCCCCGAGGCTCCGGCCGGCGGAGCAGAAGGAAGGAGCCTCCAGCCCCCATTTGTTGGCAACGCAGAGGAAAACGTGGCAAGGGCATGGGGGAGCTCGGAGGGAGCCCAGGGAGACCCAGGGTGTCCCCCTGCCCCTTCCCTGCTCCAGGGCCGCAGCTCAGAGCCCTGCGCGGGACGGGCCAGCCCTGCCCAAGTGTCACCCCGGTCGCCAGCACAGCTCACACCCTAGGGCCAGGTGCCAGCCCGACTCATTCCCCCTGCTCTGATCCAACCTGGGCTCCTCCAGGCTGGGAATTGAGGTTGGCAAAGCCCACCCGGGCAAGGCGCCGGGCAGGGCCGAGTGCCGGGGCCCTTAAACCCCGAGTGACCTTGGCTGCGGCACAGCCACACGTCCCCAGCCCCGGGTAGCGCCGGGGCACAGCAGCAGCAGGGGCTGGAAAAAGCGGCTGGATCATGGAGAGGGCTGGAGGCAGCCGAATTCCAGCCCCTCTTATCACCACAGCTGGCTGGAAAAACAACCGTCCCCACCCAGGCCGGGGTGCAGCCGCCGGAACCCCGGCCCAGAGCGGCTTGCCGGGGGTCAGGGGAGAGGCTCTGCCCCACATCCCGAACCGGGAACAGCCCCTGGAGCGCTCCTGGCGCCTCCCAGGTAGGGGCTGTCCCCCTTGTTTGGGAGGCGATCCGGGGGCTCGCTCGCTGCTCCCCCGGCCCCTGTGCCCGGCTGGGAGGGAGGGGACGTTCTGTGGGATGCGGGGAGCGGTCCCAGATGCAGGAATGGTCCTGTGGGATGCGGGGAGAGGTGCGGGATGCAGGAATGATCCCGTGGGATGCAGGAATGATCCCGTGGGATGCAGGAGGGAGCCGTGCCGAAGCTCCGTGGCTCAGGGACACCCCGGGACCCGCGGGGAGGGGACGGCCACCCCCGAGCGTACCTTGGCGAGGGCCGGGATGCGGCGCCGGGATCGGGGCGGGATCGGAGCGGGATCAGCTCCAGTCGGCCATGTCTCGCTGCTGCCGCCGCCGCTGGAGGGAGGCTGATGTAGGAACATCTATTTTAAGGCATGACATGGCCAGAGGCTGGGTTGTTTATGCCAGGCTGGGCACGGAGGGGCGCGGGAGGACCGAGGGACACGCACGGACACCGCACAAGCGCCCGTGGCCGCGCAGCAGCGACAGCGACAACAACAACGTCCCCAAATCCTCCCCCAGCCCCGCTCTCCCTCCTCCGCCTCCCTCCCCGAGCCACAGGCGCGCAGGGGAGAGAAGGAAAAGCTGCCGAAGCGGTGCTGAGGACTCGATTTCCCTCCCCGGGGATCTGCAGCTGTCTCCAGGCCATGTTTCTTCGTGGTTTTTTTCACAGCTGACCTCGTCCCCCGCTCCCTTTGCACATCCAGGGCTCGGTGAGATTTTCTCCGTTTGCAAAGAAAATAAACCCTGGATTTATGGGGGATAGCAAATCAGAGAATGGCGTGGCTTGGAAAGGACTTTAAAGATCACCTCGTTCCATGGGCAGGGGACAATTATGACAATTTACAAATTCCTGTCAAAGTCAGGGATTTTTTTTTTTCCCCAGGGGGAAAAGAAATTTAAAAAAAAAAGGAATTCAGGATTGAAGCTTTTTTGTTTTGACAGCTTCTAAACGCCACCATTCATTTCACAAGTGCTGCAATGTTTCAGTTAAACATTTTCCAGGCAGAATATGCTCCCTTTCCCTTTGAAGCGCTGCCTTCCCAGCGAAAAGTTTGACTCAGATCAGAAAGTGGGAGTGTGGTGGGAAAAACAACCCGAGGAAGGATGGAAATGAGCTGTTCCAGGCTGAGTGACACATTCCGAGATTCGTGGCGTGCCCTCCCCCACTCCTGCTTGATTGAAAAGCAGGAAATTCTCCCGGTTTTTTGCAGTTGAACCTGTGTTTATCCCGGGATTATCCCAGAAGGATCGAACAGGGAGGTCCTGGGTGGGGGCTGCTTCTGTGTCCTCACTGAGCCAACGGGATTTCGCAGCTCTGGGATGCTTCAGCTTGGGAAAAACCTGTCCTGAACCCTGGGAAAGGGGGTGAAAAATTGAGAAATTGCAGAAAAATTGAACTTTTCACTTCTGCCTGGCCACACTCCTCCAAAAAAACAGGCACTGAAAGGAAATTTCTGAGCTCTCAGAGACACTTTCAGTGTGGACAGCAGCAGCCCTGTCCCTCCCCTGCCCCAGGGAATTCCATTCCCGGCAGTGTGGAAAATGCGCTTCTGAACAGAAGCGCCTACAAAGCCCGGCACAAAAGGTTAAATCTGAATTTAAAAAAAAC
Organism: Coloeus monedula; assembly: GCF_965178545.1. Classification (NCBI taxonomy): domain Eukaryota; kingdom Metazoa; phylum Chordata; class Aves; order Passeriformes; family Corvidae; genus Coloeus; species Coloeus monedula. Next base: position 1,230,471 of record NC_138808.1, on the reverse strand, counting down.
AAAAAACAAAAAACAAACAACAAACCCACACGAAAGAAAATGAGGTGGATAAATGTTTTGGCAGAGCGTTGCCTGCAGGGAGCTCGCCGGTCATTTAAGCGGAGGATTAGTGGTTGTTCTGTTTTTGTTCCAATAATAGTGCTGGAATTGCTTTGTAAAGCAGCCAGAAGGCCCCAACAAAGCCGGGGAGTGCTCCTCGGATAATGAAATTTCAGCTGCTTTGAGACGCCCGGGCAGCTGCATCGAGGAACAGCGTCAGCGATTTCTCTGTCTGGGACACAGCCCGGACCTCTTTCCTCCCCCGTCCCCGTTTTCCGTGGACAGCAGCGCTGAGCTGCTCCCTGCAGGATTTATCCGCTCTCAGGAGCTCCTGGAGCTGCTGCCCGTGGAGTCACGAGGCCTCTCAGAGCCTGGGGCTGGGCCAGAGCTGGGGGGGACACACAGACACCCCCCGGGCTTTGTGTCACCGTCACCTGCGCCTTGCTCTGGTCCCGGTCACCGCCAGGTCCCTGAGGGGGTCCTGAAGGGCCTGGGCAGCAAAATCCCCGCTGAGAAGGAATCCCCGAGGCACAGGGGAGGATTTAAAGGCCAACCCCAAACTCTGCCTCCTCCTTCGGAGCTGTTCCCTCTGGGAAGCCTCCAGCTGCAGGACGGGTCACAGAGGGCTCCTGCCACCTCCTGTCCCTGCCAGCTGTGTCACCCCCCAGCGCCTGAGCCCACCCTCCGCTCCTTGGCGCATTCGGATGATTTGGGAGCACGGGCAGGGTCTGAGCAGGGGTCCCGCAGCGCCGGGGGCTGCAGGACCCCGTGGGATGGGATGAAAGCGCGGCTGGAAAAGTTCACGGCTCCAGCCACTGGAGGCTGCTCTGGTTATACATAAATCACCTCCGAGCTCGGTCAGACCGCACTGCTCAGCCCAGGGAAGGGAAGGGCAGAGGCTGGGCAGCTCCAGAGCCGCCTCTGCCGGCTTTAAACTCCCCGGGAATGCAAATCCAGCGCGGGCTTCAAAGCCCGGGTTGAAAGCTCAGGGATCGATCACTTCCCGCGGGCAGTACCGCGTGTCCAGGGCTCAGGAGCCAGATTTTGTTAAACTCGGTCGTAAACAGAAGGAGGGGATGGGTTTCATCCAGAGGAGCTCTTTGAGGGACCAGGGAGCTGGAGCAAAACGAGGTGGAAGGAAGGGAACTGTGACAGTCAGGGAGAGGAGGGGCCATGGTGGGAATGGGCAGGGCAGGGTGGGAGAGCAGCTGAGGGAGCTGGGGAAGGACCTTCCCTTCCCTTCCCTTCCCTTCCCTTCCCTTCCCTTCCCTTCCCTTCCCTTCCCTTCCCTTCCCTTCCCTTCCCTTCCCTTCCCTTCCCTTCCCTTCCCTTCCCTTCCCTTCCCTTCCCTTCCCTTCCCTTCCCTTCCCTTCCCTTCCCTTCCCTTCCCTTCCCTTCCCTTCCCTTCCCTTCCCTTCCCTTCCCTTCCCTTCCCTTCCCTTCCCTTCCCTTCCCTTCCCTTCCCTTCCCTTCCCTTCCCTTCCCTTCCTTTCCCTTCCCTTCCCTCTCCAGCTGATCAGACCCCACAGTGACGTTTCCAGTTCCACTGCAGGAATGGTTCTCCCTCTGGAAATCCAACTGCTTGGTTCCCTAGATGGGAAATTCTGTCCCGCTGATCCCCTGGGAGGCTCTCACTTGGCCTGGTTGAGTTATTCCAATAAAAAGCTCCAATTTCCCAGTTCCATCCAAGGCCGCTGTAGAACTCTGCGCATCTCACGGGCAGGATTTACCAGCGCGCTTTGCTGTGCCTCAGGGTCCTTGGGTTTTTAAATTCCGGGTGGTTTTCACTATTTTTTGTTGAGGAACAGCTCTGTCAACAACTCCAAGGGTTCCATTAGGAATTATCCCATCCTTCTGGCCCTAAATGGGAACAGGACTTGGACTTCCAGCCTCATTTTCCATCTGGTACAGCCAACATGGAAATATTCATGTGCCAAGGGGAGAAAAAGAAGGAGAACACAGCAGGGCTGCTGATTTAGCTGGGAAAGGGCAGCCCACATCCTCCAGAACCCTCGGAGAGGAAAAACCTTTCCCCAGCCAGAATGTTTGGTGCAGTGGGAAGACAGGCTGATTTTCCCCTTCTGTTTTTCTGCACTGACGTTGATTTTAGCAAAAAAAAAAAAAGGGAAAGGTCATGGAGGACAAAAGATTTGGAGGTGGTAAAACCCAAACCTTCTCCTCCCTCCCCACAGCCCTGACAGCCTGAGCTGCTTTGCCTAATGGAAACAGGCAGCAGAGAGCAGTTCGACTTTAATAATTCTAATTATGCCACGGCATTGTGAAATAAATTAGAAATCCAAATGAAATCAGCGTCCCATGGCACGGGGAAATGTTCAGTCACAGAATGCAGGTACCAAAATCCATCCCGAGGTCTGTCTTGCATAGACCAGACAGAAAATAATAGAAATTATGCTCAGAAATAGGAGAGAAAATTAAAGCACCCGGTGACTGCTGCAAAGCCATCCCAGGAGCTGAAGCGAACCCAATCCTCAAGCTCAGCCTCCTGCCAGTGACTCCTTTTCCCAACTTTTCAGGAGCCCAGGAAGGTGTTTCCCTCTTTCCCATTCCAGCTCTGCAGCGGGGTTTTTGCAGGATCACATCCTGGAGCTCTGTGATGCACGGGGACAGCGGGACACAGGGCCTGCCCCAAAGGATTGGCATTTCAGCAGCCAAGGCCCCAGTTCCGTAGCCAAGGCCCCAGTTCTGTAGCTGAGGCCCCAGTTCTGTAGCTGAGGCCCCAGTTCCGTAGCCAAGGCCCCAGTTCCGTAGCCAAGGCCCCAGTTCAGTAGCCAAGGCCCCATTTAAGCAGCCAAGGCAGACTGGAAATGAAACACTTTTATTTTGCAGGTAGAGAACTGAAGCAGGAAGAGATTGGCTGCTTTGCAGCATTCCTGTGAGAAATGGGATCCAATTCAGGAAAAAGTGAAAAGTTTGGCTCTCCTGAGCCCAACGCAGCACCCTGAGGGCAGGTACCTGCCTGGCAGCCCAGCCCAGCCCCCCAGGGCTCCCCAAAACGGGCTCAGCCCTGCAGATCTGCCCCTCACAGAGCCCTCCTTGGCCCTTCTGCCATCAGCCACCCCCAGATCCAGATCTGCCCCTCACAGAGCCCTCCTTGGCCCTTCTGCCATCAGCCACCCCCAGATCTGCCCCTTACAGAGCCCTCCTTGGCCCTTCTGCCATCAGCCACCCCCAGATCCAGATCTGCCCCTTACAGAGCCCTCCTTGGCCCTTCTGCCATCAGCCACCCCCAGATCCTTCGGGACTCCCAGCCCGCGTTGCTGAGGTGAGGGTGGAGCAGAGGCTCCTCTCCCAGGCAGGGCCGGGCTCCTGGGGCTCAATCCTTTGTTCTTTTCCCTCAGCTTTGCCGATCTCCCTCTGTGAGCTTCCCAAAAGTGACAACGGCAATTTATTCCATGCTCGGGGGGCCTTGGGAAGCTCCTGGAGACGCACCATCCCTGCCATTATCCCCCTCACCAGGAGCACGAAGGACGCCGGGCATTGGCCATTAATCATTTTTACGCCCAGAGCTGCAGCTCCCTCCTGCATCCCGATCACTCCTCATCTCCTGCTCCATTTTTCAGGACAGCCCTCACAAGGATTGTTTCACGCTGCTGCTTCCAGGTGCCTCAATGACCAACCTTCAGTTCAAGGTGCACTCCGTGGGGGGAATCTACTCCAGCTCCACATATCCTTCCCGGCTGTTCTCCCTCAGGGAGGGGGCAGGGACGGGGGAGCGAGGGGGAGGCCTGGCAGGAGGGCTTTGGTTTGGGGGAGAAGCCAGAGAAGGGTTCTCCTGGAGCTTGGAGAGGTTGTGATTGAGAAATGGAAGATCCAGAAGCAGGAATCCGTGTGGGAAGGGAGGAATGGTGACAAAATGCAATGATCTGAGCTCGGCCTGGCCTCATTTCTGGCCCATGAGGTGCAGCTGCCCCTGAGAGCGTGCCAGGGGCTCAGAACCCTGCTCTGGCATTGCCACCTGGGACACACCACGGGCATAGCACTTCCCTCCCAGGCCGGGTTTAACAGAGCCAGACCTGCAGGGCCACACCAGGCTGGGCCGGTTTTGCTCAGGCTTTGATTTCTTCACCTCCCTGGGCATTCCCAGCTTCTCAAAAGGGGATTATTAATAATGCCAGACCCCCAAACCTGAGCTCTGAGGCCTTCAGGGAGGCAGCAGGACCCTCCCAGAGCATGGAGAGAATGTGTAGAATCTAAAAATAACCCTAAAACTGGACCTTGAGTGACTCCCTTCCTCTGCTGGACTCCTCCCAGCTTCTCCTGATGCTAATTCTGTGCCGGCTCTGTCTGCAGGGAACAGCAGAGCCCGGCCCTGGCATCTGGGATCAGTGGCCCTTCCTTCATGTGCCTGTTCTGGCAGCTCCAGCCATGTGGAATTAATCTCGGATGACAAAAAAGTCACCCTGGCTCCTTACACGGGGGTCAGGCCCTGCTGCTGCTCTGTGGGTGCAGGATGAGCTCTCCCAGCGTTGCCATTCCCACCCTGTGCCACCTCATTTCAATACAAAAAGCATCAAACACAGGAGCAGGAGATTGGGAAAGACCTCCTGGACCACGGGGTTTAGCTCTTTGAGGCACAATTTCATTCGTGCCCTGCCAAGTTTTCTCTCCCAACCATTCCTCTCCCACTGCCCTTATTCCAGGAGTGTTTCCAACTCCCAAATTCCCCAAGTTTGCTCACCCTGAGGTCGCTCCTGTCCTTCATTCCACCTCAATTTCACCATTAGCATTGCTAATTGTTAATTAGGGGCCTGGAGGGGCCCAAAAACTGCAGTGGGGAGGTAAAATCTGAGGGCTGGACAAAGGGAAACACGAGGAGGGAAGAAGAAAACCTCATTCCCTTGTGAGGAGCAGTTCCCAGCCAGCTGCTGGGTGCCCTGGGAGCAGGGAGAGGGGGAAAAAGGAGAGGGGGAAAAGGGAGGGACGTCCTCGCTGCCTTTCAGGCTGGACCTACATCAAACTCCCTCCTGTCAATGGGAGGGGAACTGAACCCTGCTTTGCTGTAACCCTAATGAATCCTTCACCAGTTACAGTAAATTTATTCTTTTGATTCCCCTTTCTCCCTCCACCTTGTTTCATGGTTTTTTTTATTTTCCCCCCTCTTTTATTCAATGTTCTGGCAGCTTCTCCCTTTTTTTAGTTTTCTTCTATTTGAAACCCAGTTAAAAAGCTGGGGTTGGTCCCAATTAAAGTCCCCCTTTGGGATTACTCAGACACACACCCTCACAAGGACCCCCTCTTTGATTGTTGCCGTGGAAACATTTAAATATCTCATTCACAGCGGCCAAGTGAGGAGCTGAAGGATTTGGAGGAGCTCTTTCCTTCCCTGCTCCCTCTGCTCCCAAATCCCTGCACCTGCTGGGATACACACATTGCCCCAGCCAGGCACCATCAGGAATACATCAGCAAACTCCTGGAATTCCACAGGAGGAGGATTAGGCTGAGAAAATGTGGATTACAGTAACACAGAGCTGTTGGAATTACTCAGGAATTGTGGGAATGGCGGGGAAGTGTCAGGAGCAGGACAGGTAGCACTGGGGGGCCCGTGGGGACACGTCCAGCCCCACCAGTGCCAGGCGGGGACAGGGCATGGCCAGGAGTGTCCCTGGAACATCCCAGCCCCACCCGCACCCGGGCAGTGCTGGATCCGCTGCTTCCCATGGACCTGGGGATCCGTGATCCATAACCCCCCATGCACAGCCCCTGCTGTGCCCCGACGTTCCCCTTCCCTCCCTCTGCCCTGCCCTGGCTGCTCTGCACCTCCTAAATCTCAGTTCCCGGCTGCTCAGCAGGGCCAGGAGTGGGGGCAGACACCTGTAATCCATCACTGGAGACAAAGAGGACTCCAAAGCGGGGACGGGAGCATCCCAGGGATGCGAAATTAAAAAGCGGCGGCAGCAGAGACCATCATTTAAATTCCCCGGTTCCAATTTTGCGAGGTGCTCCTGTAGCTGCTGCCGAATGAGCTGAGAGGGGCTGGGAGATAAATGGGTCAGGCTGAGCCTCTGTCAGCACTCCTGCATCTCTCCAGCTCCGGGATCCTTCCACTGCTGGGATTGTTTGCTGGGTTCCCAGGCTTAGGGAGGCATTTCCTACAGAGCAGGCAGGGCCCACAGTCCCTCCCTTGGTCACCACGAGGAAGAGTTCTCCCTGCAGAAAAATTGCACTTTCTCACCCGAAAATATCTACAAATGGATGGAAAGAGGGAGGGTAAGGAGAGGCATGGAATCCTGGGATGGTTTGGGTTAGAAAGGATTACATCCCATCTCATCCCACCCCTGCCATGGGCAGCAACACCTCCCACATCCCAGGGCACTTTCAGGGCTCTGAAAAACACACAGGGAAAGCCGAGGGGAGAAGCCTGGAAGTTGCAGGAACAAAAACACCACAGGATTTGAGGCTGTAGGGCCGTTGAGATCAGGATTTTACCCCTCAGAGTTCCCCAGACTGGGCCAATGAAGGAAACACGGAACCCTGGAATTTTTAAGTGAGCCCAGGGCTAAAATAGCAAAGCATTTAACTGCTGCTGTTCCCCAACCTTTCCAGCACTAGAGAGGGCTCCAGGTCTGGAAGAGCTCCGATAAAAGTTGTCCTGCTGCCCCAAGCAGCCGCTGCCCAGCCCGGCTCTCCCGGCGAGCTCTAAACTCTGTTCATTCCCAGATTCCAGCGCCCAGGGACGATGGGGAAATCCAAGCTCTGTCCACGCTGCCTTTCAGACACTTTATCACTGCAGAAGAGGCTCCAAGTGGAATTTAGCGAGCAGCCAGGGTGGTCCTGTGGCCGGGCTCGCTCCCACAGTGTTCCTGGGGCCAGCAGGTGGGAAAGGAAACATCCACCGCCGTTATCCCAACAATCCCGGGCCATCCCACCCACAGAGCTCCTGCAGTTCTGGCTCTCGGCTTCTCCTGCCAGCTGGGCTTTGGCATGGAGGGAAATTTGGGATTTTCAAATATCTGAGTGTTTGGGAGTATCAAATACCCACTCACAGGTGATTTTACAACCTGTGGAGGGGCTGAACGCCTGCACAGCTTCTCCTCACGGCCCTGCTGTCCCAGCTCCAGGGTTCCTCGGGCAGGGCAGGAATGACACCAGATCCTTTGGAGATTCAGGGACTGAGAGTTTTCCAAGGCCAGGCCCAAAAGCAGCTCAGGATGAGTTTCCAGCTCCTGTTTCACCTCCCCGTCCTCTGCCCCGACTCGGACATTTCCTTGCAGCGAGTTTCCCAGGTCCTCCCCAGCTGATGGGAGGGATTTATTTCCATTCCTTTGGTGCTTCAGCTTGAAGCACAGCAATAACTCAGCGTATCTCATTTGGAGGAATGAAAAATTGCCCTTATTTTCAGCTCATTTTTGGGTGAGTTTTATTTCCCTCTCTCTCTCTCTCTCTCTCTCTTTTATTGAGCTCTGAACATTAATAATCAACCCTCATTAATTCAGTTAATTCTTCACATCCTCATATTCTCCATGCCCAGCACCACAAAGCTGAGGAGGAGACTAATGAAAGCTGAAGAGATGGTTGGAGTTATTAAAAATCAATTCCTTTATTTGGGAACCCTGGGGGTGTGAATGTTCTCATCTCGCATCTTCCCAGTGCCATCCCTCCCTCAGGAATTCCGAGCTCCGTGGCTTTGCAGGAAGCAGAAGGGCCCATCCCAAGCTTCTGGGATCCCTGAGTTTTCAGGTGTTGTGGTCACCTGGGAGTTGTGATGTTCCAGGACCTTCTCCTGGGGCACGGGAAGGGGGAGAAGAGCTCTGGAGCATCGAGTGTTCCCTGTGGTGGGGGATGGATTTGGGAATCCGCCTGGGATGGAGCCCCCAGCTCTGGCACGGCAGGGCTCTGCCTCTCCTGTGAGCCAGGCGAGGATGGAAAATGCAGAACTTTGAACGCAGGGTGAGGCTGACAAACAGAGCTGGGCCAGGGGCGTGAAAATGGGGTCAAGAGTTTGGGTTTATGTCAAGCTTAAGAAATAAGAGAGGCGATATTCAGGTGTTGCCCCAGTTCCCTCCTGGCTTGCTTTGGATCCGGCTCCGCTCCCTCTCCTCTGGCAGCTTTTCCAATTCGTGGATTCCTTTTCACACCTCTGCTCACCTGTGCCAAAGGCTGAACGCTCCTGTTCCCTTCCCTGGGTGAGCCCAAGGGGATCCTGGCAAATCCTGGGTGTGGAAAGCCGGCCCTGAGGCTGAGGAGAGGGAAGGAAACCCAGCAGAGCACAGAGAGCCCCGGTTCCCTCTGCAGGGCGGGACGGGGGGAGCACAGGGCTGCTTTAGGGGTGTGGGAGGGGAAGTTTAGGGGCCTTTTAGGGGAAAAAGGGATGGGAAAGGCTGGGAATCCCGGGGTGTGGGGGGTGTGCAGAGGCGCTGCCTGGGGGAGCTCAGCCCTCATCGAGTCTCGGATGGGCTCCATGGCAACCGAGGCGTTGCCATTCCCTCACCTCAGCATGCTCCTTCCGTTCCCAGTCCCCTTTTTTGGGGAATGGGAGACAAATCCTTCACCAAAGGCACAGGAAGAGCCTTTGCCAGCACCTCCCTTCCCCTAAATGCAAATAGACCCCTCTTGGAGAGGAGCTCCATCAGCTTCCAGCCCCACTTCTGTGGGATTTGTGGCCGTGACCTTCAGCCCTGTCCCTGCCGGCACTTTTGGGTGCCTCCCTCTCCCCTCCTGCGGCATTCCCATTGTTCTGCCGGCCAGGTTCCTGCGGGATTCACTCTGAAATCTCCTCTTCAAACAGATAATTAAAACGTAATGGTGTTTACATTGCAGATGGAGCCAAGAGAAAAATAATAATAGTAATAATAATCGTAATAAACACGACTTGGCTGCTCAGGGGAGTTTGTCAAATGGCTCCTGGAGAGGCTGGGCACACTTTAATGAGTTTAAAGACGAGGATTTACACTCAGCAAACTTATTCAATTGTTCACAGGTGACTGCTGAGGTGAAGCTGCTTTCAGGGGCAGCCGGAGCTGTGACTGCAGCAGGACAAAATAAAAATAAAATTTAAAAAAAGGGCATTAAAATGCCATAACTTTTACAGCAGCGGATCTGCAGAATGGAATTGCAGCTCTGCAGAGTCCAGAAGCGATTCTGAATTAATGGCTCGGCTTTTCCAGGCCGTTCAAACGGGCTCATTTCATGCAAGATAAATTACAGGACCCTGCCACCCGCAGTACCTGAAAGAGCTTCAGATAAGTCAGGGATGATCAGGGAAGGGCAGCTGGGCCTGGTGTCCCATCCTGTGGCACAGGGCCCCGCTCTGGGGGCTGCAGGACTGGCTGCACCCACCCCCAGCTGGAACAAGAAGTTCCTGTCTAAGCAAAAAGGACCAAAGGCAAACTCCCAGTCCAGCCCCTAACCCAATCCCATGGGAATTAAGGCTTGTGCTGCACAAATATCTTTAAAAATCGAGTGTCTGCCTTATTTTGTGGGACAAAAAAAGCTTCATTTGGTTGGAGAGTCTGGCAGAGGGGAGGTGGCTCCAGGTCTGACCTTAACCCTGTAGCAAAGAAAGAGGCAGCCCCGACCTGACAGAGCTGAGAAATCCAATGGCTGCAACCCCGAATCCCAATTTTCTGGCAGTAAAATCGGCTCAATCCACCCAAAGAGGAGCTCAGAGCCTGACTCCCAGCTCTCCTTTCCTTGGAAAGGCTTGGGAGGCAATGGGAATATCCAGGACTTCGCCTCTGTTCCCCTCCTGCCCCTCCCTGCTGTTTTTGTCACCCACTCGGGCCACTCCATCACTGCTCCCGGTTCCTTTTGGAAACCGCTGACGTGTAATTATTGCCGTGATTAACGCTCTTGTGCAGCTAATTGTAATTACACCTTCTCATCCCGAGCCTCAATTACTCATCTTTGCCTCAGCCCAATGTTTTCCTTTCTCCGAGTTTCTGGAAGTTGTCTGGGCTGGATAAACGCTCTCAGCATCCCAAACTCCTCTGTTTTCTCCACAGGGATTAATTCCAGGCCATAATGATGAATAAAGGCTGGATCACTGTGGGGTGTAAATCAGAGTAGCTCCCCTCGTGTCACCACAGCCACAGTGATTTACAGCAGGGGAGGTGTCAGATATTTCACTGAGAAGCCGCTGACATCCCAGGAAATATTGCTGAGGGAGTTTTCGTGTATCCAGAAACGTGTAATTTCTCTTTTTATACCTCCATCCCCTTAAATATTTCGGAGAAGTGAGGAGAACCAGCGCTGCTGTGCCCGTGTCAGGCTGTGGGCTGTGCAGGAGTTTGGAAGGGGTTTCAGCCCCCACCTCGCAGCCACACAGGGGCTGCTCCTCCTGTCCCTTTTCCCGGGGTTTTGCTGTCACTTGGAACGGAGCAGCCCCTGCTTTACACCCCAGGCTCCGCCTGGATACATCACTTCTACAGGGAGGATGTTGGAATAAATCTCGATCCAAGCCACAAACAGGAAGCGCCAGAGCCAAAGCCACAACCGGAACAACTTCCAGAACAAGGTGGTTTTCCGTTCAAAAGCCTGGCAGGGCTCTGCTGGGCTCGCTGCAGACCAGGTGACAACAGATTTATTAATTGCAGTGGGCCCCCAGGAGCTGGGAGTGGGGATTTAATGGAGCTGAGCTGTTCCTGGAGCTGTGGGAAGGCAGGATGGCATCGTGTGGAAGCCTGATGGAAAACCGGCAGCACGGGCTCCGCGCTTCACGTGGTCACAGACCTTTTTATGGGGCACTGTAAGAGCCCTGGCACACCTTTAAAATGCCCGAAAACCACCCAGACACCGGGCCAGGACACATCTGCATTTCCTGCCTGTCCCTGTTCCTGGCTTTTGGGATGGATCAGGTGTGCAGGTGCAGATCAGCCGGGCTGGGGCTGTGTGTGCAGACAATGCCTCTCACTCCTGAGGTTCGTGGTCCTGCACTCCCCCTCCCCAGCCCCCCCGGCCCCAGCAATGCTGCTTTGATCCCCCCCAAATCAGAAGCATCTCCCAAAAATCCAGGTTGTGCTCAGAGCCTTATCCTTAATCGCTCAGTTTGAGTGCATTGATAAGGAAATACCAATTAAGATTCCCACTCCCCTGCCAGACCCGCAGCCAGAGACTGAGGGGATTATGGGATCGCTCTCATTTCCCACTCAGGAATGTTAAATAATTACAACTTTATCTCCTTCCAGCAGCAGCGGCCCCAGAGCTCCTGAGGCCTCCTGGCCTGTTTGTTGGGACCACTGCAGGTGCCCCCTGACCTTCAGTTCCAGCCCTGGGCAGCCTCTGCATCTTCCCAGGAGAGATTTCGGTGACGGGAGCTGGGAGCACCCGGCAGCAGCCGGCCCCAAAGTGACCCAGACAGAGGCAGGCGTGGTGACAATGGCAGTGAGGGTGACAATGGCAGTGAGGGTGACAATGGCAGGGTGACAATGGCAAGGTGACAATGGCAGTCAAGGTGACAATGGCAGGGTGGGCAGTGGCAATCAGGGTGACAATGGCAGTGAGGGTGACAATGGCAGGGTGACAGTGGCAGTCAGGGTGACAGTGGCAGTCAGGGTGACAATGGCAATGAGGGTGACAATGGCAATGAGGATGACAATGGCAGGGTGACAATGGCAGGGTGACAGTAGCAGTCAGAGTGACAATGGCAGTGAGGATGACAATGGCAGGCACGGTGACAATGGCAGGGTGACAATGACAAGGTGACAATGGCAGTGAGGGTGACAGTGGCAGTGAGGGTGACAGTGGCAGTGAGGGTGACAGTGGCAGGGTGACAATGACAAGGTAACAATTGCAGTCAGGGTGACAATGGCAAGGTGACAGTGGCAGTGAGGGTGACAATGGCAGTCAGGGTGACAATGGCAGTGGCAGCTGCCAGGCTGGCAGTTCTGCCCCAGTGCAGCACCCGAGCAAAGCCGATGTTTGCTAAGGCACAAGGAGATACCGAAGGGTTTTCATTTTCTGCCCTCTCTGTGAGCCCCCGGGGGCTGTGGGAGCTCTGGAGCCCCCCCTGCTTTCAGCCAGGAGCTGCCACTGAACGCATGGAGGTGCCCGGCCTGGCCTGGCACTGGTGGGATGTGAAATTCCAGAGGAAAAGCACAGCTCCAGGCTCGGCAGATGTGGGAAATCTCGCTCCAGCTTTAGCTGTTGGAAGGGTTTCTTTCCAGAGGGAATAAGGAGCAGAACCCCCCGTTCTGTGGCCACATCTCAGCCTCCAGGCCCTTCCAGCCCAAGCTTTCCCTCGGTTTAAAGGGGATGGATTAACCTTGTCCAGTTAATTTCTCCAAACTCCAAAGTAATTATCTTTTCATTCTTCTCCCATCCTTTCCCTGCCAAGGGACAGAAATCAGGACAGGACTCCTGGGCTTTCTAAACCCTGCAATATTCATCCCCTGGAGCCTTGTTCCCGACAGGAACGCCTGGCACCGGAGCTTTTGTGCTAAAACCAGCCAGGGACACTGGGACAGCGCTGGGAGCATCATCCTGCGGCCAGGCCTGGAGGGAAAAGACCATTCCATTCAGGAAAAGCCGAACCACTCAATGAATGTCCGATTCTTTTGTTGTCGCCGGGCTTTTGTCTGAGTCAGGACCCAGAAGAGGGAGAGAGCAGCAGGAGGGAGGTGGGAGAGAAAAGGAAGGAACAAGAAAAAGCTTGAATAAACAAAAATAAGAGAAAGATTTTTTAGGGGGAAAAAAAGGCTGCACGGAGGGATTGGGATTCAGGCCAGCTCCGTCTGCAGCCTTCCAGACCATATGATCCATCCCAGGAAAAGGCAGACAGCACATCTGAGCAGAAATTACAGGTGGCTGAATTAATTAGCTCCAAATCCCAACACCCCCAAACATCAGGCGCTGGGATTAGGGACCCTGAGCTGGTTTGCTGCCGAATCCCAAAGCCCAGAGATTATTTGGATTCAAACTGGAAGTGTTGCAGATGGGTTTGTTTAGGGAAGGGGAGAGCTGTCTGTTCCTGTTCTGCCTTCAGCTAAAGCACAAGGGCACCTTTCCCTTTTCCCCTTTCCCTTTTCCCTTTTCCCTTTCCCTTTTCCCTTTCCCTTTCCCTTTCCCTTTCCCTTTCCCTTTCCCCTTTCCCTTTCCCTTTCCCTTTTTCTTTTCCCTTTCCCTTTCCCTTTCCCTTTCCCTTTCCCTTTCCCTTTCCCTTTCCCTTTCCCTTTCCCTTTCCCTTTCCCTTTCCCTTTCCCTTTCTCTTTCCCTTTCCCTTTCCCTTTTCCCTTTCCCTTTCTCTTTCCCTTTCCCTTTCTCTTTCCCTTTCCCTTTTTCCTTTCCCATTCCCTTTCCCTTAAGATAAAACCTCTGAGCCTTCCCTGCCCTCTCTGGGCCTGATCCCACTGATCTTTCCAGGTTTCCAGTTCTCCCCGAACACCCCTGGAGCTGCAGGATGGGCAGGCAGAGATTCACCCTGAGGCCTCTTTCTGTCCTCGGTGCTGGTGGGACATTTTCCAAAGGAATTCCTTAAAATACTGAAAATTCCAGGGTGTGACTCAATTTCATCCCAGAACATGGAAAATCTGCCAGCTTCTCTTGGTTTTGAGCCCCTAAAAGCACCTCAGGCTTGGAAGGATTGGTCAGCATCAGAACTTGTTTTCCTGGTGTCACCATCCGCTCCCTGTGACAAAAATGGGTCATTCCCACTTAAAAAAAAATGGATTATTCCCTATAAAATGGGAATAGCAGCAGTGGTAGAGCAAAGTCTCGGTGCTGGTGCTCACTCAGAAAAAGACTGGATGGGCAGAAAGCTTGGAAAAATGAAGGAAAAGGCATTTTTGGGAGAGCACAGCCAATAAAACAGGGATTGTGGCGATCATCTGTTCATCCTGGAGCCCTTCCCTTGCTTCCCAGAGCTGCCAAACTCCATCCCGAGTCCCTCAGGTTCCTGGGAAGGTGGAACTGGAATCCAGCAGCTCCTGTGGGGCTGGGTTTGTGTGCCCAGGCCCAGGCTCCAGCCCAGGTGGCTCTGCAGGTTGCAGCAGATTCTCCCTGCCCGGAGCACGGAGCTGTGCCAGGAATTCTCTGCCAGGGCCGCAGGAATGGTTTGTTCGGGATGGAGCTGGGGGCGGTGCAGCTGAGCTGGACGTGCAGTGATGGCAAAAGCTCCTGGCCCGGCTGTTCCCTGAAATCCCTGGATGCTGCTGTTCCCTCCTGCTGGCAGCCGCGGGAGGACAAACCCCGGGCAGCGCTGCCGCAGCATCCCCGGGTTCTGTGCAGGGTGTGAAAGTCGGGGGTGAGGTGGGGACGGGGTTTTCCCTTCCAGCAGAGGAGCAGGGAGAGCCATTCCCGGCTGGAGCCGAGCCAGCTTTCCCACCGCCTGCTTCCAAATGCGCGTCAGTGTTTGGGAACTTCTCCTCTCAGCTTGCCCAAAGTGGCAGCTGGGGCAGGAATGTGCCTCCGTCACTTCCCCCTCCCGCAGGGGATGGAATTCCCATTTTCCCGAATTTCGCTGCGATTCCTTCCAGCCTTTGCTGCTCCCCTGTTCCAGAGGCTCCAGGAGCTGCCCTTGCTCGTCCTTGCACGCGTTCTCTGGGCACAGGAGGAATGTTTTGTGGGGGAGGAGGAGCTGTGCCGCGGTGTGTCGGGCAGAGGGAGATAAGGCTGGCAGGAGCCAGAGCTCTGTCACCGTTTCTGTGACAACAAACGCGCGGGTGACGTTCGGCCCCGGGGGCAGCGTTAACCCGAGCTCACAACGCAGCGGAGGCGGGTCCTGAGTTTGTACCACCTGCACGGCCCGGCTGGCAGGGCCAGAGTGACCCAGCAGGGGACACAGTGACCCAACAGGGCACAGGGTGACCCAGGAGGGGGCAGGGTGACGCAGCAGGGACAGGGTGACCCGGCAGGGCCAGAGTGACCCAGCAGGGGACACAGTGACCCAACAGGGGACAGAGTGACCCAGGAGGGACAGGGTGACCCCAACAAGGACAGGGTGACCTGGCAGGGACACAGTGACCCAACAGGGACAGGGCGACCCAACAGGGCCAGGGCGACCCAGCAGGGACAGAGTGACCCAGGTGGGACAGAGTGACCCAGGTGGGACAGGGTGACCCAGCAGGGACAGAGTGACCCAGGTGGGACAGAGTGACCCAGGTGGGACAGGGTGACCCATCAGGGCCAGAGTGACCCAGGAGGGCCAGAGTGACCCAACAGGGGACAGGGTGACCCAGGAGGGACAGGATGACCCGGCAGGGACAGAGTGACCCAGCAGGGACAGAGTGACCCAGGTGGGACAGAGTGACCCAGGTGGGACAGGGTGACCCATCAGGGCCAGAGTGACCCAGGAGGGCCAGAGTGACCCAACAGGGGACAGGATGACCCGGCAGGGATAGAGTGACCCGGCAGGGCCAGAGTGACCCGGCAGGGGACAGGGCGACCCAAGAGGGACAGGGTGACCCGGCAGGGACAGGGTGACCCAGGTGGGACAGAGTGACCCGGCAGGGCCAGAGTGACCCGGCAGGGGAGAGGGTTTTTGTCCCTCTCTCCGGCTCCGACTCCCGCTCTCCTCCCTTTGTGCAGCCCCGCGGTGCCGCTGCCAGGGCGATAAACGCGTCCTGTTTACGGGCACAGAAATTCCCACCTCAGCGCTTCTGCCGGGCCCGCGAATGGGGACAAAAAAAGCGACTTTTCAAAGCATTTCAGATTCTGAGCGCTGCAAATGAGAAAAGGCACAGTTCCTTCCCAGCCGGAATGGAGGCAATTACCCTGTGAAAGGAAACGCGATTTCCATCCCTTCCGCCTGTGAGGCTTTTAGGATCCATCAGGTCCTTATTTGTGGGGACCTTCAGCGGTTTGGGGCCGCTCCGAGAGCGGGGAAGGAAGAAATTGCTTTGCTGTTCACACAGGTTAAATAAAAGTCTTTGAGAGCCTCGGGGACTGGGCTTTTCTCTCCACAAAAGGCTGCAAACTTCCCTCCTCCTTCAGGCCTGAACCGCCGTGGCTTTCCGCTGGTGGTTATGCACAGAACATGGAATGTATTTATATAAAAATATGTATTTATATAAAAATATGTATTTACACCCCCTCAGACCTCGCTGGGCAATCTCCCTGTGCAGGACAACACCAGGAAATAATCAGGAATAACATTCCTAATAATACATGAAGAATAATAACAATAATAATCCTACTAATAACATCAGGAATAACATTCGCTCCCTCATCCAGTTCGTTCTGTCAGGATCGGCTTTTCTCAGCTGCCTTTTCTCTTGCATTTGCAGAGTATTCCGTTAAATTTCTCCTCCCTCTGCTCCCCCTTTCCCACTCCATCTGGGACTGGAGGAGCTCTCCACCAGCAGCATCTGTGTTTAATCAGCTTTAATACTTCCACAGGCTATATGTAAGTAAGGGAAATGCTCTGGACAGGGAATAATTATCCCTTTAATTACACAGATCCACTGCTGGGGGGCTCAAGGAGAGCAGGGGCACTTCCAGGCTGGGGAGCAGCAGCCAGGACATGGATCTGCCTTAAATCCCATCCCATTCCATGGGCAGGGACACCTCCCACTATCCCAGCCTGGCCTGGGACACTATTCCCCCTCGTTCTAGATCCCTCCCCTTCAACAGGCTCAGAGAAGGACCAACAGCAAGAATCCTCAAATGTTCTGTGGAAAACCACCGAGGAGCAAGGACAGAGCAGAGACTCTTGGCTGATAAATGAGCTGGTTCATGGGGTCCCCACCCTGTCCCAGTTTTCCCATATTTGGGAAAGTCGATCCTAATTAACTAATGATGGGAATTTATTTAAAACACCTTTATCCTCACGGGGCCACGCACTCCTGACTGTAGCAACTTTAATTCCGTCTGGAGAAAATGGGGTTTTTGAGAGCAGAAACTGAAATTAAAAACCTGGTTCCCATCAGCCACGACCTGCCCGTGGGTGCTCTCAGCCCATCCCAGCTGTGCAGAAAAATCTCCTTTTTGCTGGGATTTTGCTCTGCAGCTGGGCCTGGCTGTGGATTTGATGTGTGAGTGTGAAAAATTCCTGGGTTTAATTCCAACGGGTGCTGCCTTCACACAAATAATGATCAACAGGAGCCTTGCAGACGGGCTGGCAGAAGAGCTGCGCTCCTGTAAAGTTTTTATATCAATTCTGCATTCCCGAATGGATCCAGATAACCATCGGAAATTTTCTGAGCTTCTCTGAAGCCTCTGATCCCAGGGCTCCGTTGTTAAATGTGTTTACCTCACACACGCAAACCCGGCAGCGAAATTCACGGGAGCTTTGTGCTCCGAAAGCAGCGTTTTCCGCGCGAGATTCACCTCGTGGGGGGAACAAATTCAAGGTGAACGTCTCACTCAGCTCTGGTTCTTAAACCCCAGCTCAGACTCTTTGATTGCGGGATCTCAGGAAGGGAAGGATGAAAAGCCGAGCCTGGCTCTGCATCTCTGTTTGCTGCTCCCTCAGGGGAGGCAGAGGAGCTCTCCAGCCCCCAGAAATCCTCGCTGTCTTTAAGCACAACAGTGGGAGCCCGGAGCATCACAAAGTCTTGGCTGTGGCTGTGATTCGCTCCTCTCATCAGATAAACACTGAATTTCCAGCGTTCTGAATGTCAGAGGGGGCTCTGCTCTGCCTGGACATGGATTGGACTCATCATTCCAGGGAAAAAAATGGAGCAGAGGGCAGGGATCGGCTGTTCCAGCTGAATGAAACATCCTTCTCCTCCACGGCCTCGGAGTTTGTCCCATCCTTCCCTCCTTGTCCTCTCTGGCTGCAGGATCATCACGGACCGGACCTTCAGCTCTGCTTTTGGCCACACAGAAAATGAAATAATCGGCCCCGAAAACAATTTCCCTGTGATTAAAGATCCGCTGCTGCTAAAAATATTGAAAGCAGGAATCAGGCCGAATAATAGACTTGGCAGTGTGCAGCAGAGCTGACAGAAACTGCTGGCGCCATGCAGAAAACAAACATCAAAAGACAAAATAGCTTCAGACACTCTGAAGCACTGGAATTTTATGGGTTTTTTCCCTCCCCTTTTGCCGTTTTGCCAAGGTTCTTTGTGCATCCCTGTGTAATTCCAGCTGGTTCTTGAATTCAGGATATTCTCTGAAATGTCCCTGGGGTGGCTCCTGCACCTGGGTGCCCCTCGCTGTGCTCTGAGCAACCCTCTCGGTTCAGAGCAGGAACAGAACTGTCAGGGGTGTCCTGAAGCTTTTATTCCACTTAATTTGCTTCCTCTTTTCCTTAAAATGTTCTGGAAGTGGTTCCTCCTTTCCTCCTTCCCCTCTCTCAAGGTGTGTCCTGCCAGCCCTGTGGTCACTGCTGCCACCGAGCTGCCCTTTATTGATAACCCAGCCCATAATTGGCTCTGTGGGTGCGATGTGAAGGCTCACGAAGGGCCTGACCCAGAGAAGCCCCTGGACACCTCCCCGAGGGCAGGACATGGAATTCCCCAGGCAATCCATGGCTCCTGGTGGGATCAGGGTGTGTCCACGCTGATTTTCCACAGGGGTTTATTCAGTGCTCTGAACCTGCCTCAGCTTTTCTCTTCCCCTGAGCGAAGCTGCAGCGTCCCCTGAGCCCTTTCCAGGTGCAGCCGCTGCTCCAGGGTGACTGCCCGGGGTTCAAACCCCTCTGCAGGGCTCTGGCAGCACCAGGGGGAGGCCAGAGCAGAGATCAGGCAGGTTTTTGTGGGATCAGCTCCGTGCTCGGCGTTCCGGTGTCAGAACGCCCGGGAAGGCGCTGGAGCAGCGCAGCGGGAGCTGAACCGACACAAACGCGGCTCTGTCCTTTCCGCCCCAGGGAGCTGAGCCTCGGTGACACCTCAGGGTTCCATCACTGCCTCAGAGCGGGGGGAGGGAGTGAAGAGCAGGAGGTGGAAAAAGCCAAACCCCGCCTCACCAATTCCATTCGTGTTTTATAGGCACGAGGAAAACACCCCCAGACACTTCAGGTGCCACATGGTGCCACGGCTCAGGAGCCTGGCTGGAAACTGCCAAGAGCTGCAGCAGCTTTGGCAGGAGCTGAGGAAAACCTTTGGGGAGCTGAGGAGCAGCGATGGAATTGAGTCAGAGCCAGTCTGGGAAAAAGGAATGGCAGAGGACAGGGGAGAGGTGAGGCACGGACCCTGCTCAGCACTCAGGACACTGCAGGATGGTGGTGCTGAAGGACTGGAATGTCCTGAACACAAAGGGAGCAATTCCCAGGGCTGGATGTGACCACGAGGTGCTTTGGGGGCTGCTGATCTCTGCAGATCCTGCGGATATCGAGCACTGAGCACCAAGACTGGGGTGGTGTTTGCACCCAAACACAAACTCCCACAGGAAAACAGAAGATTTGGCCAGGTCTGGAGCCCAGGGGAGCTTTTGGAGTGGCCTCCAGGGCTTGGTGTGGGGCTGACGACCACCTTGGACACAAGCTGTCCTCCTGCTCTGGAAAACAAAAGCACAGACACGTGAGAACCACGCAGAGTCCATCCAGCCCTGCCAGCCGCTCCTCACACCCCGAATGCCCAGCTAGGAGCGAGGGCTGGGCAGGGAGGGTTTTTTCCAGGGTCAGGAAATAATGACCCCGAAAGTTTAAAGACTCTGAGCACAGCGGAGCAGCCAAATCCTGCTGTCAGTCTGAAGCTTGTTAGCAACACTCCTCTGGCTGGGCTCGGGGTGATTAGCGAGCTTCCAGACTGTGTGAAGGAGCAAGGGCTAACAAGGTTTGGATTCCACCTTCCACCAATAAAAGCAGCAGTGTTTTCCCTTCACTTACTCGGCTGTTGGAGGCTTTCTGTTGTGTTTCTTAGGGGGAGAAATTGGTGTGGTCAGAAATCCTCCCTCCTGAATGCACTGACAGCAATAAATGCATCAAATTACTTCTACTGGAAATTTTTTTAATTCACTGTTTGTGCAAACACTCCCACGAACACGGGGAGTTCTGCAGGGATTAGATCCTTAACCAAGCATGAGAATTGCCTGTGCAGGCACAGGATAAATCCCCATGAACACAAACCATCCCTGCGAGCACAGGAACACAACCAGCCCAGGATGAGCCGCACGGATCCGTGTTCATCCAGCCCCTGGTGCAGAAATCCCGGACACACAGCCACGAGCAGGAGCTCAGAGCAGGAGCTCTGATCAGCACAACCCTCACGTTTCCCATATTTGCGCCCCTCTGATGCAGGCACAGTCACAGGAAAGGTTCAAACCCTTCCTTCCAGAGGCAGAAACATCAGCCAGCTGTTCGCAGAGCTCGTTTTCCGAATGAAAATGCTCCTGGTCAAAAGCAGAACATCAGCAGGAATTACTGCCGCGTGCAAAAAGAGGGGCTGGAGGTGGGAAAATCCACTAGAGGTGGGAAAATCCACTGGAAGCGGGAATATCCACTGGAGCCCGGCTGTGGGTGCTGGCACAGCCAGGACAGCTGTGGGGCTGCCACTGCCGGTGCCCTGTGACGGGATCCCGCAGCACTGCGGCGGCTCCGCCCCTTCCCAGTTTCCCCATTCCCGGGAGATCATTAAAAATCATTAAAAATCATTAAAAATTATTAAAAATCTTCATCAGCGCCGCGCTCGGCCCCGCGCAGCGCCCGGGCTGCGCCTCCTGCTGTGGCCCCCAGGTGGCGCTGCGCAGCTGCCGCAAACTCCGCCAAATCGGGGTTTTTGTGAAAGAAAACCTTAAATCCGATCACCCGGGGATAAACCCGGGCCTTGTCAAACTCCACCAGCCGCAGTTAAGCCTGACACCTGCGTGTGCGCCTTTGCCATAACACGCCTGATGCTGAGCTGGCGCTGGAGCAGAGGCTGGGGGTGACATTTCCAGGCTGGGGGTGACATTTCCAGGCTGAGGGTGATGTTCCCGGTCTGGGAGTGACATTCCCGGGCTGGGGGTGACATTCCCAGGCTGGGGGTGACATTCCCGGGCTGGGGGTGACGTTCCCAGCTCCCCACCTTGGCCAGGTGTTATCCCAAATCCCACGGAAAGGACAGACCCTCCAGACCCCCTCTGACACCCTCCCAAGGTCACAGAAGAACCCCCAGCTCACAAACCCCCTTTGCATCCCCCACGGACGGGACTGTCCCAAAATCCCTGAGCGCCCCGAATCCACCCCGAACGCCTCCAGAACCACGCAGCAAAGTGCCCGACTTTCCAGCTGGATGAGCATTTAATGCCTCTCCAGCCTTCCCCTTTAATTCCCCTCCAGCTCCTGGGCAGCACGAAATGTCACTTGAGGTGCAGCACCTCAGGAACCAGGGCAGAGCCGTGGCCAGACCTCAAATACCAGTGGAGGTCGGGGCTGTCGGTGGGATAATGCCAAGTGGATTTCGGGATAAAGGTTCCTTTTAGCGAATGTTAAAGGCTCATTTCTGCTCCGGAGGTGAAGCCAGGGCCAGAGGTTGAGCTCCTGCTCCCTGATCGCTCCTGTTCCCAGCCAGGAGCAAAAAGCAGCGATTAAAGAGGTCAAAGCTGTGATGTCTGGGTAAAAAAAGTTTAAAAGGACTTGGGAAAAACATGGAAAGTGAAAAAAACAACAAACCCCACGCTGTATCTCCTCCTCCAAAAGCTGTTATCGTTTTTAACTCATCGACTCGTGCTGTGACGCCCACAAGAATTCGCTGACTGAGCCTTCTGCACTCATTTATTTTGGGAGTTTGGTGCTGAATGAACGAACCACGGGGTTTCAGGAGGGGAGGAGGCGCAAGGACATGGAAGGAGGAGCAGGGAAGTATCCCAGGATGAAAGGGGACTCGCAGAGGGAAATGGGGAAGAACGGGGGATTTTGTTCAAAAAGGAAAAATACAGGAGTGCAAAATTCCATCCGAAGGCCCGGCAGCTTTGCCTCTGAGGGGATGCACCAGCAGTCCCTGAATTTCCCATTCCCCGAATTTCCCATTCCAGCCTCTCACACTTGGCCAGCATTTTCCCATTGTACGCTTTGAGTAAATCCCACCCCAAATGTAGAGAAACACCTGCAGCAGGGAGGCTTTCCACGGAAAGGAATTAATCCAGTGAGAGCTGAGGATTATTTAAGTTTTCCCCAGGGAAATCCAGGGATGTTTTTGCTGAAGTAGTCCCAGATGATCACAACGGGAATTTGTTTTTAATTGGTAAAAACTGACACATTATAGCGAGCGAGGCTGGGAAAAGATGGAAAGAGAGATGGAATCTGCTCCAGGGTTTGTTTGCTTTAATTACAGGTGTGGAAAAGAAATATAAAATGGCCGGGAGGTTGATCAGCAGCCCAATTATGGATCACCCCTGTATTATTTATTGGCAATCCCATGGGAACAGCTTCCAGAAGGTTCCAGCAGGAAAGCTGAAAGTTGTTCTTCTCTTTTGAGCACTGCCCTGATCCCCGTGAAGAAGGAGAACGGCAAAGCCCTGCTGCCCCTTCCATGCAGGTAATTAATTAATTAATTAATTAATCCCTTCCCCACTTTGGGTTGAGGTCGGAGCTGATCTTCCCTCGAACACCCCCAAAGAGTACCAGGAGTGGGGGAGATTGATAAAGATTCTGTTTGCTTTTTCCCCCTTAAAAGAACTTAATGAGGCCAAATTGGCGGCTCCTAATCAGGCATCGGCCTTTGCACCTCCCCGGGTTCTGTTTACAGAAGCTCATTAGAGCAGCGCTTGCTGATGGGCGGGATGACTCCGGGATTGCCTAACGACCCGAGCAGGCAGCACAAAGCTCGGAAAATGAACCAGAAACGGTGATTAAAGGAACGATTCTTCCTGCAAACAGAGCCTGCTGCTCCCAGAGCCCCCGAGGCTGCTCCTGGATCTGGAAGGAGTCCGCTGGGATCCATCCTGAGCTGCGCTGGGATGGGAGTCAGGGAATTTCAGTGGGGTTTGGGTGGGAAGGGGACTAAAATCATCCCGTGCCACCCCCAGGATCCAGTGCCACCACCTGCCACTGTCCCCGGCTGTTCCAAGCTGGCCTTGTGTCTTGGGGTGACTTTATGATGTGTATCCCATATCGCTGCCTACGCCCAGAAATGAATTCTCGTGCCTTTCTATGCCTCTAAACTGAGCCTGAGAGGGGGAAGGAAAAACTGAGCAAAACTTTTCCAAAGCAGTTTGCAGCTTGTTCAAGGTCACACAGAGATAGCGACTTCTTTTCCCAGCTGCGGCAGGCGAGGGAGGAAGCACCCGGCTTGCTGCTCCCTGGGTCAGCTTTTGGCCAGTTTCAGCTTCTTTTTCTATGGAGAGAGACTGAGAGTTGAACTTTGTTTTTCCTTCCCTGGAATTTCGGATTTTCTCCCTTTTCCACTGGACTGCTTCAATAGCAGAGCACATCAGGAGGACTTTCCACTGAGCACAGAGGGCCTGGCCCTGGCCCAAGCCCCAGTTCTGAGGAGGCCAAAGGGAGGACTCTGACACTTTCCCAGGTTTTTTCTCCACAGCGAGAGATTTTATTATTTATCATTATTTTCCTTTTCCCGTGTGTTTGCTAAATAAATTGTTTTTATCTCTTTCCTTTGAGGAAAATTTATTTTCCCCGAACCTGGTGGGGGAGGGGTGGTGACCTGCCTTCTCTCAGAGGATCTATTTCTAAATTTGGCCAAACCGGCACACCTTGGCACAAGGACAAGGAAGGAGGAGCAGGGAAGTGTCCCAGGGTAAAAGGGGACTCACAGAGGGGGATGGCAAAGAACGTGGGATTTTGCTCAATGTATTAAAAGAAAAAACACAGAATCTCATCTGGAGGCCCTGCAGCTGAGCCCCTGAGGGGATGCAGCAGCATTCCCTGAATCCACAGCGGAAATTCCAGCCTCAGGATGGGGCAGCCCCAGCTTGGAGCAAGTGGCGGGGCTGGGAATCGCCTCCCTTTGCCAACGCATTCACAACCGTGTGAGCTTTTTAACCTGCTGTAGGAAGGAGCTGCCTCCAGTTCTCTCTTTATTCCGTGTTTGCTGTTCTCAGCTCCCTTTTCTGCACTTGCTCAGCACCAGAGCTGCTCCTCCAAAGCTGGGCTCCCCATTCAGCTGGATGTGAGCACAGCTGGAGCCCTGCAGGAACATCTGGAGACAGCAGCGAGCCTTGTGCTCCACAAGAGCTGCAGTCTGGCCCACCAGAAAGGCCCCCAAAATGGAGATTTTTTGTTCCAGTCCCTGGGCATTTTCTTGCAAAAAATCAATGCAATTATTAATGAAGCTATAAAACAACTTCACCCACTGTTTTTGACCAGTTTTGACTCGGGGTTTGTCCAACTTGTCCAAAACTGGGGTGAAAAATGTAGGCCCAGAGGCCTCGTGGTGTGTTTTGAACACGTGCAGGTGAATTGTGTACCCATGATCCGCCAGAAACAAGCATTTCCGCGGAGCTGTGCTCAGAGCTCCCCCCTTAATCAGGAGCTATCCTCTGTCTAGACAATAAGTAACAGAGTGTTCTGTTCCTGCTGAAGTTCCCTGCTGGTGCCTGAAATGATTCCTTTCATCTCGCAGCCATAAAAGGATGTGGGGCCGTGCACAGAGCCAGGGTTGGCTTTGAAGCTGTTCTGACTAAAAACCTGAATTCAGGTGGTGCTGGTGGCCTCGGTTTGTGCCGCTCCCTGGAGGGAGCTTTGCACATCCTCCTGCTCCTCCTCCGTCCCCTGATGCATTTCCCATATTCCCATGTTTTTATGGCATTCCCGGGGATCAGCAGAGCTCCAACCACCCTCAGTGAACCCCAGGGACAGGGGGCTCCTTAAACATCAAGGAATTCAAGCTCCCTTTTGTCAGACAGAGCTGCTGCAGGAGCAAAAAGAACTTTATTTATTAGCTGGGCTAAAAAGCTCCCAGCCTCCCTTTCCCTGGTCTGTAATTCCATGGGCACAGTGAACATTCCCTGCCTTCATCCCTTCCCTTCCATCAGGAGCCGGCCAGGCCCTGCAGCTGCCTCAGCTGGGAATGGAGATGTCTCACGGAAGGCTGGTGGGTTTTGATCACTTCTGGGATTTTTGGGGAAATCACATCCTGTCCTTTCCCTGCTGTAGCGGGTTGAGTTCGAAACCAGGCAGAAACACCAATTAAATGTAGTGGTTTTGGTTGAAAATATTCATTACTTACTCATTTTCCTTCTGTGAGATAAGAATTAGGAGAAAAGCAAAGCAGGCACAAACCTTAAACAGTTGCAGTACAATGAAAGAGTTTTATTACTAATAGAATTAAAAGTAAAGAGACAATAACAAAACAAAATTAAAGCAAAATCCCCCCCCCCCCCCTCCAGCCAGCACTTCTCTCCTTTTACCTAGCTCACACAAGGGATAACAGAACATGGGATGTTAGTCAGCGTTCCAGTTCTTGAAAAGTCTCTCTCTTATGCTTAAGGGAAAAAAGGGTTTTTCCTTCAGTTGCACGTGGTTCCCAAACTGCCACCAACAGCAGATCCGCCCGGAAACAAACAATCTGCTGTGTGTAGAACATCTCTCCCATGAAAAATCTCACAGTTCCTTCACACTGCAAAACATGGGCCATCACATGGGGTTATTCATCTTTTTAAGGATAAGTTCTTTTGGCCTGCACACAAAGGCTCTTCTTCGCCACAAGTCTCTAGCAGCCTCTTACTACTATAAAGCCTGGCATCGGCATTCTTCACAATCTTCACAGGCACACGGAGATACTCCATCCCCCCATGTTCTTCAAATGGATTAAAGAGACAAACAGTTTGTGGTATTACAGTTTCTTACCACGGCATGCAAGAAGGTTTCTTTTAAGCTGCCCGCCAGAATCCCGGCACCGCCCTCTTTTCTCCCGTCGCCATGCTCAGCTCTGTCCCACGTGACTCACTTCTCTTTCTCTCAGACTCTGCAGCTGCCATGCTGAAGAGTGTTCTTGTTCAGCCTTTACGGTGGGGAAAGCCTCGCTCCCTTTGTGCTGCTGGCTGCGTGGTGTCCTCTTCAGTTCAGCACGAAGTGTGCTGGCTGCAGACAGGAGGCTCTGCCGGCTCCCGCTGACTCCGCCGGCTCCGCATGTTGAGGAGAGGGACCCGCCGGTCCCCAGAAGCCGCGCTGGATGGGTTTAGCTGTGAGCAGTCCATGGCTGGTTTGAGCTGCCTGCGGCTCTGGGACAGTCCCCCCCCAGCCACCCAGGGTCTGTGCCGCAGCGTTGGGAAAGGGGGAAAGGGGGAAAGGGGCAGTGACCCCGGCCCGGCCCGGCGGGGCCGGGAGGCTCCGGAGCCCCCACCTCCCAGCAGGCGAGCTCCGACCAAAGGGGAAGTCCCGCCTTTCTGTGCGGTTTAAATATGTAAATTGTGAGAAGCGTAATTGGTCTTAAAGACTGTCCATCAACTCAGGGTCAACCCAATACACCTGCTCAGAGTTCCCGGCTCTCCAGTGGAACTCAGGGCCTGCCCTGTCGCTGCGGCAGGGAAGGGCCCAGCTCTGCGTTAGAGCAGAGATTTGCTGTCAGAGGAGCTGCAAGGCTTTAAATTGTTCTTCCCTCGGGTAAAGTTCCTCTCCTGCTGCTAAAACACAGCACAGGGACTCTCTCTGGGGAGGGATTTGGGTTATTTGGCTGCTGCAGGAGGCCCTGGGAGCTCCAGCCCCGCTGCCAGGAGGCCACAGCGAGTCCCTGGCAGGACAAGGAGGTGCTGCTGCTCATTCCTTGGGGGGATTGAGAGGGAAGTGGTGCCTTGAGAGGCCACCTAGAAACAGAGACTGGACAGGAGTAAGGGAGTAAAAGTAAGTATTTATTTGAAGGGCCTTCAAAGGTACCCCTGGGAGCCAGAGGCCACTGCCCAGATGGGCCCCAAGGTGGACCCCAGGTCACGAGTTCTTCACACTTTTATAGGTTTGGTTCATTTGCATATCAAGGTTAATTCCCCAATTAAAGCTTCAGTTAATGGTGTAATTCCCCTCAGCTTGCCCCCCTTCAGAGGCTTTTGGTTTACACATTTTGGGCCTAGGACAGTCTGGGTGTCCTTGGAGAGCAGGCCCAGAGAGGCTTTGTTATGTCTGCCCAGCACAGAGAGCAGAAGTGAACAAGCTGCAGGAAACTCCAGAGTTACACAGCAGGCAGTGCAGGGCTTGAAAATATAAAAGTTCAAACCTAAGGCATCAGAAGCACCCGATCTTCCCCTCCCAAAGGGCTGGGAATTGCTCAGTTCTCTTCTTCCATGGAAATGGGATGAGAGGGCAGCTCTCAAACATGGCCCCAGCTGGGATTTTGTGCAAAAAAAAAAGATTTAACCATCAAAACTTCAGCCACTGGCAGCGTGCTTAGGTCACTCCTGCAGGCAGAACAAAAACGGGCTCAAGGAATTGGCTGCTCTTGACACAGAGGGGTCATTTTTGTCACTTGACTCACGGTGACACCAGAACCATTGTGCTGGAAATGGTTGTTATTGAAATAAAACTGGTTTGAAGGTGCTTTGTAAATGACTCATGTGATGGATGTTGCAATAAAAGTCCCAAATAGTTTAATCATGCACTGGAACAAGCTGAGAAAAAGGCTGGGTTTGGGAATTCCTGCAAATATTCCGGCCTGGAGTTAAAAACCCCACAAACACCAGAGGTACTGGGTGCAAATAAACTCATTTAGAATATAATCTAGAATATAAATGATATCCCACATCAAAACTAAACTCACAGAGTGCATTTAAAAATCAGAGAGCACTTTCCAAACAAAGGGCAGGTCAGAAGTGAGGTGCTGGCATTAGACAGCAACAGCTTCACATAATAAATGTATTTCGGGAAAAACCCTACAGAATTCCTTGGGAATTCATGGATCAACGTGGCCTGGAGATCACTCACTTGTCCCCAAGGTCAAATCCCTTCCAACAGCACCAGGATTTTGAGGAACTCAACTGAACTGTGGTTGTTCTTCAGTTAATGAAGCAGATTGTTAAGAAAAATAAAATATTCACTGTGACACCTTTTCAGCTTTAATTATTGACCTTTCATGGGCAAATTAAACCCATTTTCCGTGACCTCCCAGGCAAGGTCAAGGTAAACACCAGGACCAGCCCTTCCTCTCCTGGCTTTGGAGGAGGAGCCATTCCAAGGCCATTCAGCCACTGTTAAAGGACGCAGAGGCAAGCAAGAAAAAAATTATATAGTCAGTCTTGCTAAATTAGTTTACCTAAAATTGTATGTGTGAGTGATTTTAATCAAAATCTAATTTCCCCTCTTTTTAGAGTAACCGAAATGAGATTTTTCTAATTTACTTTTCGCGGTTCAAGTTTCTCATAATTCTTCTGTGGTCGTGACAGCCCCGTGAAAAGCGTCTGCTGCTACAAAGCATTAAAAAAAATTAGATTTTCAAATTGATGTGCTAAATTAAAAATGTTTAATGTTTCTCATCAAAGGCACAGGAGTGTGCACAGGGCCCTTGGTATAGTTAGAGGCACCAGACTTTTTTCATCTGTTTCTTTAATTCACGTTGCAAAGGCAACTCTGCTGTGAAAATTAACGAGCTACAAGCAAAAAGTGTTGTAAAATAGTGTCTTCAGAGGAAATACCTTTTAATTTCTCCCCCTCCCCTTGGCTGCTCTGACCTTAAGGATGTCATCATAAAAACAGATGCTGTGTTGTTTCTCACAAACTTCAGATGGAGTTCTACCAAATTCTTGCAGAGAATTTATTTATTCTTTGAATTCTCTGGGCTTTGCTTGCTAATTCCCATGGTTTAGGAGGTCACGTTATTTCTGTAAATTGATTTAAAATTATGAATGCAGTCAAATCTGGGCTCCAGGCTTCAGCAGCTGGGAGGTGGCTCTGAGCTGGGCTGGGACCTCTGGGGCAGCTGCTGCCTTGGGGGTGCTTAAGGAGTCCCAGTTTCTGCTGAAACTGAGTTTGCCTTGCTGAAAATTGAACTTTTCTTGGTTTAATGTACAGGAAAGTCCTCAGGAGCTGCAGGTTGGGCTGGGCCTGGCAGGACGAGGAGCTGGGAAAGGTGCAGCAGGTTGGGTGGGGTTGGGTTTACAGGGGGGTCTCTGCTGGGCTCAAAGGGGAAAAAGGGAGAAGATCCTGGAGGAAATGGAGAAGATCCTCAGGAAATGCAAAAGATCCTCGAGGAAATAGAAAATATCCTTGAGGAAATGGAGAGGATCCTTGATGAAATGGAAAAGATCCTCAAGGAAATGGAGATGATCCTCAAGGAAGGGGCCACAGCCATGAATAATTTTGAATTAATAAAATTAATAAAATGATATTTATTTTGAATGAATAAAACATTGACCACCTTGCCAACAGTTCACCCAAGTGTGCAGCTTCTATCTAAAAAGCAGCTCCTCAATTTAAACTCTTTTAATTCCAATTCTGTGCAAACCCAGGGCAACTCAGCAGAGCTCGTGTGGCTCAGAGAGGGAAACACACACACAAGCTCTGCCATTCCCAGCACCTCCTCCTGCTGCTCCTAACTCCAAACCTGCTCCTGGAAAACCTCCTGGAACAGCTTCATCTTCAGAGAAAATCCAGCACCAGACTCGTGCTGCAGAGAGCAGCAGAGCAGCTTCACACCCGGCCTGGAAAACCTGAAAACCACCAAGTTTTGGTGGCACAGGGAAAAGTTGGATTCCTTTTCTGTGTGCCAGGACAATTCCTGCCCCCTCCTCCCATGCCAGGGATCTCTGACATTCCGTGGGTGGTTGGAGGCTGCATGGGGGGGGGGTCACGTTCAGTGCTGATAATTTTAGAATAAACATTCAAAACAGCACCTGAAGATAATTTGAAAGGTGTAGAGGCAGAAAATGAATCCCTGTAAAATACTGCCTGGCAAATTAAAAGACATAATTGATTCCATTAGCTAATTCACCAAACTAAGTGTTGCTAATTGCCCGAGATAGTGTTTGTTTGCTACAGCCACTGCACCCAGGCTGGGCTAAGTTTGCATTATTGACAGGCAAAGTTGCTAAATGTTTGTTTTTCCTTCTCTTCGGCCCAGGATTTGTTTCCAGGGTACCCTAACCAGGCCTCAGGCCATCCCTGAGCTCTCCACCACCTAATTCCCATTTGGAACTGGCTTTTTCTCTGTGCAACAGCTCCAACAAAACTCCCTAAAACATCTGGAAAATCACAAAAGGGGGTTGATGCAGCCCAGAGCTGCGTTGTGAGAGCCACAGACACCAACTGCTCCTGCAGCTCTGCACCTCTGCCTTCCAAACCAGCTCAGGAGCTGCTCTCCAAAGGCATTTTATAAATAAAGCTGGAATCAGAGCATTTCAACATTCCATGATTTTCTGTCATGCATTAGGAAGAAACTAACTCGGTTTTGCTGTGCCTGACCCTGATGTCTTGGTCAAGTTTCCAACACCAGGCCCAAAACCACGGGACCAGCAAGTGGCCTGAGCTTTGGCTGGTGCAGCAGGCTTCACTCATCCCAAAAAAATCAGGAATTTCTCCATCCATTGTGCTCCAGCATAGATAATGTGTTCTAAGTGCTGGGTTCCGTAATTAATACTATCTTGAACTGCTTTCACTGAGTGTGAAAGGTAAAGGAAGAAAGGGAAACAAATTCCTGGAGGCCCCACATGGAGCTGGCGGAGCTCCCATGGAGCATCTCCCCAGGGAAAAGTACCTGCTGCCTCCCATGGCCACAGCAGGAGCTCCCAGAGCCCAGAAAGCAGTTCTTGACTCCTGAGAAGAAGTATGGATTAAGTTTAGAACTGTGTTTAGAGCACCAGGGGATGAATTATCCTAATTGGTGTATTAGTCTCAGTTACACAGAGTAATCACCACAGCCACCTCTGTTTTCATTAGAAATTTAATTAAGTTTATCAATGTTTGGCTTCTTTGGCCTTGTTTTTCACGACCTTCCTGAGGCTTTTCTTTGTTTAATCAATATTTTTAGTGAGATGGGAGGGAAATGTTTTTCCAGTGCACCCTGGTTTTCATTTTCCATTTTTTTTCCTCCTGACACAAATCTGTTGGAAGCAGAGGAAGTCAGGGATTCCCTGTTTGACTCAAAAAAAGAAGTTTTCTTACTCCAGTAACCCCTCCAGAAGTCACTGAACCCTTCCCCACCACACTCTGGACATTTCTGACCACATTTCTCCAAAACACTGGGGAACTTCAAGGCCCTGGAGGCCCCAGATAAAACACAAAACACAAGAAACAGAAACTTATGGGCAATTTTATCCCAGCCAGTGATTCCTGGGGTGTTCAAGAGCCAAACAGCTCCCCCTGAGTGCTGAACTCCGGTGTTTAATGCCTGTTTGGGGTTCACTTTTCCTGTTTTTCTGCTCACCACCACAGCTATTTTTGTCCTTTACAAATGTTGTGGCAATCTAGCAATCTATTGACTTCAGGGTGAGTGGTTTTTTTTTCATAAACACACGGTCTGCTGGATGCATAATTCAACCTCACACATAAACTGGGAGCTGTTTGCTGTAGCAACAGCTATAATTTAAGCCTAACCTCAGCAAAAGCCATCCTGTGCCATCTCCCCGCAAAGTGCAGTTCTCCCTCCCTGCCATCCTAATAGAGCAGCTTGTTTGCTAAATAATCACCCCAGCACCGGTTCCGTGCAGATCTGAGGGGGTTTTGTCCTCCCCTCCTCGTCCTCCTCCTCCTCCCTGCCACACACAAACGTGGCCAGGCTAAATGAGCCCTCTTCGGGAAGCTGTTAGTGCCGTGTAGTTCTCATTTGGAAATGTCACAATAAAGCAATGTTCTCTGGTGCCGAGCAGCACAACAGGTTACAGCACGAGGGAAACAGCGAGGGAGATAAAATGATACATTAGAGGGGTCGCAAGGGCAAGAAAATGACACTTTTTAAAGCCTGAGGGATTTTTTTATTTGGGTTTTTTTTTTTTCCCCCGGCCCTGATTTCTGTGCCCTCTTGGCTTTGCAGGGAAAGCAGTGAGCACAGCCCAAAGTGAGCCAAATCTGGGAAGTTTTGCTCCTCACCCTGGTGTCCTGGGAGCCTCATCAGGAGCAGCTAAGGGCAATTAAAAAGCAGAGACGGGCCAGGGCAGCGCCAGGACTGGGCACTGAGGGTCTGCTTAACAAAATAACCCTCCCTGAGCACCAAATATTCGAGATACAACCCCAGGGGAGTGAAGGCAGAGGGACCTGGAGAAAAGCAGGAGCAGGGAACACCAAAAAGGAACATCCCAACACTGCCCAGGGAGCTGGAGAGGAGCAGGGAAAGGTAAGAGCCCCTCTGAGGGGGTGTTGTAGCAGGGTAGGTGGGTGGAGGGACCTTCCTGGTCAGCAGAGGGTCGTGAAGCAGATTTTGGGTAGGGAGAAGGAGTCAGAGAGGTTTGGTGATGGTCTCTGCTGGTAAAACAGTAAACAATGACAAAAATAATCGGGTTTAAAGCTTGGAAGTGCCAATATCAGGATGTTTGGAATGGAAATGAGGAATGAGCTCCATGTGGCTTCAGGGTTTGGTCAGTCCTGGAGCTCTGAGGGATGGGTCTGGCTCCAAACCTTTGTTTTCCCCCTGGTGAGGGAAGGAATGATCCCTCCCTGCTCCAGTTCCAGAGCTCTGCTGCTGAAAGGGTGAGAAACCGAGGCAGCAGAGCTTTGCAGGAGGCGTGAGAGGGAATAAAACCCCTCGGAGCAGCCCTGGCAATGTGCTGGCAGCACAGAGCTCGCGCATCTCACAGGCTGGAAGGAGCTCAGGGCTCCGAGTCCCTCCCTGTCTGAGCTGACTGCTGAAGTCTTGTTGTGCCAAACACCGCAGGAAGATGCTGCCTCCCCCCGTGTCCTGGGAATTGTGAGCCTTGTAAGAGCTCATTTCTCTGTCTGGTATTTCCTGACCTTTGTGGCCTCCTCTGTATGAACAGCAAAGATCAAGCTGAAGCTGTGGGAGAGCTCTTGGACGAGCAGGTTTTTCAGTCTACAAATCCTGTCACATCTGAGCTTTATCTGCTGCTTTAATATGGTTCCAACCTCGGCTCTGTCACTTTGATTTTTACCTGCCTTTTTTTGTTTGTTTTGCTCATCCTAATTGACCCAGAGCCTGTAGCAGCTCTCGAAAGGAGGAAAAAAGCGTTTGATAATTTCCGAGTTTTGCCACTTCAGCCAGTGAAGAGGAGATTTAAAGCAACAAAAGCTGCAGCAGAGTTTGCTGGGGAAGGACTTTTATCACTGTGGAAATCTGCTGCTCTGATGGGAGGGGAACTCTGCAAAGAGAGCCCTCAAAGAGAGGGAAGGCCTGAATGTGGCTGCTGTTTATGGGTTTTATCTGCGTGGTTTCCTCTCTGCTGGGTCTTAGTTTGCTTCAAAGTGAAATTTCATCCCAAAGCTCTCAGGAGGACGAGCACTTGATGCATTTTCCTGGTTAAATGACAATATTTTTATTTTTATTTTGGTAAGAGTGCTCTGAACAGCCCAGGGATGATGAACACTGGCAATCTGCTGCTTTTTCTGTCGAGAAACAGCTGGGAAGGAGGAGAATCCCAAGGCCTGGGCTCTTTGGGGAAGGGTTTGGGAGCCCCAGTCCCACACTCTGTTGTTATTGTTGTGAAAATCCCCAGCTGAATTCTGAGTCTCCCTTTGGTCACACCCTGCTGCATCAGTCTGAGGGAAAAATTGTTCACAGTCAATTTAAGGGTTTTTTTTAATGCATCCAGAGAGGTGTAAAGTAACTCTGGACTAAACAGAAATCAATTCCTGCCTGTCAAGGGATCAAAAATCCACCTGTGCCCTCTGCCTGGCATCGCTCGGTGTTTGTGGTGCTCGGGACCTGCTCGTTAACGGTAATTAGGGGGAATCCAAGGGATTTTAAATCAGGTGCTGAGGGGATTTGTCTGATGTCAGTGCTCAGACAAAAGGAGGTGTCAGGGAATGTTCTGGGCACAGAGCTGAGCTCTGGGCAGCACAGCCCCACTGAAGGGCTCTGCTCTGCCCGAGCCACACAAGTTGTTCACTCCTGGTTTATTCTGCACGGAGCTTTGGGGCTGAAAAAGGCACAACTGCACAGTCCTAAAACTCCGATCCTGATCGCTCCTAAAAGCCCAGCTGAATGCGAAACGCCCTAACTCCAATGCCAAAGTGAATTTTGTAATGGTAATTTCTTTTTATTTTAAAACCCTTTTGTGTGTTAAAGTGGAATAAAACCACTTCAAGTTTCCTATTGCTTTGTTTTCCCTCCAAAAAGACCTTTTTAAACCCACGCCAACAAACCTTTCTGATAGAAGTAGCCACAGTGTTTTGAACAGAACATCCCAACAGGCCTGTGCAGGAGATCTGACATCCTTTCAGCCTCTGGTACAGCTGGTACCCGGAAAAAATCTCTTTATTCTGCCTCTAAACAGCTCTTTAAGAGTCTCTGAGACTGCCACCAAATCATTTCCCTTCACTGCAGCCCTGATTTATTCCCAGCTCCAAAAAACAAAAGCTTCTGAACGCTGCCCTAATTGGCCCTGCCAGGCCAGGCCCCACTCCCTTTCTTGTGCTTTATTTGCATTTTGAATTTTTCTTGGAAATAGAGGGAGGGCTTCTCTGCCGGCAGCTGGTGGAGGCTCCTGCTCCTCTCCCCCAGTCGTTCCTGTCACAATGGAAGTGAAATCACAACTTATTTTCCTTAAATTGCCCATTACAGTGCAGGATGGGGCCTCTTCACTTCTGTGTTTCCTGAGATCTCTGAAAAATCTCCTCAGCCACAGCTCCAGAGAGGGGCAGGTTTTTATTTAGCAGGGTTTTTTTACTTAGCAGGATAAAAAATATGAAGATATCATTAAGGTTTAGGTTTTATATCTTTATCTCCACTCAGCATCGAGCACTAATTGCTGCCTGCTGGACTGACTGGGTGTGTGTTTGTCCCTCTCTGGGAGGTAAAATTCCATGTTTTAGGTCTGAATGTATCGAATCCAGCAGGCAAATGTCAAGTTGGGTGTGCTGGAGATTTATTTGTGTTTCTGGCTGGGCTGTGCCACTTCCTCAGGTTTTTGGCAATTGTTTCTTCTCATTTTTAGCTGGCCCTTGCAGGGGGAATTTGGGACAGAAAGCTGAGCTGAACCTGGAGCAGAGCAGGAGGGAAAAGCTGGAATGAGGAGCTTGTGTGTGGCTGGTCCTCAGGGCATCAAATATTCATCCCATGCGTGGGTTGTGATGGAGATAAAACAACATCTTGTCCTGCTTTAAGCCGGCAGAGCCAGGAGCTGTCAGGGAGGGGCAGAGGAGCTCCGGAGGAGCAGCAGACACACAGCAGACACTTCCCAGGTGTGTGGAGCGAGGAATGAGAGGGCTGGAAAATCAGGGGCTGGCCCAGGAGGAGATGGAGTTTTTCTGCAGGTCTGGAAGACGTAAAATCCCCGTCCTTCTGTGGGCATGGGGAGGAAAAGCAATTTAATGTGCAGTACAGCAGGCTGCATAATAAAGAGCTACAGGTGCATAACCTGCTCACCCTGAGTGCTGCCTGCTCACCAGGCTGCAAAATCAAAGGTCCTGGCCGTGCTACCCTGAATTATTGCTGCTGTAGCAGACTGCAGGTAATAAAGAGGCACCAGGTCTATTACATTCCCCTCTTGCTACAGAGAGTGGGAAATGTTATTTCCCCTCCTGCTACTCCCGGCTCACGCTGGGCTGCTGCAGAATGGGCTCGGTTTGATGCTGTTGGCAGCTGGGCCCAGGTCAGGGAAGACTAAAAGTGCTTCCTTTATGGCAATTGCTTTGTGATTGATAGGAAGGATTTGGGAGGTGAGCTTTGATGGGGAGGGTGTCCACGTTGTCAAAAGCAGCAGTGGGACGGGAATTTGCTGTTAAACCAACAAAAGAGCTGCGCTTTGTGTCTCTCCCGGGTGGGGCAGGTGATTTCAGGAGAGGTTGTGGGGCAGGGATTTGTTGCCAGTTGGTGCTGTCAAAATTCTGACACTCTGTTCCTTCCATAAAAAACTGGATTCCAAATTCCTACACTTGATTTTTCCTTGGGCTGGCGCAGACTCGTGGATCTACCACAGTTCCTGGAGTTTTTCACACCCCCTGGAAGGAGATGTGGGCAGAGGGAGGTCTGAGCACTGATCAGGGCCTCTATCAATAATTATCCAGGCTAATTCCCCTGCTAATTACTTGATTTGTGAGCTCAGCCTGAAGTATGAAGATGTAGAGAGGTGTTTGTCCTGAGAGCTTTGCAGGCCACAGGAACCTGTCAGGGTGTCCTCCTCACCGTGCAGTGCTTGGCCTTTATCACCAGCAGTCCCACTGGACAGCTGAGGGATGTTTATCAGGGCACATTCAATGCCAGACTTGGGCAGGGAGTGGCTAAACCCTCCTGCCCAGGCCCTGGGAGAGAGGAGTTGGCACTGCTGGCAGATGGAACCCAAACTGGAGCTCACTGGGGTCTCCTTCCTGGCTCTCCCCTGGCAAAAATGTCCTTTTCCAAGTCGTTTTTTTGCTACTCTTCTCTCTGGCTGTTTCTCTCCTCAGTCACAGGACCCTTCACTGGAGGCTGGGGCTGGTTCAGCAACAGCACCAGGCCAGGTGCTGGTTTTTGTTTAACTCGGGACTCAAATTTATTACAACTGCCCTGTGCTTTGTCCCTTGGAGCCACGGGTGTCACGGGAACATTTCCTCTGTGGGGCCCCGGCGAGCGCAGCTGACGGAGGGTTGGATTCTTTGTGCTGGTGGAGCAGCTTTAGCTCCACTCAGGGAGGGTTCCTTGCAGGAATTGGACATTTTAGGGGCATTTTAGAGAATGAAATAGATGCTGCTGATTTCTTGCAGCTGCATCCCCCAAGGCCTTGGCTGGCAGGAGAACGAGGCAGCACAAACGGCACGTGGGGCTCAGCTGATGGCTCCGAGCTCTCCCCTCCTCCTTTAGCCTCCTCCAAGTGCTTGATGGCAAGGAAAAATGTTAAGCCCAGGAGGAAAATCCCTCCCTGTGCACTTCCAGGAGTGTCCACCAGTAATGGTGATGGCAGAAACTCATCAAGCTGAGGTGGTAATTAAAACTCTCTCCTTTGCGATTGGAGTGGCAGCTGTTGAAATTGGAATTGCTCCTCCTGGGGAGAGGGAGCTGGGAGGGTTTGGTGCAGGCCAAGGTAACACTTCAGGGACTCAGACAGAAACCTGCTTCTCCTGAAGGATCTATTTTAGTTCTTCCCTTGCAGCATCTCCGTAATAGAAAACTCCAGCTCTCTCCTCAACTGCTCCCTGTTGCAATTAGGAGCAAAAGCAAGTGAGATGCTGAATTTCCAAACTATTACACAGGACTCCATGGAAAATCCAGGGGTTCACACTTAAAAAGGCATTAGCTGAGTTGAATTTTTCTTTCCTGAGAACGTCAAACTCCTGTAGAACTTGGGCTGCACCATCCTTGGTGGAAAGCTGGATGAAGTCACTGCAGCCACGAGCAAGGGCTGCTCGGGGTGGTTTAGCTCCCCCTTCCCACACTGCTCAGGAATGTTTTCCTGATCCCGTTTTCCCTGCAAGGAACACTAATTGAAATTCATGCCCGCGTGTCTTATGAACTATGAGTCAGAGGAATAAAAGCACTTAATCACTTAATGAAATTATTGCCTCTGCAAGCGTGGAAGGAAGGTGGGGGAAGGGGGAGCAGGAGGGGTTTCATGGCAATGGCTGTAAAAACAAGTCCCTCTCCACTTCCCTGTGGGATGAGCAGCTCGGGGCAGCCCTTCCTGGACAAACCAGGGAGGGACTGAATGTCCAGGTGGTGCCAGGTTCTCCTTCCAACAGCTCGGAGCTGCCTCTGCTCCCTTGGCCACTTCCTTGGCCCCTTCACCTGCCCCAGGTGAGCAGCAGGATGAACCTCAGGGCTTTCAGCCACCCAGAGGCGGCATCTTCTGCGAAAATGCAGGGGACAAACCCCGAACTCCAGGCCAATTGCCATTGCTGTGTCCCTGCAGCCCCTCTGCTCGGAGCCAGTCCCTGTGCCCGGGCAGGGCTGTACTCGGGCCGGGTGGATGTGTGAGAATACTCCCTGAATTGATTCTTGTCAATTAGAGACTCTGAAGAGCCTGGAGACTCCTGGAGATGAAAAGCCCTGGGAATAAAAAAATAAAAAACCCAACCGACCGCGAAGCATTAATTATTTATCTCTCGGTGTCATTATTGTATAGGGTTTAAATTACTACTTCAAAATCATTTCTCATTATGGTGTGCTGTCATCTCTGCACACACAAAGAACTTCCCTTCTCTAATATCTGCTGTACATCAGCCACTCTGGATTTATTAGGGAAGAGGCTCCTCTCCCCTCCTCCCAGCCCTCCCAGCAGCCAACTGGATTAGTCTGGACTAAATTAAATCGTCTCCAAAAAAAAAAAAGCCAAAAAAGAAAAGAAGCGAATCGATACAGAATAAGAAATTAAAAAATCACTCCATTGAATTTATTTTAATCTGCAGAGTTGTAAAGTGCTTAAACTGCAGATCCCACACTCCGGAGCAATCTGGGGGGGTTCCCAGCGTGAATTTGGAATGCAGCGCTCAGGTTTGGTGCTGGCACAGGGGAAATGGAGTTTGTTTTGTTCCAAACTGGCCAGGTCTGTGCCCGGGGGTGGCAGCAGAGGGGGGACGCACATCAGGACTGCCAGGGCTGGGGGTGAGGAAGCCCTGCAGGTTCTGTGGACATCCCACCCTCTTTCCCTGGCTTTTTCCCTCCTTTCCCTGGTGAATTCTCTTTTCCTGAGTAATCCACGCCCCAGCACCTCATGGAGGTGATGAATGGCTGGTCCATGTTATCAGATGGGCCCCTGAGCTCCTCCTGCACCAGTTCTCTTCTTAAAACAAACAAAAAAACCCCTCCTTTTCTAATATTTCTCCCTTAAAAAAAAAATTCTCCCCTCTTTTTAAAATATTTCCCCCCTTTTTTATTATTTCCCCCCTTTTTTAGTATTGTCCCTTTTTTATTATTTCTCCCCTTCTATTGTTTATCCTTTTTTTAAACTATTTCCCTGTTAACCCTTTAGTGTCCCCCAGGTGCTCAGAGGTACCAACCCCCTGTAAAGGTGCAGGAGCATCAGGTCCATGGGTTGGATCTCTGACCCGTCAGAGATCGTTTATGGGGAAGGGTTTTTGTTTCACTTTGTGGGGTCTCTGTTGGCACCAGCTGATCTCCAGGGACAGATCCCTCCCTCGGGCCAGTCTGGATTGGGATAATTTGAATTTCTCCTTACAGAGTTGTGACCCCAAGCTGAGGTTTCTCTCCCCAAGCTGCAGCCCGGCAGCCCGAGCTGTTTGCATTCTAGTTAAGATGTTTGTGGATTTGTGCATAATTCAGAGCCAGCTATTTCATATTCAGAGCAAATCTTTTTCAACCGTTGAGAATGAATTGCAAAATTAAAAAAAAAAGGGGGGGGGGGGGAAAAAGGAAGTAACTTATAAGGGGAAAATAAGTCTGGGTTTGAGGAGGAAAGCAGAAAGTAAATAACGAGGATTATGCCAGAGCCTGGGGATAAAAATGTAATAAAATGCTGAATTGAGACACAAACAAACTGTAGACACGAGCTGGATCGGAGCTGAGATTTGGCCACTCAATATTTATGTGAGAACATCCAGATGAAGGAGCAGAGAGGGGCGGCTCAGACGTTGCTCCTCGTGTGGCTGGGAAGGCAGATATGAGAAAAGTGCCTGTGGAGATGTCTGTCCTTATCAATGACCTGGGCACGAACATCTCAGAGCTCTGCACACAGAGGAGCCCTTCTGGCAGCTCAGTTGGGCTGATTTGGAGGAGATTTCCCTCAGTGTGGGAAGGGCACGAGGCAGAGGTGCAGGACTGGCGAGGTCTGGTGTCCCCTGGGCTGGGGACAGCTCGGGCTGTGATCCTTGTGACCATAACTCCCCTCCTGGTTTAGCAGAGCTCACCTGGGATGAGGAATTGTCCCTTCCCTGCAGAATCAGTCCCAACCCCTTGTCTCGGGGTGACACCCCTCAGTGCCAACCCCTCAGTGCCAACCCCTCAGTGCCAACCCCTCCATTCCACCCTTCCATTCCACCCCTCAGTCCCAACCCCTCAGTCCCAACCCCTCAGCTCTGCAAACTCTCCCTGTGATTCAGCATCATCTGCTCTGACACAAAAAGAATCCAAAAATCCAACATTTCTTCTTCCCTACTTGTAGCACTTGGCTGAGGACTCGGGCTGCAGCCTGCAAAATAAAAACCTGGTGGGATTTTAAGGCTGAAGAAAGCAAATGAAATGGGGTTTTTTCCTAATTTATATGGGCCCTGTTAAATTATGAAAATACATGGGGACCACTGAGTTATTTAACTTCATTAGAAATTCCCTGTGGACCTCATTCCTTGCATTTAAATGTACATCTGGATAAAATTTGGACACTGGAAAAACTATGGTGCAACATTTGCACTGGCGCCAGCTTTGGCTCTCTGGTTCTGTTTCTTGCCCTTCACAAGGTTCTTGCCCCACAACTGAGAGCGGTAGAGGAGGGAAAATATTTTTATTTTCTCACAAAGCTTCCAAATGTAAGCGTTTTTTTTCAGATAAAAACTGCAAGCAATTCAATTCCCAGCTTAGCTGCTTTTCCAGAAGAACTTGACAAGTGTTCTTTGACAAAGGGCTTGGAGCCATAAGGAGAATAAATGTGAGGCTAATCCCAATTAATGTGTGCAAACAGAAGCCTTAAAACACCAGGTCTCCACTTAAAATGCCCCTGTCTCCCTCCTCCTGTGCGGCAATAAAACCCAGCCAGAGCAGCAGGGAGAGCTGATCTGGAGTTTTGGAGTTTATCAGGCTAAAAACAGCACAAGAAAAGTGGTCAGACACGATTTCTCAGCCGAGGAGAGCCGAGCCTGTCAAATTAACAGCAGCGGGGCAGGAGACTGGAAAATCAATCAGTCCTCCCCAAGCAGCCAGAGATTGCTGGAAGAAACACAGATTTGTGTAAATACGTTTTGAGGGGGGTCAAAAAATTTGTTTGCTCCTTCCAATGTGTCTGTCTGGTTTCAAGCTGTTCCTCTGAGGAAGCATCGATTTTTTTATTATTATTTTTTTTATTTTATTTTTTTTAGGCTGATTTTTAGCTGAAAGGGCCCAGCTTTGCTGGACTTGGCCTCGTACAAAATTCTCTGCCACAAGCTGTGGGTTTGGGCTGTAAGTAGAGCTTTAATTACCACGGATCCCACTCAGTCTGTGGGTTTGACAGGAATACATCAGGAGCTGTTTCCCAGGGCATTGATTGTCTCTGCAGCCTGGAATCTCAGCACTGATAAATAAACAGGGTATTTTAAACCAAAGCGCTTTTTTCCCCCCTCAAAATAGCATTGATTTTTCAGCTCTGCCTCAGTTCTGGAGCTGGGATCTGTGCACGGGGGAACGGGAATTCCAAAACCACCAAGCTGTGGATCCCTGGACGTGCTGTGGGCTGTAAGAGGGAACGGGTTGGGAGGGAACTTTCTGTGGAAAGAAGCAAATGCAGACCTAAAAATGGGTCACTGTGAAGGCTGAGAGGACAAGCACTGACAAGAGGCTGCCAGGGAGGTGAATTTTTATGGAACAGCAACAGCTGGGTGACAAAAGCGCCTGGGGACTGCTTTGCACACTCTCCTGAATGCAGTACCTGAACACCACCAGTTACTTGAGTGAGTTCCTCCCTCGAGGGGCTCTAATGAGAGGGAATGGGGACCGCATTTTGGAAGCAATTAGCCTGAAAAGTCTCCAGTTGCTCTTTTTGAGCACAGCCTTGAGGGAGCGGAGCTCAGCGCTGGGTGATGGGCTGGGTGTCTGCGGCTGCCCGTGCTCCATCTCGGCGGCTGGCGGCTCAGCGCGGCTCCCTGGGATCTCAAATGGGGTTTTAAAAGCCTGAGATTCAAATTAGGTTTTAAAAGGCTGAGATTCGAGGGCTAAAAGGGGGGAGGAAGGGGTTTCTCTGCTGTGTACTGGAATGAGGCAGTTTTTGGGGAAAAGGAGGCACCCTGGGTGCTCATCCCGAAGTGGTTTTTGGCAGAAGAGGGTTTGAGGCCTGTTCTCGCAGAAATTATTATAACCCAACTGCTGGAGACTTCTTTGAGATCAGGCCTTCCAAATTTACAAGCAAACCTGAGCAGTGCTGGGGAGTTTGGGGCAGACTCGTACAGAAAACAGCAGCGGAAACTTTTTGGGAAATGCCTCATTTCAGCAAGGCTCCAGCTTCTCGTTGTTAGGGTTTTGGAAGGTGAATTTCCTTCAGGCTTGAAGCAGCCTGGCCCCCAAGCTCCTGCAGCAAAGCACCCTGTCCAGGGGTTCAGACTTCGCTTGCTTGCTGTCCTCCCGTTGTTTTTAGCAGAATAAATCACTTTTGCTTGTAGGAGAAAACTCAAAAACGCGAATTCAGTGTGCCTTGAAAACTAAATGAGGAGGAAGATTGACAAAAAGCGCTGGTCCAAGTTCTCCCTGCTTGTCACAGAGCCCTGTTTCTCCTGGTGGCCTGTCCTGGTCTCAGCTTTCCCATCTGTTAAATGCTGCCTATAATTAGCCCGTCTTTCACAACTTTTCAGCGTTTGGCACTCCTGATCCTTGCCTTGCTGTATTTTGATTCCTGGGGAATAAATGTGAGAACAAAACAAATTACCAGCCATTCTAGCTCCTGTGCCTTCCTTCCTCTTGAGCTTTTCCCTTTTCCTCTCTCCTGGGTTTGAAGCTGGAGGGTCTCAGCCCCCGTGGAGTGAGGTGACCTTGGGTGGCCCAGGGACGTTTTCCGTGCAGGATCTCCTGCCCAGAGTGGTGTTTGCCATGGTTTCCCCGGGATGGGCAGCACCAGCAAGGCTTGGAGGGAACTGAGGGAGGATTTATCCCCTCAATGCTGAAACTCCAGAGTGGTTTTGGGCTTGGAAGCTGGCGTGGAACGAGGGGCTCCTTCCTGGCTTCAGGAGGAAAAGGCACTGTGAGGGCAGAGAGGGTCTTGTGGGAGGAGTTTTGTGGGATCAGCAGCAGGAATGCACCCTGCAAAATAAAACCCAGCACCAGAGGGGCTGAGGGTGTTGTGGGCACGTGCAGATGAAGAGGATCCCCCAAACCAGCTCAGCTCCAGGCCCTGCACGGCCCAGCCTGGGCCTGGTTGTAGCATTGTTCCATCCCTTTTCTATTCCTGCCACCCTTTTCAGGTGCTTGAAAAACCTTCTACATTCGTTTGTGCCTTTGCAAAGTGGCAACAAACTGCCCCAAGTTGGATTTATTTTTTGGAGGCCGTGCAGCCCCACGCTGCTCTGTGATGTTGGATAATTCAGAGACAAACTCTCACTCAGATCCATGTACAATGGAACCAGATACAAATCGATTTCCTTTCGCTGTTCCTTTGTTCAGGGGAAGCTCTGTGGAGATGCAGCATTAATTCACCGTACAGAAACTGGCATAAACAGTGTGGTATTGGGAACATCCATTTAATTATCCAGCTCTCGTCTGTGGGGTGGGGAAGGCTGTGTCCTGTCTTCATTACTGGAACCACTCTGAATTATAGGAAATAATAATAAAGCAAAAAAACCCCCCAGCTGTGGAAAGGCTTATCTTTGGAGGCAGAATTAATGCTTGGATAGGGGAGAGCTCCAGGGAATGCTGTTGTAGGATTTAAGGAGTTTTTGTCTCCCCCAGCTGTGGTGGGGGCCCAGTTTGCAGCAGAGCAGCTCTGCTGGTACAGACTGGTGTTACAGACCAGCAAAGCTCAGCTTTATTTTGTGGTTTGCACTGCTCAGTTCTTCCCCCATCCCCTTTTTCTGGCTGGCTCTGGGAGCTGAAGGGCCACCCCAGAAGGAATTTGTCCTGGATAACCCCATCCCCTGCCAGCCCCATCCCCACCCCACAAACCCAGCAGCTGCCCCGCTCCAACGAGGCTCCTGCAAACCCAGGGAAAATGAGAGATTCCTCTTCCTGTTGCCCCCGTGCCCTCCAGACCTCATTTTTCAGCTGCCCAGGAGGTCGGGAATGGTAAATCAGCGGCTCGGACACCTCGCAGAGGCTCCTTTTTACCTGCCCTGCCCCAATGAGCTGCAGTGATTCATCTCCTCCGGGCTTGGCTTCCCTGTGCCCGGCTGGGAGCCAGGGAAGTGTCAGGCTGGCTGGAGCCAGAGCCCGAGAAAAGGACTGACCTTGTCGTCTGCAGCGAGAATCTACGGCCCGTGACAGCAGCGAGCGGAGGGCTGGGGCTGTAAAACACGGCCGGAGGGGCCCAGCATGGGCCAGGGGTGATGGGGGTGTAATTCCAGAGCTGAGCTTCCTCGCAGCCCCGGAGCTGCGGCTCCCGGCTCCTTCTGCAAATGAGGGGCAGCGCTCGCTTTGCTCTTCGCGTTTCGGGCCTTTAGAGTGGGGTTCATTTATTTCTGTTTTGAAATGAAGCTGGGCTCTCAGATCTAAAAATGAAACCACGTGTGGAGTCAGGGAATACTGGGAGCAGGCAGAAGAGTTCCTTCATCCAGCAAAGCAAGAAGGGCAGAAATCAATGAAATGAACTAAAGAGATGCAAATTAGATGTGAGGGGACGACACCACAGCGCTTTAAAACCCTTCTTAAACGCTGTGCCCCATCCTTTGGGAGCTTCTGAACCAGCCCAGAGTTCCTCAGACGAGGCATTTTGACAATTTCCTGCCAGGGGAGAGCAGCAGAGAATTCCCTTTGGAAACTTTGGGGAGATATGAAACCCCAAAAAGCCCGGACCTCCTCTTGGACAAGTGGCCCTGTTTGTGCTGGGGTGGGACAAGGTGACACCAGCCCCTGGAGCTGCTGGTCCAGCACTGGATAATCCCAAAATCCAGGTGGGTTGGAGCATCCCTGG
Organism: Coloeus monedula; assembly: GCF_965178545.1. NCBI lineage: Eukaryota > Metazoa > Chordata > Aves > Passeriformes > Corvidae > Coloeus > Coloeus monedula. The sequence continues at coordinate 1,185,960 of NC_138808.1, read as the reverse complement.
CAGCAGGGCCCTCCCTCCTCCCACCCAAACGCTGTCACAGGACAAACACTGTCACCACCCGTGTGTGACACGGGGCGGGATGGCTGCAGCTGTGCAGCCTGTGAGGTGGCAGTCAGCTGCTTTTAAAAAGAGTAAAAGAGTCCTCAGAGAGACTCTTTTTATACCAAACTTATCTGATCTGACAGTCTCACGCTCCAAAATTGAATTAATAAATCATCCCCGGCTCTGGTTGGAATAGTTAATCCGTGTTTTGTGCCCCAGCAGAGAGGAAAATGGCCCTGCCTTGCTGCCTTTGTGACATATTGGGCCTAAATAGAATTAATGATGAGGTTTCCAACTTTATTTGCTGTGGGGAAGAGCCGTTTCTAAGGCGATGGGAAGGGAGGAGGAGGGCAGGGATGAGCTCTGAATGGATTATTCCCCAATACTGGGTTCCAAGAACGTGCAGCTGCTGCACCTCTGGCTGTGGCAGGGGGATGGGACAGGGAGGGGAGGATTTGGCACAAAATTCAGTCCCTGCAGTGGAGTCACAAGTGGAAAATTCATGTGAATTCCTGGTGGGTGCACAGAGAATTCACACCAAAAGGGAAATGAATAAAATTCTCCATCTTGTTCGCACAAATCACAGACCTTGGCTGCATAAAATGCTGGGGAAATCTGAAAAGAAACGGTGCCTTTGGAGGGGTAAAAGTTCTGCTGGTGGGAAGAGCTGTGCAGTAATTCCAGGTCACGTTGGTCAGTGAGAGGTTCGGAGCTCTGCTCACACCCTCCCTCGGTGCTCCCAGGTCAGCCTGGCCTGGAATCAGCAGGAGCTGCTGCTCTGGAAAGCAGGGACAAATAATGAGGGGAAATCACTGTGTCCTGCCCTGGCTCTGCCCGCTCTGGGCAGGTGGCAGAGATAGGAATTTGCTCCTGTAATTGTCTGAGTGGTTTTGGGTGCGCAGGGGTTGCAGAGCAGAGGACAGTGGGGATAATTAAACAGCTGAAGATGGAAGTAAACAGATAAATCAGATTTTCCTCGCGTTGCTGTAGAAGTTAATTATTGAAACATTGGGGTGTGTTGGGCAGAATTAAACCAAATGGTGAATTCGACTTGTGCTGTGGTGTGGTGGAAAATCAGCTCTGTCAGTTCTGTTCCTCTGGCACCAAGGTACGTCCAGATTTGGGGGGAAAAAGTTTCTTTTGCAGCTGGGATGTTGGCTCAGAGCTTGTCTCTGGTTCCAGTCGGTCTTGAGCCACCTGGGCAGGGGCAGGAAGGGGCTGCAGTTGTGGGATCGGGAGTTTTGGCCAAACCGGAGCTGGAAAAAGGTGACAAAAGAAGGGGGATTGTGCTGCAGAACGCTTTAACCTTTCCCTAATTATGCAATTAGTGCACTTCAGTCTTTGCTGTCTCAGGGAACGCGGGGTGGGATACAAATTGCAGGCACCAGCCTGATGAATCCAGACCTTTCGTGGTGTTTGGGTTCATTAGTGTCTCTAATTACTGGAAATAAAGCAGGTTTCACAAATCCAGGAGGCAGAGATTCGAAGATAAGTTGGTGCATAAGGAGATCCTGACTCCTCATTAACCTTTCTGCTGCTTTGCATGAAAGCAAAATAAATCCTGAAATAAATTTCAGTGAAAACAGCCCTGTTTGTGGCGGCACCTAAGAGTTAAACCTTGCAAATGCTGCTTGATTTCCACAGAATTTTTGCAGTGAAATGGATTTGAAACAGCAGAAATCAGCGTGGGGCCCTCGGCTGGGTCCCCCAGGGTTTGGCCCCTTCCATTTGCAGCCCAGCTCTGAATGGGCCCCAGTGGGTCCCCGAGCTGAAATGGCCTCAAATTGGTGCCAGGAATTCTCTCTGCAATTTGATTCTTAACAGGGTAAAAGCAAAAATGGGGGAAAAAAGGCCAGAAATGGGTTTTTTATGTAGATAAAAATACCAGGTTGTGAAGCAAGCTGTCTTTTTCATTGTGGTCCGTGTTTTTTAGGGGAGGATTAATGAAATCATCAGCCAGTGCTCCCCTCCTCATGAACTCATCCTTCAGTGATTCACTCAGCCTTTATTAGACTTGAAAGAAAGTTATTGTCAAATTAATTCATCCCTTAGACGTTATTTGGAATCAATTTATGTTCTCCAGAAGTCAGACCCTGAGAAACTGCAGAGTTCCTCAAGATGTGTGTCTCAACCTCTGAGAGCAGCTGTGGAAGGGCAAAGTTGTTTGTTTAGGCCCAAATAAACACACTCAAAGCGAGCTGGGTTCAATACTGGGTCCAAATGGCGTAATTGAGGTTTTTTTCCCCTTCCTCAGCAGTGTGGGCTCCTTCAGGTAACTCCTGTCCACCACAGCTCCCAAAAAGGGAGCAGCTGAATTTGGAGGGACCTCTGGAATTCACCTGAATTTCATTCACCTGAAATCAAGAAGTTGCAGCTCCTCATCTGCCAAGTAGCCCGGGCTGAGAAAAGATTCCATTCCACACGAGTTTGTCTTTCTCTTCCCCCATCCTCGCCTGACATTTTGTTGTCTGCATTTTTCTCTTCTTTCTGTAAAAAACCCATCTCCCAACCAGCCCATCTGCCTCTGTCACACGAGACAACACGAGCTGAGGGAATGTCAGCTTTTGATTTTGCTCACATGGGGGTAAATTCATTAATTCCTTGGGCTTTTTTCTTTCTCCAAGAGTGACAGTGTCCCATATTTACATTTTTCTGGTATTTACTGCAATTTTGGGCATCAGAGCTGGGTCCTGGCGCAGAGGGAGGGAGCACAGAGGGGTTGGGAGGAGCTGTGTATGAAGTCCCCATGTCCCCTGTAAATCCTCCCAGGCTCCAGTGAGGTCACTCTGAAATTTGAATCACTCGATTGAATCATCACCTTTTAACTAAAACTGCCTCGTGAACGATTTCAGGGAGTGTTTAAACCCGCACTGATAAAAGCTTTGTTGTCACGGTGCCAGTTCTGCCAGCTTTTTTTTCCACCTATTTATGATGCAGGGGGGGCAAAGGAAAAGGAATCCTGTGAAAGGAGAGGTTTGGGATCAGTTTGGTTTCCAAATTCTGCTGATGGTGGCTGTGCTGGGGCAGGAAGAGCAGGAGCCAGGGGATGGGGAGGTGTGAATTTGGGAATTCCCAGGATTCAGCTCCTGGAGGTTTCCAGTGAGTTGGAATCACTCTGCTTTTAGGGGGGTTGATTTCAGGGTGTCGTGCCAAGGACTTCACAACCAAACGACACGGAGGGTTCTGATACTGAACCTCTGCCGGGTTTTCCCTTGGGAACTCAGATCTCTTCAGGACATTCAGCCTCTTAGATGCTTTAATCCTGAAATATTTACCTCTATGGGAGAGGCAAGGCTCATTATTCCTAATAAATTGATATTTTCCTTTAGCTGACTTCCTTTAATATGCTAATTAGCAAAGACAATAGGCTCGGAATTAACATTTCTGTCAACAGTTATTTTGAGCGTGGAGGAAAAAACAATCAGCTGGTTTGTCTGGCTTTGATGGCAGACTAATGAAAAGAGTAATGCATTTGGACAAACCCACCCTGGGACTGCAAGGAATGCAAAACTGCCTCATGACACGCAGGGAAAAATATTCTCCATTGATTTATCCCACTTGTTTCAGCATCTCCGCCCAGAGAGGTGTTATATCTGCTTAGGAATAAATCAATACCTCCAGTGATAAATACTTTGGAGTGCAAATGAATTAAGCATCTCTGAAAAGAGGCCCTTGGCCTAGAGGTAATGAAATAATAATAACAACAACAGCAATGCTTGGCCATGGTGTTTTGGGTTGGTTTGGAGGCGTTAGAATCCTGGATCTCTTTTCAAAAGTGTTTTTTCCAGTCCTGTGTCCTTTGAAATGTCAGGTTTCTGTCCATGTAAAGGGCACCTGGGTGCCAATCCAGCCTGGTTTGTGTTCATTATTGGGTATTTTAAAGGATCCTTGTCCATCCTCTATCAGTGAGAAGTTTTCTTCCCCCCAAAGTCCTGTCCCTGCCCTGAGCTCCTCGGTGGGCGCTGGTTTCGTGTGGGACACTCAGCGTTTTTCCACCACGCTGCAGTAAGTGCCCACTCCCCTTTGCTGTCTGTCTGTGCTTAATGCCCACAAACACTGATGGCACCTGTTAATTGCATCTCTTAATTGGATTCCTGGCACCCTCTGTGGCAGAGCCGTTCCCAGTGCTGTTCCCCATCCCCTGGGCTCGCTGTTCCTCCGTTTCACGCCAACACCCCGGCAGTGTGATCCCCTTCCCTGAGCAGCTCGGGCCCTCCAGGCTCCCCCTCCCCTCCCAGCCAGGTGAGTGCCATTATCTCTGTCAATTTGGATGCATAATTAACAACCTTGTAGAGCAAACCCGGCGTTCAGCAGCGAAGCATCACTTTGATTTTAACACAAATGGCTCTGCCAGCAGCAGCCGCCGCTGTGTTTAATGGGCTTCAAAAAAAATAATAACAAACGACTCTTGTTTTGTGCAGGCCAAAATGTCACTGCCACGCTCGGAGAGTGATGCTTGACCTACTTCCATCTTTATCTGCGCCCCGCCGTGTCCATGTCTGTCCTGCGCCGCTTCGTTTGCAGCCTCCGCTGCTGCACCGAGCCTCTCGCACGGCCCGGCTGTCACAGGCGCTGCCCGCTCCCTCCGTCCCCGGATCATTCCGGGGTTGCTGCTCCTCCGATGCCATTTCTGCCCTACAACAAATCCTGCTGCTGCCGAGTGGCTGCAGCACAGCCTGCTCGTGTTTTTCCCTGCTCTGTCACTCCTGAGGAGGGTTTGGAGAGCCCCTGCCGGCCCCACATCACCCCCATTTCTGTACCCCAGCAGGGATTGTGCTCAGCTCTGCTCCCTGGCAGGCTGGAGGGAGCTCTCCCTGGAAACCTGGCCGGGTTTGGGGAGCGGGGCCCAGGTGAGGCTGGACCTGCCGAGCTCCCGGCCTGCTCAGGGGGAGATTCCTGCTGTGGCAGAACCGAGTGTGTGGCCAAAAATGTACCTAAATGAGACATCAGACATCTCTAAAAGTGGGGCGAGACCTCAGAGTGTCTGAATTTCCCTCTGGAGGTTGGAGGTTCTGTGGTGTTGGGAGGTTCTGCTGTGGTCAGGCGTGCTTCCCCTCCTGCAGGTTAACCCGTGACAGGGAAGATCTCCTCCCACCCTGCGCTGATAAAGCCCAGCTCCTGAGCTTCGAATTTGGGTGGAGTTTGGGGGAACATCAATCCTGCTCCAGGAGCTTCTGTACTCTCCCTGGAGTGAGGAGTTATTTCTGTACCTGTGTCAGGGACCTGATGGGAATTTTAAAGGCTCTTCTGTTGCATTAACTCCTGGGCTGTGTCAGAAAGCAGCTTTGGAGAAACAGCCACAGCACTGAGGTACTCCCAGGATTAAATTACTCGGCAGAAAAGGCTGTAGAGGTGTCAGATACCTGAAAAAGGTGCTTGGGACTCAGGCACGAGTGTGGTACACAGACATTGGTGTGTGTTCCACGTGGGGTTATTGATGCTGCCTCCTCTCCCAGGCTCTGCTGCACTCAGTGCATTAATCCCGAGTATGGAAATGAGGGGAAGAGCTGATAAATCAGGATATGAGAAGTGTAAGTGCACCGCTAATGAGCACACATTGTGTGGAATAATGGCAGCATCGCCGAGACCGAGAGATAATTTAATTAGAAAGACAAAAGAGGAAGGGAAAAGGGAGGAAGGTCTCTCTTTAGAGTCAGTTATATCCAGGGGCATGGAAGGAGCACAGCTTCGCTCTGTCAGTGCAGGAGTTGCCACCTCTCACCCCACACCTCCTCTCCCTCCTCCCAGTCCCTTTGTCTTTGCTCCTCCAAGGTGCCAGGAGTTGAACACTCCAGTGAGAGTCTCAAGCTCCTGGGAGCCGTTTTCTCCCCTGAACTTGGCCTGGAATTCCTCTTCCTTTTTTCATCCCTCTCTGCCAAAGCACCCCAAGACCACATTTGGGATGTGCTTTGTGAGGAATTAGAAACAATGCCAGTAATTGTGTTGTGCCTACTCCTAAACATTCCTGGACTGAGGGGAAGAACAAGCACAGAATCCGTTGGATTTGGGGGTTCTGAGCTCTCTACACTCATAAAAGCAATTTGATGGAAGCCGAAGCATTTTGGCAAATCTGAGGCAGGAACGTTAATATTTGTGTGTTAGACAGGGGAATAAAAATAAATAAAAGGGTTTGAGATCCTGATTAAAAAGTGTTGAAGACAAAGCATCTCCATTTGCCCAAACCGGGGGGAACTTTGGGCAGCCCCACGTGATTCCCAGTGGGATTTATCCTTTGTGTCCCAATGCCAGGAATATTCCAGTGACGACTTCCAGGCACTGGAATTTTGAGGAATTCCCTCTTTTGAGGGAATTTCCATCCACCACATGGACAGTGCTGCGGATCAAACTGAACCAGGCTTAACAAAACCCTGCTTTAGCCGCTCTCTGTGGCTCTGCTGATTTTGCTGATTTCTGCAATTAGCAAACCCAGCTCGAATGCTCATCGAGGGAAGGAATGAGGGCTTGTGGATCACCTGCTGCAGTCGTTTCATTAGATGTGTGCAGGAGCTTTTGGAGGAGAATCAGGGCCAGTAAATGAGAAGCAGCCAGGAAGGGGGGCAGATGTTGAAACACAGCGAGGAGCTCCCTTCAAGGCTTAATCAGCCCAGTAAAGGAACTTTCTGTAGTGATGGGAATTACTGGGAATACTGGTAAAGATGCTCAGAGCTCACTTCTTATGTAACTTCTGACTTTCCCGTTATCAGCTGGTTTCAAGGAGTTTGTTTGACTAAAATCTCTTGACCAAGGCCAGATTTTGGGAGAACATTTCCCTTCTGGTTGTTCCCACGGATCCAGCTCTGCTTTAGTGCTGAGCTTTGGGTTAAGTCACACTTCTGAGGGGTTTTAGAGGGTCTCATTAACATTTTAATCAGCTGGAAGCTGGTTTTAACCAAGCACAGCTTTAGTAGCTGTGCGTGAGGAGGGCACAGATGAGCGTGGCTGGCAGGGTGAGCAGCGTTGATTCCAAGATGCCCCCTTCAGCTGCTGTTCCAGTCTTTAGCCACCTCACAGGGTGGAAACGAGGAGTCTGATAATAACAGTGGTAAAACTGAGACATTTCTCATCTGTTTTACTGGGCTGTTATAATTAGTCTGGGATTCTGTGGCTGCTGACGGACAGAACAGGTCAAACCTGTCCCTGTTCTGAGCATCACTGGAGTCAATAATTAGGTTTTCCCTTACAACCATCACTGGGTTTGGCCTGGAATCCGGGAGGAAGAGCGAGGGGTGCAGGCAGGATGGATCTGGTGGTGGCAGCAGCTGATGGGGAAGAGCTGGCACGTGGCAAAGCTGGAATGGGCTCAGCTGCCTGGTGCAGAGGCAGTTGGAGTCAATAAAAAGGGGCCAGTGTGGTTGGGGTTGGGCCCGTGCTTGATCCTGCTCACAGGTTTTGCTGCTAACATCAGATTTAAGGACCTGCAAATGCTGCTTGGCCCTGGCTGTGAGCGCAGAGCTCAGGATTTTGTGCAGTAATGAGATTTTCAGCCCTGCCAGCCTTTGGAAGCCGTTCCCGAGCTGCTCTGCCCACACAGAGTGGGGCTGTGGAGCTCCCTGTGCATGGTCTGGTGCTCTCCCTCCTAGACTCAGACAGATGTGGGGCTCCTGGAGGGTGAAAATCTGGATCTGGGTTGAGAAATGTTGCCCCCTCAGCCTTTAGGGAAATCCTCTCATAATAAGGTGTTCTTCAGTCCCATGGGACTTCTCAGGGAAGAGAATCCGCGGGATCATTCCCTGAATCCTCTCAGCAGCTTTGGGTGCCTCAGCCTGTGGGTTCCTCACACCTATCCCAGACAGTCCCACCCAGCTTCTCCCCCACCTTGAAATGTGAATTTTCTCGGGTTTTTAAAAATCCTGGCATTTCCAGACCTTGAACCTGTCCGTGCCCTTGGTGTTCCACATTCCCTCATGGGAATTCCCTCAGCATTCCCCATCCCCCTGCTTGGCCAGGGCTGGCTTCAGTCCATAAAAGCCAAGGGGGGATGTGCAAAGCTGCATTTTACACCCTGGGTGATAGCAAATCACTCACCCATTTATCTATTGAGACCCAGACCTATTAAAAATTGCAGCCTTTAAATCCTTTCCCAGTCCTTTGTGTTCCTGCTGTTAAGCTTTTTTGCTCAGCTCGTGTCATCCAAGGCTGGGGATATTTACAGCACCTAAATCAGTGTTGAGGACATGCAGAATATTGAGGGATCAACTCTACTTATTCCAAATGCACTTTCATATTTTGACTGCCCGACCAGAGTTGGGGAAATCACTGTGCTGGAATGATAATGAGAAGTTTTACAGTTTTATGATGGTTGGAGAGAACTTTATGGAAGTTGATAAATCTCATCTTGTAGGTTTCAATTTCTCATTCCCTACAGAGAGATGGGCAGAATACATTGATGCTGCATTTCAAATTGGCCAGATCAGGAGGAACAGCAGCTAAAATCCATTACAACCCAATTACATCCATCAGCTGAAGCTGTGTGCATTCACTCGTGAACATCAGCATTTAATCCATAAAGAGGAACTAATGAGAAATTTGAAAATGGAATCCATGCATCAGTAGCTTTGGAGAGATTTTGCTGGGATTAATGAACTGCCAGAACATTGTCAACACACTGCGAACCCATTCTCTCCAGGTTTGTTTACTGACCAGAGAAAGATTGCATTGCTTTGTTCTCCCCATCCCTCAGCCCCGCTTTTGTCCTGTGGGTTGTTGCTTTTTCTCAGAGCAGGAAGGGCCATTTTATCCACTTGAAGGATCAAACACTTGTTCCTTTCCCATCTTTCTCTCGTGGACATCTGGCAGCTTGGCTGCCTGAACACCCACAGCCTCTCTGCAGAAATCTCTCACACTGAGCCCTAAAAGCCAAGGCCACGTGGATAGAACCACACTTTGCAGCGGAGAAGGGAAGCCAGGAGGCCACAAACGCTGCTTTAATGGTGCTGTGCTGCAGGAACCCGGCTGGGAAATTGCAGGTGTTGGTTTGTGAGCTCCCTCTGCGTTCTCCCCGTGAGGGCAGCTCTGGCTAATGGATTTGCTGATTCTCTGGAGGTGTTTGCCCTGAGAGTGCAGATGAAAGCGAGTCCCCGGGAGAGTGAATAACGCCAAGGGGACATAAAACGTGTGGTAACTGCAGAGCCTGGCGGGGCTGCCAGGGCAGGGCAGGGCAGGGAGTGCCGGTCCCGGAGTTTGGGCAGTCAGGCGGCAGCAGGAGCAGCCGAGGGTTCCTGGTGCTGTGATGTCCATCTCTTAATGACCCAAAGCTCTAATTGTGGGTAAAATGCATATTAATTTCCACCTGCCTCTTACCTGGAGGTGCCTCAAGAACGTTTTGACGTTTCAGTTCCAATCCCGGAAAATTCCTCTGAGGTTTTTTTTTTTTTTTTTTTTTTTTTTTTTGCTTCTATCTGTTAAAAAATAATTCTTCTTTTCATTCTGAGCCTTGTTCTCCCCTGCTACCCGAGTGGTCTAGTAAGGTTTGATGGCTTAATATTTATTTCTCATTTCTTTTGAAAGATCCCCGTCATATTCAGCAGCTGGATAGAGTTCCTCTGCTCAAGAGCATTCCCTCCCAGGAATCCTCCTTCCCACGTTTATCAGCCGGGCTGATCTCCAGCAGATGTGTCTGACAGGCAGCGCCTCCGAGATCCCTCCCCAGCTGCTCCCCTGATGTGGACATGACAGGCTGGGAAGGACAGGGAGGGAAGGAGGAGGGAGAGGGAAGGGAGGACAGAACTCACCGAGGATCAGCGGTGAGAGAGGGGGGAGAGGCCGGGAAGCGATGGAGAGGGGAGAACGGGGGTCAGAACACCTGGGGCTACACAGGGAGCAGCAGCAGGGAGCAAGCTGGAGTGGGAACTCGCTCAAACACGATGAGTTTGGCTCTCAGCAGCAGCAAAAATCCCCGTTCTTCATCCTCTGTGGCTGGAGCACGCTGCTCCACCCCCAGACACAATCATTGCTCTGCAGAGACTATTTTTTTTTTTTTTTTTTAGCAAGTGCAGCTGACCTCTGGTTCAGAACGAACAGACACTTAAATTGTCTGGAAACCTCCTCTCAAAGGCTGCATTAAAGAGCGATTTAAAATCAGTAAATTGGCCCCGCTCTCTGGAACACAAACAACCCCAAGCCCCTGCCGAGTGACGCTGGGATGAGGGAGCAGGGATGGCAATGGGGGGAAATGCTTCAGACAATCGCAGCAGATCATTTCCCTAAATCCCCCAGCGTTTCAAGCACAGAGGGTTCTTCCTCTCATTCATCCTCTTTTAAAGCTTAACAAAATGCAAACCAGGACCATCTCCCAAACCCTTCCCGTGGTGGTGTTGGTGCTGAGCCCTCGGGCGGGAGCGGCGTTTGCAGGCAGCCCCAGGGACAACCAGGGCGGGCAATAAAGCAGCAAATGTTAAAATTAAAGCTGCATCCAAGACACCTGGGTGTCTCCAGCCAGGCTGTGGCAGTCCCACCCTGGACAGGACCGAGGCAGTTCCGTGGTCGGAGACTCAGGGAAGAACTTTACAAAGGAAGCAAAAGCCCTGTGAGTCACTGCTGGGGCAATGATGTTCTTGAGGGGTTTCATTAAACCCATCCTCCTGCACCTGGGTACAGATTTTCCCTCTGTGCTGTGAATTATTTGCTGTTTCACCAGGAACAGGCTGATGTGCAGTAGCTGGGCCTGGGGTCCCCCATGATGTCCCTTCTCTTTAAGAGATCCAATATTCTTCATCATTTCTTATTGACTTTAACCAACTTTGCAAAACAAAAGGACAAAAATCTTGAAGCAAAAATCAATCTGCTGGGCCCTTGTTTCAGGTTTCTGAGTGTGTGCTGCTTTTGCCTCAAACCCATGGTTCTGTCATAAAGCACCTCCATAAATCACATTCCAAGAGCAAGTCTTAACTACCTCCTGTTTTCCTTTCAAATTCCTCCTGTTAATCATCCTGACAGCTGTGACACTCAGAATATTGCTGGGATTTGGAGTGCCACGTGCTGCAAGCTCCGTGTAAACGGGAAATACGGCCCGGGAACGCTGTCCCTTAAATAAACGTACGGGTGAATTCCTGGCTGGATCCGCAGCTCTGCTCGCAGATTGCTGCACGTTGTGAAAAACGAGGTTCACTCTCCTGTGAGAATTTCAAGGGTTTAATATAAAGACAATAAGAGACACATAAAATAAAGCAAAGAGGTAACGGCCGGGTGCCTTGGCGCTCTGCCTGATACTCGAGGTGAGTCCTTTTTAGACCATTTTTACTGTCTGTTCTCTATGGATATTCAAACTTTTCCAGGAACTGTTCTGCATGGCCACGCCTTGGTTCCGCCTTTTTAGAGCATGCGTAGTCTTCTGCCTTGTGGTTTTATTTCTTTTGATTCTTGGGGTTGGGCCCGCTAGGTAAGAGTCGATGGTGGGGTGGATCTCTGAATTCTCCAGACAGTCAGGGCTGATTGCAGCTTTGGCCTCTTTGCCCCCCGGGCAGAGCGGTGATAGCGGCTCTCGGACCCTCCTGGCCGCCCGTTCTCCGGGCGGAGCAGCCTTTGGGCCCTTTTGTTCCCTGGACAAAGTGTTGATCAGCAGCTTCTCGGGCCTCATCCTCTGCTCGCTTGGAGGTTCTCTTACTTGCTCACACTTGTTAACATTCTTGCTAAAAAGAGAGAAAACTACATCTACACAGCAAAAAGCATTTCTAACATTATATAATATCTACCTTTATACTTGTGAGAAGCCAATATTACAATATATGTTTATAACAACGTGGAGGCCGTAAATGCACGCGAGTGACGCGGGGATGGAGAGCGAGGGGCTGAGTGCTCCCACAAACACCCACCCTTGCAGCGCCTGCACAATGGGAAAGGTTGGGAAAAGGGGAGTTGGTTGAAAAAGTTGAGAGAGGCTGAAAAAAAGGAAGAACCTTGGTGTGTCCACCTTTTTTTTTTTTCACTTTTTTGAGTCAATGCAGCATTGCCGTGAATATTTTCTGACACCGCTGAGTGCTGGACGGGGATGTGAAGGTGGTGCTCAGATGCAAGGTCCGAGCTCAGACCATTCCACAGAGATTTCCTTGCAGAAATCTGTCCTGGGCTGACCAGAGCCACGTCCAGCTGGGCACGGGCTCCCCGTGGAGGGCACAGCCTCCAAAAGGAGGCGCAGATGGCTCAGGCTCCACGGGCAGAACCAGCCCCCGGGGCGTTTCTCGCCCTTCCCAAGGTCAACAGAAAGTTTTGCCAGTCTGACAGCTGAGGAGCCAATTAGAGGCAAATCTGAGGTTTCTGACTCTCCTTTGCGTCCTGCTCTTCCTTCCTGGCTTGCTGGAAATGTTTCTTTATCCCTGTGCCTTTCCTTGGAAATTCAGCGAGAGGAGGCACAGGGATAAATAAATAAACAAACAAATAAACAAACATCTCCTGTGCCCCTGCAGCCCAGCACTGCCAGGGCAGTGTTTGCTTCCTGAGCCCAGACCCCAGCAAGGAGGTTTGCAGATCAATTCTCTGCTCAGCTCTCCAAACCCCAGGGCTTTATTGGTGCCCCTGCAGATAAGTTCCTAAAAATAACTGAGTTATGGACTCTGTGGCTGGGGACCTGAGGGATCCTTAAAGGAGCATTTTCGGGATTGATTTGATGGCACAGCTCTGGCCAGGGCTCCTCTGGCAGCTCTGAAATCTCCCATCCCTCCTGAAGCACAATTTGCCACCAATCTTCGCTGTCCTGGGGTTGTGTGGGGTTTTTTTTTCCTGTTCCCTATTGCAGAACCCCGTAAGAACTGCCACCAGCACCACACACCCAGCCCTGTTCGTGGTTCCCTCTCTTTTTTAAGTATTTCTCAGTTCTGTGGCCTGAAACAAATTGACTTTGCAGTGGTGTAGGGGATGTTAAAACATCTGCTCTCCTCGCTATAACTTTGGATTTTACATGTATTTAATGCTCCTGCTGAGCCCCCACAGCCCGGGGTGGAGTGAATTCCTCCCAGGGCAGGTATCTGCACTAAAAGCATCAAGAGATGGAGAATTCTCCAGTGGCTTCAGTGCTTTATTTCAGTTTTTAACAGTACCTGGCCTGGGGAAAGGCTGATTTATTTAAAATCCAGCTTTAATTCCCCCCCTGCCCCCTGACAGAGAAATTGGGAGTGACTCCATTTCCCTCAGTGGAGGTTACACTGCTGGGACGTGTGTGTGGAAAAGAGCTTTCGTTTTTTTCAGATTTCCTCTCCTTTCAGAGGTCACCAGCTGGAATTTTACTCCTGCAGTGGCTGAGCAGCAGAAACGCTATGGAACAGCTGGAAAAGCTGGGCTCAAGCCTGAGAAAATAGGCCAGAATTTTAAAAAAAAACAACTTCCCCATGCGGCTGCAGTCGTGGCTGGGAAATCCAGAGATGTTCTGGGTTCGAAGGTCCTGTTAACACCTGGAAAAAGCCATTTATAAACCACCCCTGCAGAGGAGAACGGCTTTAGACCCTCCAGTTCAGAGAAGTTCTTTGTGGGAGCGAGGAACGGGATGGAAATGAGCAGCTCCAGGGGCTGAGGAGGGGATTTTGCACTCCAGAACCACGGGGAACGGGAGTTTCGGGAGATGGAAACTCCATTTTAAGGAATGAATGCAGTGGAGTGGAGCAGCGCCGTGAAGGGAGCGGGATGTCCTGCAAATCCATCTGGAAATCACTGCTGGTGATGCTCTGGCAGAAGGATCCACGTTTATTCCAGGAAAATCGGCCTTTTCCTGGGAACAGGCTGAGAGCAGAGGGGAAGGGGAGGTGCCCAGCTGGGAGAAGGAAAAAGAGTCCTGAAAATGCAGAGTTTTTAGGGCTTTAACTCATTTCTTTGTGCTGGGAAATGGTGATTGTGGGGCTGGGCAGGCACACAGTGAGGAGAAAATTCACTTTCCTGCAGGGAAACTCTTGGTCTGGAGCTGGGTTTTGTTCTCAATGAGCTTTTAGGCTGCTCTGAGCTCATCCCTGTGTCTCACAATTAGTGGTGATTTCATGAAGGAAAAGCAGGAATTGTGTGATCATCCAGAGAGGAGCCACTCAGGGTTAAGTAGAAATCTTGAGGGGAAGAAAAAACCATCTCAAACCATGGAAACTTTACTACTTATCTCAGTAAAAGAGAAGGGAAAAATGATTTGAAAACTGGTGAGCGACTGTGTTGTTATTGTTGCGAGGGAAAAATTGGTCGTAATTTTACCATGAAGTAAAATTTTACCCTGTGAGTTTTCAATTTGCCTTCACAGAGGGCTGAGAAGAAATGAATGTGTTCCAGAGATAAGGTTTTCTTCTAAGAAAAATCACTTTAATTGGAAAGCAGTGCATGAAAACAGGTTGTGATCGCTGCATTCTTGTCTTGCTTTTCTTTTTTTCCCTTTTTTCCCTCCCCACTGGACTCCTTGCACTTCCCAGCTCCGCTTTCTTTTGTTGCCACTTCAATTTCTCATTGCTCAAATTCCCTCTCGCCCTGGTACCGGAGGTAAAAGCAACATTTTTGTCTGGCAGGGCTGGTTGGGGTAAGAAATGAGCCAGATGTTGAATGATGAAGGCTCTGATTACACCCCCTGCTGCTCTGTGCTTATAAAAACCCCACAAACTACAAAACCCAGGCTGAACAAAACAAGGAAATGCTCATTCTTGGCTTTTCCAGAAGTTTCAAGACAGATCAAATCCATTTTCCTTCCAAAGTTACAATTTAATGTTGCCTTCCTTCCATTCTTGCCGCCTCCCCAGGCTCTCTTCGGAGATATTTTTTATTATTATTGAGGAAATTCGGGGTGGGAAAGGATCTTTTGGTGCTGAAGAGCTCAGGGAATGTGGGGAATGTCTGAGAGGGGATGTTTGTGTTCCTGCTGCACTTCCAGCCCTGGTGCCGAGCGAGGAGGAGCCGATGGCAGCAGCCCCTCACTGCCAGCGCGGGGTTGGCAGTTTGGGGTTGGAAATTTGGGGTTGGGAGTTTGGGGTTGTGAGTTCGGGGTTGTGAGTTCGGGGTCGGCAGTTTGGGGTCGGCAGTTCGGGGTTGGGAGTTTGGGGTTGGCAGTTTGGGGTTGGCAGTTTGGGGTTGGGAGTTCGGGGTTGGGAGTTCGGGGTTGTGAGTTTGGGGTTGGGAGTTCGGGGTCGGCAGTTTGGGGTCGGCAGTTTGGGGTTGGCAGTTTGGGGTTGGCAGTTTGGGGTTGGCAAGTTAATCTCTTCCCTGTCTGGGAAATGCCTCAGGAGCAACACTCCCACGTCCAGAGGAGTCTCCAGCTCTGCACCTTAAAAACCAAAAACCAACCCAGTTCTGAATCCCAGACAGGGCACGGTCCCAGCCCTGTCCAGACATTGGTTTCCATAAATAACCCAGCTCCTTTCGCGTCCCCTGGTCCCACGTGGTGACTTTTAGAGGATCTCCAAGGATTTTCATTAGCTCAGGGAGGAACAGGGCAAGGGAGGTTGGGTTGGGAGCTGCTCAGTTGGGCAGAGCTGAGATAAATCTTCCCAACCAGCTGCTCAGAGCATCTCTGCCTGGAGTGATTCCGCCAGTCCTGCCCCTCTCACCTCCCAGAACAGCTGCAAGGAGCTCCTCCCTCAGTAAAAGCTTCATTTCAGCCTCTGCTGCCGCGGCCAAAAAAGAAAAAGCTCATTTCTCACCTTGGGCTGCTGCCTGAGGAAGCAACTTCATTGTGAACTGAGAGGAAAGGAAAGTGTTTGATGAGAGCCACGTGTCCCTTCGCTGTCCTGGCTCCGGGAGGTGACAGAGTGTGCAGGGACCTCCTGAACGCGGGGCTGGTGAATTCTCAGTGCAGCCAAATTCTCGGCCGCTGCAAACTCCCCCAACTCCCTCGTGCTGCCCCTGCTTTGCTGTGACCTCCTCCACATCCCCGATGGGTTTCTGCTCTCGGTAGCAGCCAGCTGGAAGAGTTAATAGGTGGGAAAAGTCCGTGGAATTCATCAAAGGCGCTAAAGACATATTTCCTCCTGTTTATCTACAAAAAAAAAATAACGTGGCTTTTCAAAGAGCAACCCACCAGGTGCAAATTACAACATCTGGTGCGTTCGCTGGGCAGGAGCCAGGGAGGATCAAACAGCAAATTCTGATGGAAAAAGGAAATTGAAATAATAAGTCTGACTGTGCCCGATGTGTGGAATCTGCAAAGGAGCACAAAGCCCCGAAAAATGGCTGTGTTGAACCCGGATTGGATCTCTGCTCCGGGAACAACGCGGGATTTAGTTAAGGGCACCCGTGCTGCGGGAACAGGACATTTCCCCACCTGGCACTTCGTGTTTCCTGGATAAGAACAGGACTGATTGCCCCAAGCTCTGTGCCCAGGTGCACAAACCCCACAGCTTTCCCAAACTGAGCTTTTTTTGCCTCGAAAAAATGCTGTGGATGTCCCCTCGCCTGAGGGAACTGCCTGATGTTTGTGTGGTTGGAACTCATCAGGAAATCATTGAGTCCATTAAACCCGTTTTATTTTAATTACTTTCCCTTTCCCTCAGAAAAGGGGATCAATTTTGACAGGACTTTTTTCCTCCCCCCCCTCAGATAAAATGTTCACAAACCCCTTGTTTTGGGTTAATTACTGCAAATTGTCCCTGAGCTGCACAGGCCCCGCATTTCCCCTGTGCAGCCCCTCGGGGTTTATTTGCTGCAACAAACTGGACTTCATTTATTTCCCCGTATTTCCTGAAGGGCTTTGGTTTGCACTGAAATTAGAAAGCAGCAGAAGGGACAGGTCCACGTGCAGCATGGGCAGAAAATGGGTGGGAATCTCATTTCCTGGATTTTTTTGTTCTGCCTTATTGCTCCCTGTCGTTATTTCCCATCTCTGGAGCTCTCGTTTGCACGTTGTTTCCCATTTCCTGGAGTGGTTTTGTTTGGCTTTTGGGAACCACTTCAGCGGTTTTTTTCGGAGCTGTTTAACGTTTGATCTCTGGCAGGTGGAAGTGAGGAGTCAAATCCAATGTGCTCAGAGCACCATCACTGATAGGGAAATGAGGGCCCTTGGTAAATCGAGAGCAGCGCTGGAAAAACACAGGAATAACAATGAGCTCTTGCCCAGGAGCTCTGTTTTCCACCCCAATTCCCCAACTCCTGTCAGCACTAAATGCTTAAAGCAGAGGCACAAACCTCTGAAGATGCAGAAATGGAGGTTTGTGCTGGTTTTTCAGGGACCAAAATTACTAAAAATTAGGTGAAACCTCGACCACTGCACTGAAAAACCCTCGTGGGGCACCTGCAGGACTGTAGGATTTACTACTCAGCCCTTCAGGGTGAATTAACGTGCTTAGAAAATTCCGTTAGTGACTGGCTGTGCCTCTAATTGTCTAAAGAGAGCAAAAAAAACCCAAAAAATCTCCCTGCCCTGAAAGCCGGGGCTGCAGGAAGCTCTGGGGGGTTTCAGGGTGCTGAGGAATTTGGGGTTCAGGCCCTGCAGGATGCCTTTGGTGTGGCTTTGGGAAGTTGGGTTTGTTGCTCATAAATCCCGACCATCGATTGTTTGCCCGTTGCCTGTTCCCGGCCGCAGTCCCGAGGGGCAGCGAACGCACCGGGGCAGAAACGAAGCGATCCGGATCCCAAACGCTCCGGGGCTGTTGGGTGTGTTATAAATAAAGTCTGTAATTCGTGCTATTATGTATAAAACTGAAATGTAATAAAACCATGCAGAGACAGAGTTTTAAAACCCCTCCACCAACCTGGCTGAGAGAAAAAGTTCACAACACTAAAGGAAGTTCTTTCAGCACAGATGTAATCAATAGGTGAGGATTCCACCCCAGGTGGGGTTGGATCTTATCACCGGGACATTCACACTATGATGGCTCGATCGCTATCTTCTGATATCTACATCTCAGCTGATAAAGAATTGGACATTCCGGGAACTAAAAGTAACAGTTCCAGGAACCAGAGATGGTCCATTCATCATCCAGGATGGAGAATTCATCAGACCCAGGAAAGGCTTTGTGCAGCCCAAGTCTGGGAGAGAAAACATCATGAATATGCTAAATTGTGAGAATAGAATTAATTCGGACTCTGCCCAAAAGCTGTATAAGAAGGGACCAGCCAAAGCAGCATCCGTGAACTTGGGAGCTCTGGTGCGATAGAGATCAGATCTGTGCTAGAGATCAGATCTGTGCCTGTTCACCCAGCTCCGACCCCGGGCTGGGGCTGCTTTTCTCCATCGTGGCTTTCTGTGTGACCGATCTTTCGGCCGCGGAATAAAATCTATTTCTTTATTAAATTTAATTTGGCTGAATTTCTTTACTTCAGGTGGAATCCCCAACGCCTCCTCAGCCGCCCTTTGAGTCAGTGCAATTCCTTCCCGCAGGGGTGATTCATCCTCCAGACGGGGAGGACACAAACCCAGGAAAAATCCCCAGTTCCTGAGAAAAGAGCGAAGTCGGAACCTATCCAACAACTTCCTGCCCTTCAGCGCTGGTAACCAGTTCTCCTTTTGCTCCAGAATAATCTGCTCAGTGCCCGTGGCCCTGCATTATTTGTCTCACATCTGCAGCACATCTGGAAATGCAAATTAACAGCAAGTGGAAGTGTTGTATTTCCCTCTTTGGTTGTCTGGATATTCTTTATTTATACCAACTCAATCACCGAGTGTTGGCATCTTTGAGGGGTTCCCGTTGATTCAAGCACTAAACCTCCCCCTGTTACTGAAAAATGTTGTCTCAGGTCAGGTTTGCAGCTGCTGTAAATGAATGTCCAGTTCCAAGGGCCTGCACGAAGAATTATGGGCAATTTCTGGCATATTTTTAAATCTTACAGAAGGCTGCAACAGCTCGTAAAGATCCATAACAGGCCCAGGGCTTTGTGTTTTTAACTCCAGCTGCCTGAATTTTTTTAGTCAGAACTTTGCCAGCAAGAAGTAGCTTTTTCATTTACACGTAAAACTCCTGCAGGAAAAAAAGGGGCTTTTAGTAATTAAAACAAAAGAATAATAAACATTGGTGTTCACTTCTTGCATCCTGAAAACCCAATAACCAGGTTTTTAGGTTAAGTATCCTTTTATTGTGGAGATTAAATAGGGTTTTGACAGAATTTTGCCAGCTAAGGGAGGAAGGGAACTTTTGGGGTGATGTTGGGGGGGTTTAAACAACCTCACAGCTTTGCTGCAAAACACCCTGAGCTCTCCAGGACCATCGGGGTTTGGTTCATTTGTTGCATTTTTTAGGAAGATTTTGAAACAATTCTGTGGATGCTGAAAAGCTGGGAGCAGAGGAATTTTCCAGCTGCTGCACAATTTTGTGAAGTTTTCCTTTCTCATGCAAGCTAGCTGAGAAACAGCGAAGATGCTTTTGTAAACTAATTCTCTCTCTCTGCACCTGGGGTTTGTTTTCCAGTCTTGATTTGGTATAGTGGAAAAATATTTTGAATGGGTGTTAGAGAACCTCAGCCAATCCTTCGAAGGGGTGGTTGGTCAAAGGACCAATGAGCTCCTACCACTCTTGTGGACCACGTTACATAAACCGGTTTATAATTAATTCAATGAGCTGTTCTCCTTGGACTTGTGTCGTGACCCTTGTGCCGTTTCTCGGTACAACAGCGACACAGTTCAAAGGCCAAATCTCCAGTGGATTGTGGGTGGTGGCCGTGAGCTCTGAAATAGTCGGGTTTGCAGTTGTGGGTAAAGAGAGGAGAGTCTCAGCTCCTCCAGGACCTGGGAGCACTGGGAGTTGTGAAGGCCTTTCCCTAAAACTGGAAACCTCATTGCCACCAGTTCTGTGGGGAAGGTAAATTCCCCAGGGATCCGGCAGCTGAGGAGGGAACGGAGCCGAGGTCTGTCCTGCCGGGAGCTCGGGGAGCTCTGAAGGCTTTTCCCTTAAACTGAAAACCTCCTTTCCACTCACCAGTCTGGGGGGGAGGTAAATTCCCTGGGAATCCAGAGGGAATGGAGCTGAGGGTTGTCCTGCCTGGAGCTCGGGGAGCTCTGAAGGCTTTTCCCTAAAAGTGAAAACCTCATTCTCACCAATTCTGGTGGGGGGAGGTAAATTCCCCAGGTATTCAGGAGCTGAGCGTTGTCCTGCCAGGAGCAGGTGACAGAGAGGGCTGGAGCTGCACCTCCCAGGTGTTCCTCACCTCTGGCTGCTCGGGATTTTCTGGAATTCACTCTCATTAAAGCAAACCTTGCCAGGAGCTCGTAGGCAGAGCCTCGGCCGAGCTCTCTGCTGCTCACTTACGTAACACCGAGTGTGCCTGCACAGCCAGAGAGCCCATTAAATATTTAAACCCCGTCCTTTCCTCAAAAGCAGAACAGCAAAGATGATTTTCCGTGGAATTTAACATTAAACTCTGGCAATTTGTACAGCTGTGCATATAAATAGCTTGCACATCATCTCCGGAGGCAAAGGTCACTCTGCCTCATCCATTTCAATGCTGGAGTTTCATAGCAACAACCTCCCCTCTCCTGGCTCCCTGTTATTTATCCAGAGGGACTTCAAAACCGGGAGAAAGCGCTGTTGGTTTTGGAGAGATGAATGAATGGCAGTTGATTGTAATATTTTGCCTTAATCACTGGATTTTTCCCTCCTTTCCCAGAGTTTTGTGGATAACAAGAGCCCCTGAGCCGTGGGGACTGGGTGGCACAAAGCTTTTCCGAGGGAAGAAATCAGAACAGACAAGTGCCTGATTCCTTTAATGCAATTTGTTCCACGGCTGATCCTCAGCCCCCTGCTTCATTACCTTAGACAAACTCAGACCCGGCTCCTGAGGAGGCAAAGATTCTTATTTGCAATTAGAATTCCCCAATTACACAGCACATCTTGAGCTCCAGCTGATGGGAGTTGATTTTTTAAATGCCAGAGCCGTTATTCCCTCAAATAATCAACGCGTGGAAGTGAATGGCACGGAAGGATTGGGCAAACAAAACCGGAGCAGCTCGGAGCTCTCACGCCCTGAGCTCTGGAACAGCTTTAATGTCTGTGCAAATCCCTCGGGGCAGGGCTTCATTTGGTGAAAAATGGGCATGGGGGGGGTTGGCTCCAGTGGGCGAGGAGATCTGAGCCTTTCTTAGGAGCAGCGGTTGAGGCAGAATCCCAGAGTGGGAGGAACCCTAAAGATGAGCCCAGCCCAGCCCAGCCCCAGGCAGGGAGCAGGAATTTCAGTTCCTCCCTCACGGCTGAGTCCCGGGGATGGCCCAAACCACGTTAAAGCCGAGCTTTTAGGGAATAATCCCTGTGTCTTCTCCGTTTGCATCCCGATCTCTGCGTGCCTGTGCGTCCCACAGGAGCTGCTCATCGCACATTCCTCGCTCCTCCCATTGTTCAGTCCCACGAGCATTTTCCCTATTTGCCCATTTCGGTGCTGTGCATTGATATCCTGATTTATCACTGGGGTAGAAGGATGTTCATTGAGTCGCTGGTGACTCCAGGGCCTCCTGCTGAGGGTGAATCAGAGGGAATTGGTTGTTTTTTGCTGGCTCTCCAACGAGTTAATTGAGAAGTTACTCAATTACAGGGAATATGCTTTTATTGCTAATAAGATATTCTGATATAAACAACATCCCCCACTCCAAAATGAAATTATGAGAAACTTGAAGCTGCTTGGCAAAAAGGCTTCAAAAATTAACCTTAGCTGGAAATACTGGAATCAATGCCAGCTTCACAGGAGTGAAAGGAAATCGATAAAATTCTTATCAGGCTTTCCTTACTATTTATTTACTTTTACTCGTGATTGTTTGCACTTTGGTAAGAACTGGTGCAGACAGATCAGGCTAAGCAGCCGTTCTTAATGCAGATTATCAAGCAGGATATCTAAACTGTAGTTAATAGTGCTCTCTATTAGCTAATTTGCCAAGATTAGATTTCTCTTTATGCATCGCTTCACAAGCTCATCTTGACTCTGGTGTTGGCTCTTCGAGTCAGGGAAGAGCATGTCTGGTAAATAAATATCAATTCTCTCGTTATTAATTTGTGAAACAACAGCACCTGGAAGCCCAGGGGAGGCAGGGCTCTGCACCTGAGGGGGGTGTGCAGCACCCCCGGAATGAAGGACGAACCTTCATTTGCTTCCCCTAAGTCCAACCTGTGGATCTTTCTGGAATGAAAATAAGGAATTGCAGCAGGTTCTGACTGATTTTGGCTCCTTGGGAGTTGTTCAGATGTTGAGAGGAAGGAAATGAGAATCAACCCAGAGCCTGCCATGCACCCCTCCCTCCCTGCCCCCTAAAGAGGGTCCTTTTCCTCCAGTGTCCCCAAAAAATGTCTCCAGGAGTCCAGGATTAAGGCAAGAAGGGTGAATCCGTGTGGGGTTAAACCCACCCTGCTCATCCCCATCCCATCCCATCCCGCCCCATCCCATCCCGCTCCAGCCTCACAGCTCAGTTCCAAGTGCCAGCATCAGTTCGTGTCTCTCCACTTTCTTCCCCCCCAAAGGCACGAGATGTTCACAGGCATGACAAGAGGGAAGAGCAGTAGGAACAGATTAGTTTGATCAAAGGGATCTCATGTCACAGATTGATTTCCCTTCCCACCCGCTCCCGCTGTCCCATCCCTGGCGCTGTCTCTCCGTGTCTCTCCGTGCCTCGCGCGTGTGGCTTTTGATTAGGGCTGGGCTGCTCCTAATCCCACACAAACAGGGCTCTGGCACGGCCCAGCTGTGCCTGACCTGCCCCTGCCCGCACAAGTTGGTCACTTGTCAGAGCCGCCACCCTCCCCTCGCCGGGAGGAGCCTGGGGACAGCGCTCCAGCACTCCTGCAATCCAGAAATCCAGAAATCCAGCAATCCGGCCCCTCTGGATCCAGCAATCCCGCAATCCAGAAATCCTCCGCAGTCCCACAATCCAGAAACCTAGAAATCCAGAAATCCTGCATTCCAGCCCCTCTGGATCCAGCAATCCCACAATCCAGAAATCCAGGAATCCAGCCCCTCTGGATCCAGCAATCCCACAATCCAGAAATCCAGGAATCCAGCCCCTCTGGATCCAGCAATCTGGCCCCTCTGGATCCAGTCTCTGCTGCCCTGGGCTGTGGGGAAAGAAGCCGAGACTAAAAAGCAAAGCTCAGTTTAAAGGTGAAGCAGAGCAGGGCTGGAATTGCTTCTGTTCCCTGCAGGATGTCAGCTCAGGAACAGCCCCTGCTCCCCCGGGCGTGTGACGGACGCACAGAAACGCCGGCAGTGATATTCTAACACTTGGTATCAAATCACCTCTTGTTTAATGGGGATGAGCAAACAACCCGGGTTTAATAATGCCAGCTCGCTGTGCCTGAGGGAGATGGGAGCGGGAGATGGGAGGCTGGGAAGCAGCGCTGCTGCCAGCAGGAAAACAGGTTCTGATCCATAAATCACAGAGGGAAATTGCTAAGGCTGCATCTCACACAATTAAGCCAATTTGAGCCTGACTATTCGGGGGGAAAGATTCCTCACGGACTGTGGCATTTCGGTGTGGGGCTCTGAGGTGGTGCTGGATTCACACCCCAAGGTCCGGGTCAGAGGTGGTTGAACCTCCTGCACCCAGGAATGCTGGAAGGAGCTGTGCTTCCATGGAACTCAGTTCTTGCTTTGCACAAGGGACCTTCTCCTCCCAAAACCCCACAGAGCCAACCATCCTCACGTCATTTCAGAGCTATTGGAGCTCATCCCTCTCTGAATCCCACAGAGAAGGAATTTCTGCGGGGGCAAAAATGAGTTCAGGTGTTTCCCAGCCAGGTACAGAACCTTGTTTTCCAGTTTATCATCTGGTAATTTCCCTTCATTCAGGGATGGGTAAA
Organism: Coloeus monedula; assembly: GCF_965178545.1. Classification (NCBI taxonomy): domain Eukaryota; kingdom Metazoa; phylum Chordata; class Aves; order Passeriformes; family Corvidae; genus Coloeus; species Coloeus monedula. The sequence goes on along the minus strand of NC_138808.1, from coordinate 1,162,264 downwards.
GGTTTGCTCTGCTCCCTGGCTGCTCCTTGGGCAGCTCCAGGAGGCTGGAATGCTGCACGTAGGATTTCAGGCTGAAATCCCGTGGTTTCAGGTACTTTGGCACGCACTGGAATACTGAACTGGAATCGGGGCTGCTCCTCTGCTCTCTGGCATTCTGGAGGATACTTCAGTTTGGTATCATTTAAACCTGTCATGAAACAGCCTGGTTTTCATTTGAGAGAAGGATAAAAAAAGGGGGAAATGAAACAAATAAATAAAAAATGTCGCTGTTTGTGAGCTCCCTTTGCAATTCCCTCCCCACTGGAACACCTCGAGTGGAACAGAGGAATTTCCAATCTTTAAGGGCAGATTTTCCCCAGAGGAGTCTGGGCTTCGTTATCCAAGGGGTGGCACAGCCCAGGGGCGATTTTTCCTTTTGTTTAGGCTGCTGGATAACAAACAGGCGTTGTTATTTAAAACAGGGGGAAAGGATAAGTTGTAAAGGCGATTTGAGCAGATTGATTTTATCCGCCCTCCGCCCCAGCCCTGACAGCTCGGAGTGGCTGCACCGTGGGGAGCATTTCCAGGAGATTGAGCAGCAACAGTTTGGTTTCCTCGAGCAATCAAATGAAAGTTCTGAACGACCTGATATAAAAAAACCCCACAACAAACAGCAGCAGCAAACATGGAAACCTCTGTTAAATCGTTGCTGCAGAGATTAGAAAAGTTCAAAGAATGAGGTTCTGAAATTGCAATTTTTGGGTTGTTTTGCCGGGATCAGCTCCTAGGAGGAGGAAATGGGAGATGCAGCCCCCCCCGCCCCGGGATGGAGCTGGGTGAAAAGGGAATGAACAGAGCTGTTGAAGGAGCCCTTTGCTGCTCAGTGCAGTGTTCTGAGCAATAACCCAGCGTGGAACGATATCTCAGAGCTGCCCTGAGAGCGTTTTGGAGCGCAGGAGCAGCTCTGGTGGGTGTGTGGTGCTGGGGGAGCTCAGACAGATCCTGAACTCCTGAGCCCACCCCTGTCCTGCCCCGAGCCAGGGGCGTCTCTGCCTCTGAAGTGACACCAGCGTGCTCCAAAATCCCCACCCGGGAGGTAAAACAGGGAATAGCGAGAGAAACCCTGCTCAGCCCTCGCAGCTCAGCAGCTCGAGGCTTCTGGGGAGTTCGTGGGGATCCTGGCGGTGATCCTCGCACGGCTCCGCTGTTTCCTTTCCCAATCCCCGGAGATGATGAACCCAGTTAAGGAGGCCACGGAGCGAAGCTGTTTAAGCTCTCCAGAGCTCCGTGCAGATTTGTCACTGCGTTATCTGATTCATTTCCCAGATAAATTTTCTGTTAAGGACTCTCCACTTGGTCTGAGTTTACTTAGACTGTTTTAAGTTAAATTGATGTCATTTTTTTCTGTCCTAAGTGCAAGGCTGAGATCCAGGGAATAGCAGGGAAACTCCTGGGCACTGCCTGGCACTGCCAGTTTGTAGGGGAGCACTTGGTTCTGGTGGGAGTGCTGGGATATTTGTAGGAATCCTCAGTTCTGCTGCTGTTTGGTGTTTTGGGGCTTTTAATTCACTTTAAAATAAATCCCATTGTTGGGTTTAGGGATTCCTGGGGGTGCAGGTGCCCTGGCAGGTTCTGTATCCCAGTGGAAATTGGTGACTCCACACTGAAATTCCTGTTCTGGCTGATCCAGAGGCACTTCTAAAGGATTCCAAGAGACAAAACTCAAACTACTTGTTTGCAGTCCAATGGCCTTGAGCAAAATAATTTTGAATTTCGATTTTCTGCCTCTCAAGGTGTCCATGAAGTTAAAAATCCTGTAGCTGAAACAGTGAAATATCGAAACATTGAAATATGTCAGGTTTGAAATTTATTTGACTGAAAACGTTGTGGTTTCCAGAACATTCTGGGCTTTCCAAGAGCATTCTGGGCTCCCAGAACTGTGAGGTTCAGAACCCACCAGTGTCAGAGTCTGTGGGTGCTTGGAGTGAGGGATTCCCATCCAAAGAGCCTGGATAAAACCAGCCCCAGGTGTCTGAAATACATCCCTGAGTTGAGGCCATGAAGGACTTGGCACAATGAACATCATTTTTAACGAGCTTCCAGCAGGTTTTAATTAATGATCACTTCCAGTCCACTGCACCGAGGCACGGCTTGCAGTTTTAGGGACTTGGGAGCTGCATCTCAGGTTCCAAATTTCAAGTGAGGAACAAACCCAGAGTCCCTGGAGGGTTTTTAGTGCTGCCCTGGCTGAACAAGCAGCTCCTCTTTAGCGCTCGGCCAGAGCCCAGCCTTGTTTACCCTGCAGAGTTCAGCAGCACCACTGAAATTAACACTGGCCTTAAAGACGAGCTTGCTTCTCTCTGCTTTTCTAAGTTAGCATAAAATGACATTTTTAAGAGACGCTTTTGTGCGGATGAAGCTCTTTTACATCCAATTATAAATAATGGCCGCCGCTCCGCGGAGGCCCCGCTCACAGCTCCTGTTAGGCCCACGGAGCAGTCAGGCAAAAAGTGCATTGTAATAAGGTCACAAACGCTGGAAACTCCCAGGTTCTCAGCCCTGGGAACAGCTCACACTGTTCACTTCATTAAATGTGAGAGTCACAACTCGCACCAGATCACGGCCCCGGAATCGTTAAACAGAGAGCAGCAGGGGCTGCCTGCGGTGGGCAGAGCTTCTCCCACCCTGGGAAATCCTGGAGCAGCATCCTGGGGCTGGGACATGGGAATTCAGCTCTTCTCAATGCCCCTAGAGCTGCTTGAGGGAAGGGAAAAATCACCTTTGATTTTTTTTTAATTGTCCATCACCGTGGCCTTGAGCAATCCTCGTTCCGGGGGTTACTTTTGCTGCGGTGGGAGAAACAAGACCAGAATTCCAGGAGTTTTAAAGCCAGAGGTAACTAAAAGTCTACAGGACTTCCTGAAATGTGTATTACCATGTTTATAATACATGTGTTTAATATGGGCCATTTGCTTAAGAGTTGCACTCAATGATCCTGGTGGGTCCCTTCTGACTCAGAATGGTCTGTGGATATTTATCCTACAGAAAGTACCTGGCCTCAAGTATCTCCTGTATAAAGCACCTGCGCTCACATTTCCCAGGCAGTAAAGTCACAATATACCACGGATTAAACATCTCCATTAAAAAAAAAACCAACAAAAAAGGAGACAAGTTCTATTTTTGATCTGATTTTATCTAACTTCACTATTCAGTTCTTCCTGCTCCTGGTGGCTTTTTCAGCTGCTATCACATTTCTGAGTGTTATCAAGCTATCCCTTAACTGCTTTGTGAGGAGCCAAATCTCCTCTTAGATGAGCTGAAACCTTAAAGAAAATGGAACAGCAGATTTGGGGAATGGCTTCCATCCGTTAATTGTCGTGGCTTTAATAATCAGAGCTACTCTGATCAGTTATTCTGGATTTTGTTTGAAAACAGAAACCGCTCTGAGCAATCCAGGCCTTGATTTTGGCTCATAAATCATGGGTGGTTGGACGAGAGGGAGCAGAGGGAGCAGGTAATGGGATTGCTCAGGTTTTGCTGACTTCAATAATAAAAGCTGCCACCCCAAAGGAAAGAGAAGCATGCAGTGTGCAAAGGGAATAAAAATATGAACTCATCCCGGCTAATGGCTCTGAGAAGTAATAGAAAGATATGCATAGATTATTTTGAGTCTTAAAGAAAAGAGGGATGCATCCAATTTGCATTAAATGTTCCTGGTAATCTTTGGGGGAAGAGATTTCCTTGGAAACACAGGGATCATTACAGGAGGGGAGTGGAGGCTTTGTCCTTGAGTGTTTCCTTTGGATCCCATTAAACCTGAGGAGGCCTCGGCTCTGCCGGGCTTGGCTGGTGATCCAAACCCCAGAGCTGCTTTTGTGTGGAGCTCTGCTCCAGGAAAGGGGAATAAAGGGCGTGAGCAGCTCCTGGAGCCGGGAGAGGGAGCAGATTCCAGTGGGACGGCAAAGCATGGAACCACCTCCCTCCTTTTAAACTCTCCTCTCTCAGTTTGGCCCTGCAGAGGTGCAGGAAGAGGGCAGGAAGCCCCTTGCTGTCCCAACAACCCTCTGGGGAGGGTAAAGCTGGGATTTAACCCCTGGAACCCGAGATTAGAACTGGGATTGCACCCAGTTCCTGAATCCCCTCTGATTTCCTAGGACAGAGCTATTCCAGGTGCAGAATTAGAGATGCTGCGGGGCATCAGCCTGTGCAGGGTGTGCATTCCCATCCCTCCCAAAGACCCAGACCCAGCCTTGCCCAGCTGTGCATTCCCATCCCTCCCAAAGACCCAGACCCAGCCTTGCCCAGCTGTGCATTCCCATCCCTCTCAAAGACCCAGACCCAGCCTTGCCCAGCTGTGCATTCCCATCCCTCCCAAAGATCCAGACCCATTATTCTCATCCCTCCCCAAAATCCCTTCCCGACCCCTTTTCCATCTCCTGTCCCTCCTGGCTGGATGTTCATTTGCTAATTACCCTTTTCTTGCCTTGCCACGTTGGTTTTATTATCACTATTATTATTATTATTAATGCTCTCACAATCATTTACCGGAGCAGTTTCCTCCCTCCCCTCGCACAAACACAAACACATTTTTATCAACACGGCCAACATGATTGCACTGCTGCTGTTATGTTTTATTTATTTCCATATAGGTTTGATTCTATTGCAGTTTCTCATTTCTGCCTGATGCATTATTCATGATTTGTACAATATTGGAGCTCGTGTAGGACACCCTCAGTTTATTGGCTGTGCTCTCCTTTTCTGGGCTGTATAAAAATAAAACATGGCACGCTCTTTCTCCCTCCATGTTCTGCTGTTTGCAGGGAAACAATAGCAATAACATCGGGTGAAAATCATTGCTAATCCTGCTTTTAACACCTTGGGAGGTGAAGTAGAATTGAAATTAGGGATTATTTCAGTTATTGGTGTGTATTAAATTCTTATCAGTGCTTTAAGGCCAAATTCTGAAGTACAGATCCAGAAAGTCAAGGAGCTTTAAGTTACTCGAAGGCTGTTTGGAAATTTTTTCTCATTTGATTTTTTCAGTCACAAATGGTCCAGGTTTAGCTGAGAATTTGGAGCTGGGAGGGGAAGGAGCCAACAGGTCCACTTGGAGCTGCAGCCACTTTTCTCCCCAGTCTCCAGTTAAACCGAGCTGTCTTTGAGCTCTCACCAGGTAAAATTATAAATCCCACCACAAATGGAGGAGCAGGGAGCCCAGAGGAAGGGGTGTGGAGATGGGTTTGATTTGTTTCCTCGAGGAGACGCTGCAGTTCATCAGCTCTGGGTGCTGTGGGTGATCCTGGGCTGCCATCCCAAAGCTCATTCCAGAATCCAGAGCTCTGGCAAGGGCAGGATTGGGAGGAGAGGGTTGGATGCTGATTTACAGAACAGCGGGGGCAGGAGCCTGAAATCCCACCCCGAGGTGCCCATTATTTACTGTTTTAATGCAGAGCTGTAGGATTTGTGACACTGCTCGCAGGGACTGAGACCGAACTCCTCAACATCCATTCTCCCTTTCCAGATTTAGTGCCCGGCCCAGTGCTGGGGTGGTTTTTGGGGAGATGAAATTCTCCCAAATATCAGATCCCCCCCCAGCACCTCCCCTGAGCTGTGCTGGGAATGCCCCACACCTGCAGGGCTCTGCCAAGGTGAGAACATTTCCCACACTCTGGCCAGGATAAAACTTTATGGCTTTATTGACTGGAGCCCATCTCGGCCAGACCTTGGTGTTATTGATTTAACGACTGTCTCCTCTCCTCCCTCCCCTCTATCCTGCTCCATCGCTAATTCCCGTTTTATTGGAACTGCTGGCCCTCCGAGCCCTTTATGGCATTAGCACAAACTTCTGTGGATGAGCACGACCCCATAAATCACCTGCTGCCCGTCGCCGCGTTGAATGGCGAGGTCATAAATACAGGGAAATTCGGGGAAGTTAAACTCAGATCTATTTGCCCTCTGTCTCTTGAGTCAACTCCTCTCCTTGAACAACTGTGCTGGGGCTGTGAAAAAAGAGATATAAATGTCAGCCAGACTCCTAAAAGCTGAGAGGGGCTGGGGATGGAGTCCAGAAGGGAAGGAATTCAGTGCAGCTGAAGCGGGGAAAAGCGGGACAAGCAGCACCATCCCAGGGAGGATTCCTGGCCAGGCTTGGCACTGATGTTTATCCAGTTCCTCTCCTGCTGATTGCAGAGATTTTCCCCGTCCTCTCATGGGTGAAGGAGCTGCTGGTACTGCAGGCGTGGGAACGCCCCCAGCACTGAAAAATACCACCACACACAGACCGAAACCACTCCATAAATGCAGCCAGGACAAAGCAGCAGTGAGGAAGGATCTCCTGGTTAACCCAGTGAGGTCTCTGCACTGATCAGGAGCTGCACCACTCCTGGGGTTTGTGCTGCCTGGGGCTGTCCTGGGGGTGAAGGGCAGGAATTAAAGGATTCCCAGGTGCTCCAGGTCATGCTCTGGTTGTGGCTGGGAGGGCTGGGCTGGGGGCTGGACCTGGCTGCACACACAGCCCCATGGAACACGTCGTTTCTGGGTGGCACCCAGGGCCACAGCCATCGATTCAGACTCCTCTCTGTCACCCCCTGACACGAGGATGAATTGGTCTGGGAGGAGCTGGAGGTCAGGAATTACACCAAAAGGTTGTTTGTGTGTGGGGAATGTGTGCAAAATCCAGCTCTGCATCCCTGCCCCATCCTCCAACAGCTCCTGGTGCAGGAAAAACTGGGGCTGGACACAAAGATATCCTGTGGATGGTTTGGGAAGGATTCAAGGAAAAACCATTTAAATTAAAAACCTGGATTCATTCTAGGCACTCTCACACCAGAATAATCCCACAGGCTCCTCACTGGGCAGCCCCTGCAAGGTCTCCCACTCTTCTCTGCTCTATTGAATGGCAGAAAATTCTTAATGATTTCAAAAAGCTGGAGATGAAACGTATTTAAAGAGGGCTGTAGAGAGTGAGGCCTTTCTCTGATTCAGAAAGGGAAGTACAAACAGTGTAGGTGGTGCAATGATTTCATGGAGAGCTCGCTCTGAGCGGATCCAGGCTCACGTTTTGATCTTTACAAAAGCACAAATTTATAATCTTTTCACACAGAACAGAGCAGTGTCTGAGCATGAAGGAGATCCGAGGACACAAGAATGAGGGAGGTGAAGGAAATGTTCTTGAATAATCTGAAATTACAGAAATATCAGCAGTGATTAATTAATTCAGCAAAGGAAGTCATAATTCACCTTGCAGCTCCCAAAGCCTGACAGACATTGAATTCCATATGAGAACGTGTTCAGCCCCACCTCGGGCCAGCCCTGGGGTAAATGTTCGTGCTGAACACCCAGGGCCTTGCTGCTGTGGCACCCAGGGCTTTGAAAATGAGGGGTTTTGGGTTGTCTGGGAGGTTTGTCTTGAGGTTCATTGAAGTAGGGAAATACTTCCTGGCACATGTTGGGTTTAGTACCTTGGAGTGGGCTGTGCTCTGTGGGTCTGGCAGGAACTCACTTCAAGGAAGGGCTTGGTCAGATCTGTCTGGATCGGCAGCGTCAGCGCTCGGCAGGAAATGCAAGCGCCCGAATGAAGAGCTGAGCGTGATTTCCACGGCGATGGCTGAGGGAACAGAGCTTCCTCTGGCTCCTGCACCATCCCCTGGAACCTCCCCGGCTTGGGAACAGGCGCTGTGAAATATTCACATTGTGAATAATGGATCTCTGGACACGGCAATGAGCTCCTGCTACAACAATTCCGAGTAACTCTGGTTTAGGCACATCCCAGTGATTATTTGGCCATTAACTTTAGTAAACATAAGATTGTGAAGAGAAAAGAGAGAAGATCTGTAATTTCTGTATTATTTAGCTTTGTTTTAAATGAAACCCTTGGAAAGATGTATATCATTTCAATTTTAGTTGCAGAAGCTTTTATGTAAATTAATTGCATTAGAGAATTGGCAGGAACATTTATTCAATTTCCAACAGCCGTGATTATGAGCTTTACATTAATATAACAACAATTTAACAGTGGCTGATAGATGGGACACAACCATGTAATTATCAAAAGTGAGCCACTTTCTTGATCTCTAATTAGTTCTATAAGCAAATAGAGTTTTGCTGGAACTAATTGCTGGATTGCAGCTGGAGTGAGGTGAGCGCTGGGCCCGGGTTCAGGTGCTGAGCGGGGAGCGCTGCTCAGCCAAGGATTTTTCTATTTTCTGATCTAATCGGGTGCATAATCCAATTATTTGTGCTGAGCAGAAGCAGGGGTTTGTGCATGCTGGGGTGTCCTTCCCTTGGCTGCAGTGTCCCTTAGCTCCAGCAGCCCCGGCTCGGGCTCCTCGTGCGGGGACGTGGGGACAGGAGCTGTCACTGCTCTGGAGCCGTCCTGGGCTGTTTCACAACATTAAAGACAAAGCAAAGTGAGGCCTGCACTGAAGCAAGGGGGTTATTTTTCTTCTTGCCTCTGTTTTTGTGGCAGAGGTGAAGTTTTGGCTGGGCTGGCTCTGTCCCAGCCCATCTGGAGCACTCTGCTGTGAGGAGCAATTCCCAGCACCGCTTGGGGATGGGATCACACAGCCTCCAGTGACTTCTCCGCCTCAGCTTTAGCTCTTTGCAAGTCCTTCACAGAACCCACTTGGTCCTAGAGATGCATTTTCATCCTAATTCACTATTTCCTGGAGGTAGAAAGCTTGGGAAGGGATAGGTGCAGTTCCAGGGGGGCAGGAGAAGAGCCCTGGGCTGGCAGGGACACCGCTCAGTCCCGCTCTCATCACCCCACTGTGCCCTCGCTGTGAGGCCTCTGCACCACAGAACTCAAGGGATGACCCCGAGTGCCTCATTGAAAGTCTGTTTACTTTTGAAACTGCATTGTAAATTGTGTTTTTCAGCTTTTATTGCCTATATCCTCCTCAGAAATTCTTTCTCTCATTAGAGTAAACCAAATTACCAAGTGCCAGTGCTTTGTTCCAATTGAATCTGAGCAATTGGCCCAGCACTAATTGCTCGAGGGCAACTTCCACGATCTATCAAGATCATACCCGGGCAGCACTAATGCATTTAGTGGGGACTTTATTGAATTTATTAAGCCCTTGGCCCGATGCAGCTTCTCACAAACGCATTTTGTGAATATGACAGTCGTGGCCAGTGAATTACTGCCTCGTTACTGGCGCTCTCCCACGGAACTCCTGGTTCTTGTCAGGGCCATTATCCCCTCCACCAAAGCAGGGCTGGCATTTCCTTGAGCTCTGCACAAGTCTCAGGCTCCAGCCACCCTCTGGCTCTGTAATTCCTCGTGGAACCTGAGTTTTTTCCATCCCTCGAGGCAAGCTGGGGGCTGCTTTGGCAGGAAAGGTGTTTCCCACCTTCCCACGTGCAGGAGGAGTTGTCTGTCAACAAACAGAGCTGGAACAAGCAGCAGCAGGATTTGTTACCCCTCTCAGTGAAGGCTGTGACAGGGACAGGGTGGTAGTTCTGAGGATGTGCAGGATTTCCTTCTGTGAGAAGAGGCTCCCACTGTTCTTCCACGGCTTCTGCTCCAGAGAGGGTGTCCTGCAGTGGAATTAAGAGACGGATAAATGTCCCTTGGCTTTGTGTTGGAATGTCGGAGCACGAGGAACTTTGTCATTCCCGTGCCGAGGGGAGGAACCGAGCAGCCCCGGGGTCTGGTGCCTTTGCCTGGCGCAGTTTGTGCAGGGGAGCGCATGGAAAGGCTCCAAACAACGTGGGAGGGAGCTTTGAGCACGGAAACAAAGCGGAATCCACGGATCTGATCGCTCCGGGATGTCATGCTCCTGTTCATTCATGGCAGTGACTCGGAGAGGAGACACTGAACCTCAGCCTCTGCTGCTCCTGCTGCCCCGGTCCCACAGCTTTAGTGTCGCTTTCCGGAGGGTGCAGGGTGACATCTCCCCTGTGACAAAGCAGCCCGAGGGTTCAGAGCCGGGGGGACACACAGAGGAGCTGATCTTCCCCGCAGCACAGGCACAGCTTCCGCTGGGTTCCCCAGCCTGGGAAAAGAAGGAAATTTCACTTCCAGCCTTCCAAAGAGTTTTGTGAACTGCAGGGATGAAAAAACCAGACGAGGAATTCCGAGTGAAGGCGCTGCCAGCGCCGCTGTCACACATTCCAGAGGCGGTGGCACAGGCTGTGCAGCTGCCAGCGGGCAGTCGCTGCTGCTGCTGCTCCACACCCCCGGCTGCCCCTCCCCGTGGGGGTTTGTCTTCAAAGGATGGCATCAGGAAGCGGAGCAGCGGCTGGAAAGGTTTTTCCAAAGCCCCCTGCAGCTTTCACTCCATTGGCTTTGGCTGTGGCCCCACTTTGCTGACAGCACTGAGGCCTTCACGCTCCTGGTGGGAAGGGGGGAAGCCCAGGGCCATTTCTGCTCCATCTGTTGAAGCGAGGGGTCTGAACGAGGCTCTCCTCTCTCTCCGAGCCCCCCGAGCAGCAGCAGATGCTCTGAAGTGCTCGTTGATCTCACTGATGAATGCCAGGGATGATGTTTGGAGCATCCCTCCCGCGCTGCAGGGACAGAGAGAGCCAGGGCAGCCATGGAGTGCCATCAGTGGGAATATTCCACGTGGGGGAAAAGTGCTCTGAACCTGAGCTAATGGCTTTGTTTTTTGTGAAGGGAACTGTGATTCCTGGGGCTTTGGGGTGCTCAGAAACAGCTGTTTTAGCAAAGTGCTACCTGAGGAGAAAGGGGCCAGCTTCTCTCTGCTGTCCTGGCACGGCCAGCTCGGCTCTGCCACTGCTGCTGTGACAGATAATTAAATAATCATTAACAAGAAATCTGCATGTAGGGCTCAGTCTGAAAAGTGGCTGAGGATTTGGGACCTAACTCAGTGCCAGTTTAACTCCTACAGGCAGAAACTTGAGGTGCTTGTTCAGTCCCTCATGGGCCAATTGAACCCTTCAGGGTTGAACTGATATTTAAAGTCTCCAGATGATGGAATCATGGAAATATCCTGAGCTGGTGCATCCTTAAATATCGGGGTGTTCTGGCATCCCTGGATGCTTTTACTGAGAAAATGAAGGAGTCTGGAAAGACCTGCTGAGGGCTGTTTGCACAGCCTGTGATTTTTCACCAGGTGTTTGTAGCTGACCAAAGCAGCTTCGTTTGTGATCTATCAGGAATTCCCTCCTGTTTTCTCCCTGGCATCAGCTGCAGCATCTGCTCCTGGTTTGCAGGGGGATTTATTTAATGCAGAAATCATGCACTGATTGATAGAAAACCAGTTGGCACATGGAGCAATTGTTGAGAAGCCAAAGATGAAATTTTAGAAGACGAGAAGAAAATGTAGCCTTTTAAAAGTTTTTATTATCCCCCCTGAATGTTAAAGCACCAGCAGGACTCAGGAGCTGCAGATTTCTGTCCTAGATGTGCCTCTTTCTGCACGAATTATATTCAGCAGTGCAGGCCAGGGAGTGAGCAATGAGAGAATAATAATCTGATTAAGGCTGAGAGGGAGGAGATGTCCTGCCTGGAAAAGTGGAATTATTGGGGCTGGCAGGGGTCCAGCAGGGAGGGACCACGGCCGGGGGCCAGCAAGGCCATGATGGATCAGCCCCCGATGGAGGGTGACAAATGCCAGCACCTGCTGCCTTCCAGGGAAATACCAGCTCCCAGCTCGCCCTCCCCGGGCTCCACTCCCGTTACCTGGTGGGACCTTTGGCAAAGGGAAGTGGGAAAAGCCCCACCCGCTTCTCTCTGCTCCGTGCGAACAGGAAAAGGTGACTGAGGGGTGGTCAGGAGCTCCGTGTGTGCGGGATCCACTTCCAGGGACATTCGGCGTCGTTCCCGCCGGCAGAATTCCTTCCAGCCTCGCTTCATCCACAGAAAAACGAGCTGGGACTGGAAATGGCTCTGTCAGGATGGGGCAGGGGGGTCTGAAATCCTTTATTCCCCACTTTTATGGCCAGGGAGCTTTTCCCAGATGGAACACCAGGGAAGGAGGGATTCACCCAGGGGTGGAGGTTCAGAGGGGCTGCTGGAGGTGCTCAGGAACCTCTGGGTTCTGTCCCTGCTGCACTTTGGGGCTTTCCTGGTGCCCTGGGAACAGCCAAACCCATGGGCTGGGAGAGGAAAATACGGAATAACCAACCCAGAACTCAGAAAATGAGCAGGAATGAAGATTCCAGGCAAGCTGGTGTTTATCCTGAAACAGGAATGCCCGATCAATCTCTTACGGTTTCACCTGAATTTATTTGGGGGATTTTCAGCCCTTTTTGATGGGAAACACCTAATGGGTTATTTTAAAAGTATTCACACACTGTGGAAATTCAGGTTTTTTTCTGGGGAAGTGGAGATGAAATCCACATCCTCCATGTGAGGGAAATCCTCCCTGCCTGCTCCCAGTAAATCCCAGCTGGCAGTTCCAGCCTGGTGGGGCTTAGTTCAGAAGGGCAGCAAAAGAATGGGAACTTATGCTCGACCCAGCTCCACTGAGCAGGGAAAATCTGGAATTATTTCACAATTGGACTGTAATAGACCATAATAATCTGACATAATTATGAACCTTGCATTACTGTAAAAATCAGCCTCGCTGAAGCAAACTTTGCTGTGCATTTTAAGGATTTGCTTTTTTATTTTAAAGTGCTTGTCCTTCTCCCCAAGTGAATGCAATTTATAGTTCTCCTTGACCTTTAGATAACAGCGAATGCTGTTATTTTGTGCTCTATTAATCCTCTTATCTCTCTGCCTGTGAACTATTGTTCACCCCAGACTGGCCACTGGTACAAATTGTGCCCTGAAATCCAAATATACACAGGGAAAAAAAAAAGGGAACAGAGCAAATGATGGCAGGAAGGAGCTCAGTAAGTCACGTTGTGATAACTTGGGCAGGTTCAGTTTATGAGCTGAGCCTCTGAATCCCAACAAGGAACAGAACCCTCCAGGTTGTACTTGAAGTCGCCGGGAGAGAGAAAAACAGCAGCAGCAGCAGCAGCCTGATTTCATATTCTCTCTCCTCTCCATGTATTTACAGTTCTTCTCTTTTAATTTTCCTTCGAAAGCCACTCAAGTGAGATTGCACAAGTAATTCTTCTGGGCAGCCTGAGCCTGATTATCAGTCCTGCCCACGGAGAGTTCCCTCGGGTTCCCCCGTTCTCTTTGCTTTCCAATAAATATTTTTATTTATCGCTGTGCTAGGAGGAGCCTCACTCCAGCCTCTCACCAATGGTTTTCCCATGACTTAAAGCCAGGAAATCTCCAGTGAACCCTAACCAGTGCAGTGAAGAGGAAAACCTCACTGGCTGAGGTGAAACAGAGAAACCTTTGGGGTGATAAATAAAACTTTCATCGTTTTCTAGATGGCTTTTACCTCTTAGAAGGGTCAAGCTGGAGCTGTTCAGGTGGTTTTAAAGTGGATGGGAGCCCCCTGCTCTCTGCTCACAGGCCTGGCTGGGAGCACGCCAGCAGGAATTCTGCTCCTTGGCTTATCCCTCACTGCAGATCATCAAGGATTAATTAAAGTTGCATAAAGTTGAAAGAGTGCCCAAGGTAAACATCAAACCCCACAGAACTGCTCTGAGGAGCATTTGGAGCTCAGTTCTCCGGGCTGGGGGTTGGAAACTCCTCACACACGCTTGGAGCCGGATGGATGAGAGAGGAGAAGTGAGGCACGGGAACATTTTGTTTCTGTTATTTCCACACAGCCTCGGAATTTTATTTAGAGCAGAATTGAGTCAGCAAAGCAGCAAATTCCCACTCTTGCAGTGCTGGAGAGAAGAGCAGAGCCCGGAGCTCTCACACCCTCCCTGCTCCTCCCTTTGCTCCCCTTCCATAGGGATCCAGAGGGATCCCCCTCTCCTGCACAGCCGCCCCAGAGCCCGAGCACTGAGCACAAAGGAGCCTTTGGAAGGTGTGATTCTGCCCAAGTACCTGCACAAAGCCAGAAATCTGCATTTCTGAGCAAAAAAACTCCCCAGGGCTGCTCATTTCCTTCTCCTCTGTGATGGATTTTTGTCCAGCAGCACTAAACCCACTTGGCACTGGAATATTTTGGGGTTCTCTGTGTCGGTTCATGGTTGGACGAGTAGAGCTTTAATTCCAGCCTGTTTTGGTGCAGTTTGTCCTTTTCAAGATCCACAGAGTGGAGTTCACAGGGATCATTAACACGGGGAAAAGGCCCAGGGGAGTGAGGGGCTGCTCTTGGTGCTGCTGAGCCATGGAATGACCTCTGCTGGCTCTGTCCTGTGCCAGGAGCAGACCCAGCCCCACCAGCCCAGGACTGATGATCCCGATGAGTTTCCTCACCCTCAGGGCACTGCCCGTGAGCGCCAGCAGCTTTTCCTGCACAAAATAACTCACGTTGCCCTTTGCTTTTCTAATTCCGCGGTAGCCTGGGGCGCCGGTTCACCTTCTGGAGGAACAGCTCTGCGGAACCTTCCCAAGCGTCTGCTACACAGAGAGGTTTTAAATTACAGCACAAGGAAAGGAAGCGGTGCAGGGGCTCCTCCAGGGCAAGACAGGGGGGTTTGGTGCCCACCCTGCAGGGGACACGCAGGTCAGGCTGTCCTGCCACGAGCTGTCACCCTGTTTTTGTTTGGTGCTATTTAAGCTGGAATTTTTTCCCCCTGTGAGGGGTAAAGAGCTGTTGGAAGTTTGGGAGTTTTCCAGCTTGTTTGGGGTATTTTAAAGGAGAGGACAACAAGTTTTGCTCGCAGCCAAGAGAAACATTCTCTGTTTTATATGGTTTTATTTTTATGGATTTTTATCCCTTTTCCACCTGTGCAAAGGCCTTTCCCAGGTAGACTCCGGTGGCTGCAATTTCCATTCCTCTTAGAGTTTAGGAGCTGGGAAAGAACAGGAATATTGACAGTTCTAATAGCAGGGGTTCTGCCAGCCCCAGGTGAGGAGGGAGCGGAGCAGATGGAGGAATTTAAAATTCTGTGCGGCACAAAGGCCTTGAAAAAACCCAAAAGAAAAATCAAAATGCAAACTGACTTCTCCAGTGCATCTTCAGGCAGGGAAAATAGGATGCAATTAAGTTCTTCCACCAAGGCTCCAGTCCCTCTAATGATAAGCTTTAAAAGAGCAGCTTAATGAAATGTCACAAGGACAGGGCTGGAATGATCCCCACATCCTGGCTGCTGAGCAGGGCTGCACCTGACGGACGAGAAATTACAGGGGGGATGTGGAAAGGGAGTGTTTGCATCCCTGTCCCTGCTGAAAATCCATTGAAACCGTTGGTGTTGTAGCACAGAGGGGTCTGGCTCTAGAATTTTAAAAAGGAACAACCCCAAAAGCAAAGATTTGAGTGAAAAGCAGCCAATCTCCTCAAATGAAATGGGAATTTTCCATTAGATTATTGATAATTCCCTTTTCTGCCCATGATGTTTGCCAGTCTTCAGGGTGATGGAGCTGGAAAATTCCTGGATTTTGGCAGCAGTGAGTGCCCACAGAGCTGCTCCTTCCTCCCTGGGGTGGGAGGTTCTGGAGTGCTCTTCCTTCAGCAGGGGTGGTTGATGTGTCATGGAGCTCCCTGGTGCGAGTCCTTCATTCCGTGGTGTTTGTGGGCTTTGCCATCTTCTCTTTCTTTCTCAAATAAAACAGTAATTTCATTCCATCAGGATATCAAGAGTCACCCTCAGGCTCTGCTCCCAAAATACCCAGGCCAGCCACTCCCTGTTCTCCCTTTTTCTATCTGTGGTGGAAATAATGAGGAATTTTGCTAAAACCTCAGCCAGGGAGGGTCAGAAGTGGGTGCTTGGTGCAGGCAGGGCTGATAAAGCAGGAGGGGAGCAGAGGGGGTGAAATTCCCACCTTTGGGAGAGCAGGATGGGCACAGGGCTGGGCTGAAGGATTCCTTCAATCCCTCCCTGCCTGGATTCCCTCAATCCCTCTCGGAATTCCCTCAATCCCTCCCCCCTTCTCTCTGAACTGAGGCTGTGATGAGTGTGGCTGTTTCGGAAGGGGATTTTGACTGGCCACTTTCTCCACGAGAGTTTTTCTGCTCCTTCCCCTCCTCCACAGGCCCTGGCAGCCCCAAATTATGATAAAAACAGGTAAAAAACCCCAACATGCAGCAAACTGTCCTGGAACACATCAGCAGCTTCGTGTTTTAGCCCTACCTTGGAATCAAATTCTCCCAGCACAGCTCCCCCGGGGGCAGGAGAGGAACTCTGAATTCATTTCTTTTGACGACCACGTCAACCTGCTTTGCAAAAAAAATATAAAAACCTATATTTAGAATGCATAATGCAAGCATATCATCTTCTAAACAAGAAAGTAGGACACATCCTCAGCCAGGATGAAAAGAAAATGGGGGGGGGGGGGGCGGGCAGAAAAAGCAAAGTCTGCATTAGAAAGTGGGAGATGGCTCCCACAGTAAATGCGGTGTCAGGCTGGCAGCTCTTTCTCTAATAACAGTCATGTAAATACAAATATCAACATCCC
Organism: Coloeus monedula; assembly: GCF_965178545.1. Lineage (NCBI taxonomy): Eukaryota > Metazoa > Chordata > Aves > Passeriformes > Corvidae > Coloeus > Coloeus monedula. The sequence continues at coordinate 1,145,901 of NC_138808.1, read as the reverse complement.
TCGCATAAATGCAGCTACACGGAACAAAAAGGGGTGACAGAAAACGATGGCAAGTGATGAATAGTTCCTGCCTTCCATGCCTGGCACAGAGTGAGGGAAAACCTGCCTGAGCTCAGGGGTTGTTGTTCCACCCCCTGGATGCCGAGTCGAAGCTTTCCTGACTTCCTGGAGTTCGTCAGGCTCCTCCGAAGTATCAAATGTAAAAAAAAAAAGAGCTTTGAAATGCCCAAATTCTTCTCTTCGGTGGCCTTCAACCAGAGTAAACAGCCTTTGTTCAGGCAGTGCCCAAAGACCCAATTTCACAGCATCAGACTGGGAAGTTTCATCCCTGGGCTGGAAGTTTTTAAACCAGATCCATGAAAAAGCCACGGAAAACTGGCCTGGGAAGCTCTGCCTGGAGCAGATGTCCATAAGGACGTGGCACCTCCTGGCCTGTGAGGCTCCAAGGAGAAGCTGAGAGTGAGGTTTGACTGCTGGGTGGTTGGAAATGGATCATTTTCATTCCACAGAGCTGGGGACAGGCCTGAATTTCACTCCACAAAATTCTCTATAATGCATACACAGATATTCAATATGATAAAACTCCATAAAACCCCTCTAAAAACAACTTTAAGGGTTAAAGAAAACCTTTTGAATTCTCCAAGAGATTGCAAATGAGAAGAACTGATGATGTTGAATATCTCTATTGTCCACAGTGCTTTGGTTCTTAACTGGAACTTAAATGGAAAATGGAGTTTGAGTGGTTTGTATTGGCCCCAATTTTCAGCTGTTTTAGCTCAAAGGGACGTTGCAAACATCAGCAATCCAAAAAACCCCAGATGGATCGGGTGGGTAATGAGGCCCCAAGTCCTTGTCCTGAACCATCACTGCTCATAATTGGATTTGATAATATTTTTGTGTGTGTTCATTAGGAAGGGCTGAAATTACCTGAGGTATTCATTCTGCAGCAGCGGCAGCGAGGCCGCGGAGTGTCAGCTGTGATCTGCAGCGACGAGAGGATGGGCTGAGCCAGGCATTGATCTGCTCTCAGAAGGGAGAGTGGAATCTGCCTCTCAGCCCACAATTTACCAAACTCCAACAGAGCCAAGGCAATGGCAGAGCTGAGAGCTTTGTTTTTTCAGCCTCTCACATGGGAGAAATCCCTTGCCCAGGATTAATTGTCAGGGGTATTTTAACCCCTGTGACAGAGGGACAAGAGCTTTCATCACAGCAGCGTTTCCTGCCCTGGTTTGAGCCCCGCCCTGTGAACCTGCTCAGGTGTTCCGTGGGATTTTTTCATGACTGAGTGGATTTTTATCAAAATGGGAGGGGTTTATCCAGAACCAGTGTGATTTCAGTTCCCTTTTGAGGATTCATCCCTTCTCTGGCGGAATAAAAGCCGTGCTGGCAGAGCAGGAGTTGAAACCCATTTCTGCTGGCAGGGGATCCTTCCAGCCCTGCAGCAGCTGGAGCAGCCAGGCTGCATCTGCCCCATCCCGGAGCATTCCAGGGAGGGAATCCAGCCCCAAACCCTGCATCTGCTGGGCCTTTCCCCGGGCAGGGGCTGCACACACCGAGCCGTGGAAGGGGATTAAAAAATCCTTGGATCTCTCAGGTCGGGGTCAGCTGCTGCTCCTGCTGCCAGGAGAGAGCAGCTCCAGCTGCTTCTCCAATGCAAACATTCGGCTCTTCACCCTCAGGGCCATCAGGGGCTTGTGCTTCCTGCAGCGGCTGGTGCTGGAGCCAGGGACACTGCAGTGGCCATCCTTCCCTCAGAAACGTCCATCCTTCCCTCAGAAATGTATGTCCATCCTTCCCTCAGAAACATCCATCCTTCCCTCAGAAATGTCCACCCGTCCCTCAGAAGTGTCCATCCCTTCATTCTTCACCCATCCCTGGCCATCCCTCCCTCAGAAACGTCCATCCTTCCCTCCTTTCCCCATCCCTGGCCATCCTTCCCTCAGAAATGTCATCCTTCCCTCAGAAATGTATGTCCATCCTTCCCTCAGAAACATCCATCCTTCCCTCAGAAATGTCCATCTGTTCCTCAGAAGTGTCCATCCCTTCATTCTTCACCCATCCCTGGCCATCCCTCCCTCAGAAACGTCCATCTTTCCCTCAGAAACGTCCATCTTTCCCTCAGAAATGCCCATCCTTCCCTCAGCAGTGTCCATCCTTCCCTCCTTTCCCCACCCCTGGCCATCCTTCCCTCAGAAACGTCCATCTTTCCCTCAGAAACGTCCATCTTTCCCTCAGAAATGTCCATCCTTCCCTCAGCAGTGTCCATTCTTCCCTCCTTTCCCCATCCCTGGCCATCCTTCCCCCGCAGTGGCTCTGCCACCTCTCTCATTCCCACACTCTCCTGATCGTCACTTGTCCTTTTCATTCCCAATAAACCCCTGGGCCCAGGGAATCTCTGATGTCCTTGGGGGGCAGGGAAGGAGCTCTGGTTCCCCCCAGCCCTTCCCGCAGTGTCCCGGTCACTCTGTCCCCTCCCTGGCTCTGTCCCCTGCTCCCTCTGCTCCAGACAGAGCCGGGAGGGGACAGAGCCTTTGGGAGCCTTTGGAAGGAGCTCAGGGCTGGGCAGTTTCCAGGCACTTCTCACTCCAAATACCCCCTGAGGGTTCCTCCTCGCTCCCAGAACTCTCCTCCCTCCCCAGCTCCGTCCTTGAAGAGCCAAGTGCTGCATCCTGGTGCTGCTCCATCCCTTGGGCCTTGCTGGGGTGTCACTGGCAGGGGCTGTGACCACTCTGGACACTGCTCTGGGGAAATGCAGGAATGTCTTGGATCCCAAATCAGCCCCCAGGGCTCTGCAGCAGCGAGGGCTGGTCACACACTGCGCTGAAAAATGAGTGTCCAGCCCTGTGTCTCCATTAATGCCCACGGATGGGATTCAGGGCAGCATTTTGGGCCAGCACAACCTGGATGCTGGTGGATATTTGGAGTGAAAAATGCTTGGCATTCAGTCCTGTGGATACTGGTTCAGGAACACAAGGAAATTTTGGCACATCCTCGCCTCAGCTCATCTCCAGCTGGCCCCACCAACTCCCGGAGCTGCTGGAGTCATTTCCAAATCAGCACATTCTTTAATTTCTCCACCATTTGTTATGCGTGCTGCATTTTGCCATGAATAAATCAGGACCCCGGATTTTTCTGTTCTGGAGCGGGGCAGAATCATGGATTCCTTGATGGAGAAAAGACTTAACAAAATTCACATTTTTGTTCTCATTGCCTCCCCTGGCCGGGTGTGCTGGAGTTGTGCTCCCAGTCAATAGTCCCTCGTAGCTTGTTTGTTTAATTGATTGCATTGCTGTGTCAACCTGCCCACGCAGGAGCGTCAAATATTTGCAAACTGGAGCTCACACAGAGCCGGGCACGCCGGGCTCCTCGTCACAGCACAGCTGCAGCTGCTGCAGTTTGCTCAGCGGGGACCCCGGCAATCCAAACACACCAAATTAATTAGGGTTATGTCCATAAACTCGATTTGGTTCTCTCAGGTTTGTGCAGGAATGTTCCCTGCTTGTGCTCAAACATGTTGATTAAACAGTGCCGGGGTTTTTGAGTTCTCGTTTGGGATATTAAAGACCAGATTATTGCAGAGCCTCGCCGGGCAAATATTTGCTCTTTGTCAGGAGTTGCTGCTTCCTCCCCTCTGGTTTTCCCTCTGCTGAGTCTCCTCCCATGGGCAGCCACCCCTTCACGAGGTTAAAATTACTCCTGGAAAAACAGAAAGGGGCTGTTTTGTCTACCAAATGTGGTTTTCTGCCTCTCAGGGCAAAACTGTTCCTCTCCGACACCATAGAAGTGCCCATTTTTTAATTGCCATGACTTCAATTGCCCATTGTTCATGGAAGGGGAGGGATAATTCATAAACATCCGGGGCCAGGTCTGCTGAAAGGAACCTGCTCCACTGCCCGTTTGTTTTCCTTTGTACTTCCACAGGGCTTCCCCTGTAGATGTTCATCCAGTGGGATCACTCCAATTAAACAGTTCATCAGCTGAGAAGATCAGCCCTGGAACAATCCTGCTGTCTTTAGTGGGACTAACGTCAGGCTTAAAGTTAATTCAGGAACATTGTCGCTGCTTTTCGGTGTCTTTTAAGCGTTTTCTCAGCACTGGCCTGTTAATTCCCCTCACCTGAACACCAAATGATCGTTAAATATTTAGGAATGAATCTAACATAAACCTGTATTATGCATTAAATGTCCCTGATCTACATGAGCTATTTCTCCCTTTGCCAAGGGACATCACCTGCTGGACAGATCTACCCAGCAGACATGGAGAGGGTTAAAACCCCCAAACATTTGCTTTTGAAGTTGCCCAAAGTTTGGTGGAAGCAAGAAGACAGCAGCAGGACTGGTCTGTCTGTCTGCATTTTCTGCAAAGCTTCAAATATCTCACACGATCCCCACTTCCTTTATTCTTTCCCTTCTTATTCTCTTCTCTCTTTTTTTTTTCTTTTTGGCTTTTTTTTCCTTGTTTGTTTGTTTGGGTTTTTGGTTGGTTTTTTTCTTGGTGGTAGCTAAAAGCCATCCCAAAGTCTGAACCAATTTCTCAGTTTCAAAAGAAAAGATAATGAACCTGTCATTTGTGGCCTGAGCAGGGAGGTTGCTGCTGCTGCTCTGATATTAAAGCTGATTAAAAGCAGACCTGGTTTTGAGGAGTTTGTGTCTTTTTGAGACCGTTTTATTCTTGGGGGAGGAATTGCTGTGACCCCGAGTGCTTTGAACTGGCAGGACTATTGAGGGTGGACCAAAAGGAGAGCATTGCTTGGGTAAAACTCACCTGAGGAGGTTCTGCTGGGGCACTTTTAAATTTTATTTTATCTCGTTTGGAAGGCCCAGGAGAATGTCAGGATGAAAAGCCAGGCAGGGCTCTGCTCTGTTTGAGCAGCTCAGACTTTCTGAACCAGCTCTGGCAAGGATTTGCAGGGAGCAGCCCAGGCCTTTTGTGATTCTCCAGGGAGAAGCTTTGGGGTTGTGCAGTTCCAATTACTCCGGGTAACCCCGAGCTCTTTGCTCTTCCTGACAAAAAGTGAATCCCTGGAGCAGTGGAACTCTGCAGAATGGGATGGAGGGAGCCAGCAGAGGATCCTGTGGGGACAAACTTTGCTAAATCTCATCCCCAGCATTCCAGGCTGGCTCTGGGGTGGATGAAAGGGGTTTGGGGTGCAGGGCTGCTCCTGAAGCTCCCACTTCATTTGTCCTGGAGTGGTTTCCATGCCAAACACAGGCTCCAGGGCTGGGAAAAGCTGCTCTGGATTTCTGCCTCCCTTTCCCTGAGGGTGTCAGGCGGGCACAGCCCCACTCCAGCAGAGCCATTGCCACGGGAGATTTATGGAGCAGCGGGAACCGAGCGGGAAACGCAGCGAGGGCTCTCAGCCATCATTCCCAGATCTGTTCATGTTGACGTGGCAAGTTAAAACATCCACTGAGGGGTGTTAAAGCTAACAGGCTGCCTCTGTAAACCCAGCCATTCATCACAAGGAGGATCATAAAATCCGATGTCTCGTTTCGGACACCCCCAGGCACCCCAGGATTCCAGATCCGTGCCCAGATTCCCAAATTCCCTGACCCCATCCCCTGCAGCAGCAGGGCTGGAGCTGCCCCGTTTCTCCTCCAACACATTTCACCCCGAGCATTTTGCACACCCTTCCCCTGCAGGACAGGCACAGGCCTGGATTAATTAATCAGTGTTCAGCCTGCCCAGGATGGCACAGTTAAATTTAATTAGCCAATTCTGGTATTTCCAAATCTCTTCACCTTCCCCAGGGAAATGTTTTTTCCCCCTTTTGCAGTGGATTTCTGTGGTAGGTGGGGAGGGCAGCTGGCTGTGGGAACACAAGAAAGCAGTGGCAGAAATTCAGGACATGGAAGGTTTTCAGGAGAAAACATCTCCTAAATTACAATAATTTTATAATCACAGGTATCACTTGTATCGCTTGCCTGTCTGGGTGACCCTTATTACAGCAACGCCTTAATTACAGTAATTGGTTTATTGCCTCATCATTCTTTGAATTAGAGAATCATTTCATCCTTATTTAAAGGACGAGGCAGGTATTGATTCCGGGGCTTTGAAAAATTCCAGAACAGCGATTGTGTGGGTGCCAACATTTTTTTTGAGAATCAAGTGCTTTGAGGACAATGTGCAACGTGTGGCTGTGATAGAGAACACGAGCTTCAAATCCATCCATTTCAAAGAGGAATTCATTATCGTGGCTAATTTGCATCCACAAAAACACAGCTCGGCTGGGCATTGCCATCAAAAGGCATTTTCACTGCTCAGTGTTGTGTTAAATGCACTTTTCAAGGACTTGGGTTTGTAAAGCCCAGGAAGAAGATGCTGCTTGGGCTCCAGCAGGTGTTTTGTGCTCTTCCTCAGATTAAATCAGGCCTGCATGGAGTCCTGGTCACCTTTGTTAGGATTAGACTGGAGCCACGTGCAAGGGAAAAGCTTTATTCCTAGAAAGGCCTGGATTTGGTGAAATCCCCGATCGAGGGGGTTTGGGGCAGCTGGGGCCAGCCCTGCTCCTCCCTGTCCCTGCCAGGGCCCTGGAACTGCTCCTCCTGAAGGGAAGAAAATCGCAGCCAGTCCAGATCAGTGTAAAATCAAACACAAAACAGGTGTTTGCTAATTAAAACTGAGATTTTAATGAATGACCTGTGTGGTTTTGGTGAATAAATACCACTCTCAGCATCTGCTCTGTAATTAGGTTCCAACTTCTTTTTTTTTTTTTTCCCCTCCTCAAGTCCCAATAAATAACTACAGAATGCCAGGTTTAACTAAAACCTGCTAATCTTTGCTCTTTAATGGGGAAAAAGCAGATGTTTCCTGCCCAGGTAACTCCAAGCAACAGCAATCAACAGAGGAGGGGGGAAAAAAAACCCCAATCCTTCCTCTTTTACCATGTTTTTCTCTCAGGTTTGTACAATAAGGACACACTGGAAGGGAGAGATGCCCTAAAATCCTCCCAGTGCTGCAGGCTGATGCCACATTTGTAGGATGGCTCTCGTTGCACCCCTTGGGGGTTTATTTTTAACTAATTAGTTGTTGGCTTGGACAGATTTCCTGGGTGTTTTTTTTACTTCTGGACCTGCTTGACATTAAATCTAAATACAGATCCGTGGGAATGTGTGGGGAGAGGAGGTGGGGAGGGAAGAGGTTCTGGAATCGAGTGGTGCTTCCCCCCTTTACAGAAACATCAAACCCTGGCCCATTGTTTCCCTCTCATGAATAGCTGCACACGGGGAAATAAAAGGGAATAAAGCTGGCAGTGATTAAAGCCTCAGGGTGGAATAAAGCTGAGATTTCCCCCTTCCCTTCCATCCCGCACGAGTCTCTGTGGCAGAAAAGGAAGGGAAGGGGTGTCAGGATTGAACATTCTGCTCCTCACTGGATTCAGGGATGGAGCACTCCCAGCACGGATCAATCAGTGATTGCTGGCCAGGTTCCAGAGCCTGGGCACAATCCAGCCCCAAATCCCTGCTGTTAACCACGTTTTTGGGGCAGATTTATGGAAAATGGGGAGCCAACATGAGCCATTTGATCCCATAAACCACAAGGCACAGCAGGGCCTGTGGGGTCACCAGCGCTTCCCCCAGAGGCATTTCTGGTACCAGAGATCTCTTTAGAGGGGCCAGAGTCACATTATTTCATGCAAAAGACGTAAAAAAGGAAAAGAAAAAGGATGGATTTGTTTCTGAAGCCCAGGATTTCATTTTCCAGGTTTCTCAAGGTCCCATTCTTGGTGTATTCTGTAGTGCCAGCACAGATAAATTCTCATTTATTCTCTATCAGTGAGTGTGCTTTCTTTAACTCCACTGCCTGTAAATTCCTTGAGGAGGAGGAGGAGATGGTCCCTCAGACCAGGAACAGCACCTGGCACAGCCCAGGGCCCCACTCTGGGGGCAGAGCTCTCCCTCAGTGCCAGGGATGGAGGAACCGCGGCGGGTGCTGCAGGAGGGGGGATGTTGTGATGTGATTCTGGCTCTCCGATCCACGATCCAGCACCAGGGTTGTGTTTGATAGCAGTTCTGTGGCGACAGCCTGCTTCCCACAGGATTCCACGGAGCTGTCTGCCGCAGGAATCTCTGCTTCGAGGGATTTGTTTCTCCAAAAGCCATGGAGCAAGGGGACTGAAGGTCTTTCCTCTGCATTCTGGTGTTTTGCCTGTTTGGGGTGAATCCTCGGGGGAGGGTGAAACACCTCAGGTGCAAAAACCTCCCTCAGCTGATCTCCGGAGCTCCATCTGCCACGTTTGCCACATGAAAAGGGTGTTCTGGAACGGCCTCAGCCCACCCCAAATGTGATTAATGCTGAGCCACACGGCTGAGCCCAGTTCCAGCCCAGCCCAGGCCGAGAGAGAGGCCGCAGGGCTGTAAACAGGATTTCTGTGCCTCGTCTCTCCAGCTGCTGAGGAGAACACTTGACATTTAGCAGCACACGCTGTGTTCTCCCCAGAAAAGGGAATTATTGCTCCTCCCACGAGGCCCCTGCCCCTCGGGGCTCTGTCCAGGCCCAAGTCGGGCCCCCTCCCTGGACAATGCTCTGAACAAACCCTTTGAGAGGACTCTAAACACAGATTAATGACCCCCTTGTGCGACTGGGATCCCTTTCCCTGCGGTTTCTCACCAAGGGCAATGCCTCAGTAGCCTGGAAGCCATTTGTGCAGTGCCACCGTGATAATTTAGGGAAAAAAACAGGAATTAGGGACCCTGTCCGGGTTACCTGGGACAGGTCCTGGCTGGTTGCAGGTCTGACAGAGAAAAAGGGTGTGAGGGGTGGATGCTGGTGGCTGACCCTGCCTGGAACCAAATCTTGTCCTTCTCTGCACCTTGGCAGCCTCTCCTCTCTCTCTGCTGATTCTCCTTCCCTGTGAGCTCTGCCTCAGACCCCGAGAGCTGAGCAAGGCCAGGCACACAAACCACAAGCTCTTGTTGCTTCATCCCGTAATCTCCTTGCTGGTAGTTCCTGGTTTCATATTTAGAAAATATAAAGCTTGAGGGGGGAAAAAAAAGAGCCTGGAAATGAGGTTCTGAGGGCTTATTTAGCAATTGACCCTTTTTTCAGCACGCTCAGCCTTACATTCAATTACATTGCTAGGCAACAGCTCCTGTCAGCCCTAAGTGGATCCCAGGATTAATCCATGATCAGTCAAGATACACATTTATTCACCTTCCCTCACAACAGTAATAGGATTTTTCTGGGCCCAGCTTAATTCCATAGATGAGGCTGACACTGAATTAAAGCTGCTTATCCTGGCTCATAATGAGGAGGTGAGATCTCAGGGGAGAGGGAAGGTGAGGGAGATGCTCCCCCAGCAGCGAGTGACAGACCCAGGGATTAGAAATCCCAGCGGAGGGAAAAACACCATTAAATAAGACTTGAAAAACCCAGTTCAAATTCCACTTTTGCTGGGCATTACACACATCCCTGCTGTGCTCCTCACACAAATCCTGCCCCTGCTTGGAGCTGAGTTGCAGGCAGCTTTCCCTGGGCTGTAATTCCCACCCTCCTCTCTCACTCCCCTCCTCAGAATTTCCAAGTGGCCACAACTTTGCAAACCAGAACCTGTGGGATCCCTCCCCTGCCCCTGCTCCTTCTGATGTGAGCTGAGCTTCCCTCAAGGGTCACTGAAGGACATCTCCAAAGAGATGCTCCAAAGCCCTTTGAATGCTGCCATTGTTTTGTAGCACTTCCCCGGCACAAACAGATTAAATTTTTAAGTGGGGAAAGGTCTATTAATCTATTATTAATTAATATTCCATATGCTGCCTCGGAGGCAAAGGGGATGTTTTGAAGCCATCTGGTTCCTCGTTGCTCTGGAGGAAAGCTATTGTCTGTTGTCTGCTCTTGAATATGGTCTGGGAGATGGAGATGTGATGTGTGCCTGGCCAGTTGCCTGAGTGTCCCCTTGCTCCCACAAACCAGGCACGGGGAGGGCTGGAGTGCAGCCCCATTCCCGTGAGGATGTGGCAGCCGCACAACACCCCCTTTGTCCAAAAATCCGATTTTTTAATGGGGTTTCTGCCCCTCTTTTCCTGGCACATGTCCTGTGTCCCCGTTTTGGGAAAAGGGCACTGCAGGGAGGAGTTTCTCCCTGAGCGTTCTGGACCTGGGGCTTGCCAGCCCAAAGGGCCTGCTGGAGGTGTGACATGCTGAGCAGGGTGTGTCAGTCATCAACAGCACCAGGATTTGCTGCTGGAACAGGGAATAACTCAGGATGTCGGAGATTTGACATCAGAGCTGAGCATCCCCTCGGCCCCCGAGGCATCGCTGTGCCCCCTGCCCCCCGTGTCCCCAGTGTCCCAAGCTCCAGCAGCTCAGCTCTGCCTGGTGCTGGGAGGAAACTGCTGCCTGTGAGGGGGGAATCACTGGGGTCGCAGCTGCTCTGTGCAGACAAACAGCAAACCCAGCAGTGCTGCAGAGCTCTGAACGGTGCTGGGGTGCTGCTGAGGGGGGATTTTGTCTCAGCGCTGACCCCAGCCACGCTGCCCTCACGTTATTAAACCCCATAAACCGCTCAGACCTCCCCAGAAACAAGAAACCCTCAGTGCAGCATCCTCAGGGACACTCTGGTGGCAGGCTTGGTGCCACTGATCACAGAGTGGGGCTGTTCTCTCTGTCTGACGTTTCTCTGGCCATGGAACCCGAAATGCGGAGTTATTTAAGTGGTGCTCACCTCCTCCACTTGGCTTTGCCTCCAGAAGCATCACCCAGCTCACAACTGGAGGCTCGGAGGCAAATCCTTCACCCCAAAGTGCCCGTGGGGTGGCGGAGGCTGGAAGAACCATCAGCATTGTGGGATTATGGTGGGAAGCAGGAACCGTGTCCAGGAATTTCTGCAGGCCCCGGCTCTCCCGGCTCTGCTGCCCTGTTTCCATGCTCCCTGCACAGCTCCAGCTCTGCTCTGGATTCCCAGCACAGCGATTTCACCCCAGGCACTTTCTCCCCTAAAATCACCAGGCCAGGCTGCAGCAGAATCCCAAACCCAGCACCAGGCAAAGCCACATTGCTCCGAGTGGGATTTACATAAACAGAGCACTAAAAACCCCTAATATTTAAAGTGTTATAACAAAGCAGAGAAAACCTCCTCTTTCAAGCTCTATGACAACCTTATGAATATGTAAATTAGAATGCAAAGACAGTTTTCCACTGGCTCCCAGTAAATATCGAGGCAGAGCTGTGGAGCATTAAGTGGCAGATTTAGGTCCGTGTTCATTCCTTTTTTATTTATTTTTTTTAAATACCACACTTAGATACCAATTTGATTGTAATGCACCAAATCTATTGAGTATTGCAGCCAGCTGATGGCATTGTTAAATCATACTTATTTTGGCATTTCTTATTGAAAGCAATAGAGGAGCAACCAGTGGTGATAAATTTGTTTGTGGAGAGCAGCATTGCTTGTCAGAGTGGTACACTGTTGTAACTAGGGCAAAATTACACTATAAATTTGCAGCTTTATTGTCCTTTTTCTTCTTTTTTTTCCATGTTCCTAGTGACCTGCTTTTCATATTCTACGTGCAGGGGTGCTCTGGAAAAAGAATTGTAAAATCTGGGGTTGCTGTAGAGCAGTGTGGGATCTCCCAGGTGCCTTTACTGAATTCACCTTATTCTGCCCCAAAAAATGGGATCTCCCAAGGGAAAAGGTTTATTAAATTCACCTTATTCTCCCCCAGAAACAGGGCTGGAGTTTGCCGGTCTGGCTGTGCCAGGAACCTGCAGAGCTCAGGTGGCTTCTCCGGTGCCGAGCCCGTGGCTCACAAATCCTCTGCACCTGCTGTGTTTAAAGGCTGCAGTTGGTTTGATCTGCCACGTTAATCAGATGATGCAATCACAAACCTTGCTCTGAGCCCTCGTCTGCAGATTCTGTCTGGTGCCCCCTGCCTGGTGCCCCCTGCCAGCTCTGATGGCACCTCCCTGGCTGCAGGGTTTGGGCAGCTCTGGCTCAGTTATGGCCATTGCCTCAAAATCCCCGCGGTGCCACGGTGAGGGATGAGGTTCCTTTGCAGCTCAGGAAGGAGCGCGGGTTCTCAGAAGGGTTTCAGGTGTTTATGAGGCAGGTGGAGAAATGGAATTCTCAAACTCAGCGTGGTCACGCAGACCTGAGCCTTCTCAGGTAACTGGAAATAGCAGTGGGACCTGAAGTGACATTTTCTTCTTGGAATTTCTCCCTGGAGAGGGTGGTCAGGCCTTGGAACTGCCCAGGGAGGTCTGGAGTCCCCAAACTTGGTGTCCAAGGAATTTCCTGGGCGTGGCACTCAGAGCTCTGGGCTGAGACAAGGTGGGAATCGAGCACAGCTCGGCCTCAATCTTGGAAGTCGTTTCCAGCCTCAGGGACCCTGGGATTTTTAAGCAAAGAATGTTTTTAGGTCCCATGGCCAGGTGAGAGGCTGATGTAAAAGCCAGGATTAGAAATTAAACCCCACTGCCTGTTCCCAGGGAAGGCCTGGTGTGTGTCCCATGTGCAATTATACCCTGGAGCCCGTGTGGGTGTTCTGTGAGGATCCATTCATCCCCAGGACCCCGGAGGGTGGTTTTGCCCACTCACCTCCCTGTGCCCAGGAATTACCTGGTGCCACTCCTGGTGCCACTCCTGGTGCCATTCCTGGCGCCATCCCTGGTGCCACTCCTGGTGCCATTCCCATTTCACAAATCCAAAGCTGAGTTCCCACACAGACAAGACACGATTCCAGCAGACTGGATGTGCACTTTGGGATCTGAAGCTTCATGCTCCACTCTGTGCATTTTAACCACGTGTAACCCCCCTGAATTAACGAGGAGCAGCGGGGCTGGCGCTGGGAATGGCCAGGGTGTGCTGGATCCCTGGGATGTGCTGGATCCCTGGGATGTGCAGGTCATGGATCAGCTGCTGCTCCTCCTGAGCCAGAGCGTGAAAGCCAAAATTCAGAAGCGCTTTGAGCAGTAATCTCTGAGGATTTGTTGCACACGAGGCAATAAACGACTGCTCCAATTGACGAAACGCCACAGCACAGCAGTTTGTTTTAATTATGCTACAAAGGGAGGAATATTATTGTTCTTATGGCACAGCATAACAAGGAAAGGAGAAAAGAAAATTGTATCCTGCTCTCCTCCTGAGAAGGTTTAGCAACAGCATCTTGTTTATCACGGAGGGCTCAGGGCAGCAGGATCCAGAAATAAAACATGAGGAGGAACCAGTTTAGAGATGATATGAAAAATAAAAACCTCCTAAGAAAAAAACACCCTAAGAAAATGAAATTAAATCCCATTGCCTCTCTCATCCTGAGCCATGGCCAGTTCTGCTTTCCTTTGCTGCAAAAGGAAATAGTGGAAAACCTGGAAGCTTTTAGTAGACTTAGGCGGGAGGTGTTTGTGCTCCCAGATGGGGTGGGCAGGACAGGGGGAAATTCCCTGCATGGAACAGGCACAGGGAAGGTCAGAGGTGGTTCCAGGTGTGACCCTGCTCAGTGTGATGTCCTTCAAGGCTGTTCCAGGAGCTCTGAGGATCTGGGGGTGGGACAGCCTGACCTTGGGGTGTTTGCCTTTTTCCCTGGAAAATGAAGATCTGAATTAATGTGTGAGCCCAGGGGAATCCAACAGTTCCGCTCCCCAGAATCTTTTCCTGCCCTTGGTGCTGAAAGCAAGGAAAAAACCCCATGAATGGATATTTAGGATTCTCTGACATTCCCCTCCTAACACTGAACCAAAGTCAATTGTCTTTTCCAACTTTAAACTGAGTCAACATTTTAAAGAGATAAAACATTTCTATTTCAATCTTTACCTGAATTTACCATCCCGAAGTTTGGGGAGATACAAATATAGGTTTTGTCACCGAGTGAGCAACGTTAGAATCAAAGGTAATAAACCCATTGATCTCCAGTAAGACAATATTAATATTACCATATAGCTTTTATAATTAATTTGCTGCCAGATGAAAGGGAAACACAAGGTCCTTTTAATGCTGGTGATTAAAGCAAAAAGTAAACCTTTGAAAGGCAGATTTGCATGTACAACATGTTGCACTAATTCCAGCAGAGCAGGGGGAAACTCTCACTGCACAGCCGGAGTCACATTGCCAAGTTTGGGATAAAAGAGTTGCTGACTTGGGGGAGAAAAGTCTGGGCAGAGTTGGGATATTGGGGAAGGTTTGCTAAATTTGTGTTCTGGCTTTGCTTGCTTTTCTGTTTGCTGCAGGGCAGGGTTTTGGCTAAAGGGGTTTCCACATTTACAGATTTATCCCTAAAATCCTTGGAAAGGGGGAGGGAGAGGCCAGTGGATTCTGTGGGGTTTAACTTGGTTTTCACAGCCTGTCTGTAAATTCCCTTTTAGAAGCACCACGAGAGACTCGAGGAATGAAGCGGCTGCGGGTTTGAGAACTGAAGGGAGATGCAGAGCTGTGCCCCGCGCTCTGCCCCGCGGCACCCACGCTTTGGGGGATGAAAGAGAAAACTGGGAAGATAAAAGATCAGGGATGTGAACTCTGGTGGCTTTTCCTGCACTTCAGAGTGGGGCCCGTGTGTGAATCCGTTCTGTCTGGGCACTAAATGGATTTCTCCATGGATTTTAGGGGCTGTGGATCCGGCCCAGCCTTTCCCCACCTGCTCGTGCCTGTGTAAGGCTCAGCAGAGGGGAGTGGAGCCCTGATTTGCAGTGAACCCCCTGCTGCCAGAGGGAAGGGGCTCCCTGTGCTGCCCAAACCCTTCCTGCAGCACCAAGCCCTTGCAAACGGCACAGAGCTGGCCTGGAAAAGCTGCCAGAACTCCGGCTTCGGGAGATCAGTCCCAGCTGATCCCAATAAAACCCCAGCAGTGCATTCCCAGCAACGCTCACGGGGCGTGAATGACCAGGGCTGGTTGGGGTGGGATTTGGGGCTGCACAAAACATTTCAGAGCTCCAGGGTGGGAGAGCCAGGACTTCCCTGGCTGCCAGGTGCAGTTTGGGGTTCATTAATGAGTGCCTGCAAAGCTTTAGGGTGAAAGAAATCCCAGAGGAGCAAATCCCCTCAGCAGTGCAGGATTTGGAGGGGAGAACTTCAAGGGGGGGTTGAAATTTGCCCATCCCTGAATCTCAGCTCCCAGGAGGCGCAGCCAGGCCCAGACCCTGCAGATGTCCCTGGTTCTGTTCATGGAAGGAGGAATTTCATGGCTACAAGGCTGCTCATCTCTCTGCCCTTCTAGGAATAATCAAAACCCCGATATTGGACCCAAACCATAACTTGACGTGGCTCTGGAACACACCCACAAAGGAATCTTCCTCGCAGCTCTGACTTCTCCTCCTGATTATAAATTAGTCAAGTTATTTACATCTCTCCCTCACACTTCACTTAATGACAGTCAAATAAAAAGGCCCTGCAGGCTGCTTTTCCTAATGTTTGATTTTCCTTGGATAATTATGCCCTCAGGGCTGGTTCTTTCCACTCAGGCTGCAGCCCTTGGTGAGTGCAGGAAGGGCACGAGAGGAGAAAATCTCCAGTTCTTGATCCCGGGCTTTGATTCCTGAAAAGGCAACTCCCCTGCAGCAGCTTTGTGCAGCTGCTTCCCTTGGTGGCTCTGCTTTTTCATCAGGTGGCACCTGGGCACAGGCAGGAAAACTCTTCCAATTTGGGGATTCTCTAGCCTTTTGAGATTAAAAAGAAAAACTGGGCGCCAATTCCCTTTTCATTTCTCAGGTGCAAAAATAATTCCTGCTGAATCACCATAGCACTTCCATCCTTCCATTTTCCCAGTGTTTGTGTTTAGCAGGGAATCAGAAGCCAACACCAAGGAGTTTCATGAAATTAAGTGGGAAATTACTGCAGGGTGGCCAATAATTTAAAACTCTCGTTGCATTTTTTCTTTCCTTTGGACGAGCGATTTAAGGGGCAATAATGGAATGTCAGGAAATGCATCTCAGGTGAGATCCCGACACCTGAGGGTGTTTTGTAAATGAGTCCAGGCAGAGATGGAAACCATTGATGTTCCATAAAAAAAAAACAAAACGAGAAAATCTCCACAGAGGCTCTGGAAGGAGAATTTGTTACTGAGTGTAACTACAGGAGCCCATAAGGGTGGGCTGTGAATCAGGGAAGGGATTTGGTTCGTGGTAATTTAAATTTTGCCCAGGTGGCCGAATTCCCCCCCAGCCATCAGCACTTGGAGAATAAGGGGGTTTTGCCCTGTTTTTCTCTCTGCTTTTTCTCCCCGCAAATTTGAGGAAATGAGCAGTTGAGAGGTTGGAAACAAAGCCAAAATCCAATGTCAGCAGCATGGGAGGGGGAGCTGGGGAGCCTCAGGGGTTCCTGATTCCATTTCAGGTGCGCTCACCGCAGCACTTACAGGACAAATCCCCATTTCCTGGCACTTTTGGTCCAGGCAGTGCTGTGTATTAATTTGTTTAATTTATAAATCCTCCATTAATAAGGCTCCTGTGCACCTGGGAGGGCAGCACTGGGGCCACAGACCCCAAGAGCACTGAAATGGGGACCAACATTCCCTGAATCCCAAGTATTCCACAGGCAGGGATGGATTGTGGCAGGTGCCCACACCCTTCAGTCACTGACAGGGTTGAATGTGGCACCAGGGCCCCACAAATATCTAAAATCAGGTATTTTCCTGATAGAAATCTCTTTGTTTTTCTCGCCATCATTTCCCCAGAACAGGACACGCAGTGGTGACAAAAACTGACACGGCAAAAGCTCCTTAAGTGAGGGATTAAGAGTTAAACCTGCTTTGTTCTGATTTCCTCCTCTCCTGTTTCAACACAAGGAGCAAATGAAGCTGATTTTCATCCTGCCCAAAGCCACGGCAGCCTGACTTTTTTTGCATTAAACAGCAGAAATGTGATTTTGCCTCGCAGAGCCCTTCAGTGGAGCAGAGGTCCCGAGGAGGAATTTCAGTGGTGAGCCAGGTAAACATTGCTGCAGCTTCCTCTCTGCACCTTCTCGATTGACTCAGGCCACAGAAAAGTTCATTTACGGGGATCAATATCACTTTGCCTCCTGCCTGCACGAAAAAACACCTCCTGCAGTCAATAGCAATTAAAGAGACAGCCAGGGACAGGAATATCGATGGAGAAGGAGGCAGAGATTTCCACCTGCTCGCTGAGTGTCCACGGGGACAGCTGCTAATTGTGAAATGTTGCATTTGGGGACGTTCACTGGAGAGGGAATCCCAATTCCAGAGGTGCTGGGGATGGGAGCAGGGGTGGGGCTGCAGTTTGGGAAAATTCAGGGACACCTCTGGGACCACACCAAACTCTGGGGAAGGGGATTCCTCCAGACACTGCAGGAACAATCTCATTTTTGTAACAATGAGGGGAGGGAGTGACGTGGATAATTCACGCAGGGATGGGTAAATCTGTGGTTAAGTCTGTGGTTAAATGGGCCCTGCACGCTTTAAACAGGAAGGAGAGGTCCCAGCTGAGCACGAACTGCTCTGGTTTACAAAGGTCCTGTCAGGAATCCAGATCAGCTCATCCCGAAAGGCTCAGGGCTCTGGGCACAATCCTGAAGTTCTCAAGCACTTTTAAAAAACTCACCCTGGAGTTCTGGAAGCTTCCTCAGGAAACGCTGCTGCTGCAGGTGACAAACTCAGCCACCAAGGCCGTTGTCTTTCCCAGCACTTCCCTGGGGTTCTCCCGGCGTTCGTCCGTGTGGCAGCGGCACCCGGGATTTACCGCAGAGCACCAGCTCCTCGTGCCACCAGGCAAGCAGGAAAATCTCACAGTCCCACACGTCAGCCCTGCCTCGCAGCCTGCTCGTGGCTTGGAGGTGCTGTGCAACATCACAGAGGCTGGCCAGGCCTTGAGAATGAGGAAAAAAACTCTCCTTATGGTCACTTTTGGTGGCATTTCAGTCCCTTCCTATTCCCCTGGAGCTGCTGTCACCTGTCAGGGTCAGAACTGGGGACGGCTCCAGTTTGCCCAGTTAAAAACTGGTCAGGTTCTGCTGTTTCATGGTGCATAAACCCTCCCCCACTGCCAGTTAAACAACAAAATCCCCATGAAAGATGGATTTAAGTGCTCTAACTGGCAGAACCGAGGGTTATATATTTATTATCCTCTCCCTGGCTGTCTCTATTAGAATGACAAGTCTTTAATTTTGTGATCCAGCGCCTCTGATGACAGGATCACCGGAGCCCTCCCCTCACCAGCCTTCCTGGAGCAGAACTGCGGCGAGAAAACAACAAATGCAGCGCTCACTCAGGCGTTCCTGCCTCGCTTTTCAAGCTGCCATTTGAGATGTACAAACACTGCCGGGCGGGGGGAGGCTTTTCTCCTGCCGTGCTTTTATTCCTTTGCGGGAACTTCCCCCGCACCTCCCTCTGACAGCTGAACACGGCTCTGGCTCTGATCAGCGCTGCTGCAGAGCTCCCCAGACCCGGCAAAGCCCACCGGGAGTCACCGCACGGCACAGCAGCGGATATTCCCTGCGTGCTGCTGCTCCTGCTCAACACGGCACAGCCAGCAGCGGGGCACGCCAGGGACTGGGGGCACTGGGGGGACTGGGGACCCACACTGGGGGTACTGGGAATCTGGACTGGGGGGACTGGGGACCCACACTGGGGGGTACTGGGAATCTGGACTGGGGGGAACTGGGAATCCGGACTGGGGGGTACTGGGAATCTGGACTGGGGGGAACTGGGAATCCGGACTGGGGGGGACTGGGGACCCACAATGGGGGGTAATGGGAATCTGGACCGGGGGTACTGGGAATCCGGACTGGGGGATAATGGGAATCCGGACTGGGGGGACTGGGGACCCCCACTGGGAGTACTGGGAATCTGGACTGGGAGTACTGGGAATCCGGGCTGGGGGGACTGGGGGCCCACACTGGGGGGTACTGGGAATCTGGACTGGGGGGTAATGGAAATCCAGACTGGGGGTACTGAGGACCCACACTGGGGGTAATGGGAATCCGGACTGGGGGGACTGGGGACCCACACTGAGGGGTACTGGGAATCCGGACTGCGGGGACTGGGGACCCACACTGGGAGTACTGGGAATCTGGACTGGGGGGACTGGGGACCCACACTGGGGGGGGTACTGGGAATCTGGACTGGGGGGACTGGGGACCCACACTGGGAGTACTGGGAATCTGGACTGGGGGGTACTGGGAATCCGGACTGGGGGGACTGGGGGCCCACACTGGGGGGTACTGGGAATCTGGACTGAGGGGTACTGGGAATCCGGACTGGGGGTACTGGGGACACAGATTGGGGAATAATGGGATTCCAGATTGGGGGTACTGGGAACCCACACTGGGAGTACTGGGAATCCAGACTGGGGGTACTGGGAATCCGCATTGGGAAGTACTGGGAATCTGGACTGGGGGGTAATGGGAATCCAGACTGGGGGTACTGAGGACCCACACTGGGGGTAATAGGAATCCGGACTGGGGGGACTGGGGACCCACACTGAGGGGTACTGGGAATCCGGACTGCGGGGACTGGGGACCCACACTGGGGGGTACTGGGAATCTGGACCGGGGGGACTGGGAATCCGGACTGGGGGTACTGGGGACCCACACTGGGAATACTGGGAATCTGGACTGGGGGGTACTGGGAATCCGGACTGGGGGGACTGGGGACCCACACTGGGGGGTACTGGGAATCCGGACTGGGGGGTACTGGGGACCCACACTGGGGGTACTGGGAATCCGGACTGGGGGGACTGGGGACCCACACTGGCGGTACTGGGAATCCGGACTGGGGGTACTGGGAATCCAGAACCTGCAAGTGGAAGGGCAGGAGGGGAGGGACAGGGACTGGGGTGGGGTGGGAGCAGCACCTGGGGAGTTCCTGGGACCTTTTGGGGTGCAGAGCCTCCAGTGTGAGTGTGCATCTCACTGCACTTCAGGCTCTGCGCCCAAATATCAGCATTGTATCTTTCTTATATCATTATTATATCATTCAATCCTTATTGTATCGTCATTATATAATTATATCATAATTATATAACCATTATATCATCGTTACATCACGATTACATCATCGTATCATTACATCATCATTATATCATTTCTCTATCGTTATTGTCCGTCTTTAAAAAGTCAGCCAGAAGGTGCCTTTGCTTTCCTCCTGCAGCATCACAATTCCCATATAATCCCCGTTTTCTGGCCCTAAAAGTGGATTTTGTGCCCATCTCCTCTCGGAGCGGGGCACGGAGGAGTTCAGGGCTCAGATTTTCGGTGGTCTGTGTCACTCCAAGCTGCCATCGTGCAGTGCTTCTTTTTAAAACCTCCACATTTCGTGTTCTTCACTAAAATCCCCCTCGTGTTTGTCTGCTGTGAGCTGAGACAGGTAATTAATAATAAAAATAACAAATTAATGAAGCCTTCCCTCATTAACAGAGGGATGAAATCCTAATTCCACTGCTCGGGCCCTGGTGCAGCCTCTCCTCCTTTTGGCTGGGATCTGATGCAGTGAAATTTCCCTTTTTATTCCATGGCAGGGACAGGGAAGGTCCTCTCTGCCCACAGGGGCAAGATTTTGTAGGACAGCCAGTGGATTTTGGGGTGTCAATTCCAGATTCATGAATGAGTTTCTGCATTCTGCATCCCACACCTGTGAATGTGCATCGAGTCTTTTACCCTCGCTGTGGTGGGGCAGGGATTTGTGTCTGTGTCTGAAGCACGGGGTGAAAGAACAGCAAAATAACAATGAAATACCCTTGGAGGAATAACAGCAACAAAACCAACAAAAACTGTAACAATAATAATTACAAAATGTAACAGTAACGGAAATAATAATGGTGAAAAGAATGAAAATAATGAAAATGATGATGATAATAACAATAGGAATAATAACAGCAATAATAGTAGTAACAATAGTAATAATAGTGATAACAACAACAATAATAATAATAATAATAATAGAGGTTCAGGAACATCTCCCAGGACTGTTGCTGGAAGTCTGGGACACCTGGAGTTGTGCCCCACAGCACCTTCCCCTCACCCTCCTCACACAAACCAAAGCCCAGCTTTATTCTCCTGTTGCACAAAAGCTGCTTGAAAGCCCAGCGCGGGTGTTTTAGGATGTTTTAGGGTGTTTTAGGGTGTTTTAGGGTGTTTTACGCTGTCAGCCAGAGCCTCTGCCAATGTTTTATTCATGTGTCACTCTCCTGTTCATTTGCTAAGGGTTTACAAATGCTTCATCAATTATTCACAGGCCTGATACCTGCTTAGGGCTTGTTGTTGTGTCTCTTTTCTCTCTTTTTTTTTTTTTTAAAGAGGTGTTGGGGGGTGGAGGAGAACTCTACAAATGTAAGAAAACAAATTAAAATAGGGATTCAATAATTTACAGCCACTTACTGCATTATTCCCAGCAAGTTAATTTTTAAAGGAAAGCAGCTGTAGCAGGGATAATTGAATTAAGGGTTTGCAGTTGTTCCCGAAGCTCCTGTGATCTCAGCAAAGAGGAAACACACGAAAGTGATTGAGGAGAAATCCAGGAGTGGGTTGAACCCTGTGTCACGAGCTGGGGTGAAATTTAGCCAAGGGCTCGGCCCAAGGGATGAGGATAAAAGTGCAAGGGGTGTCCTGGCCTCTGGACTGGGGTAAATTCCAGCCTGGAGAAGGGTCCAAGGCCGCATCCTCCCTCCTCTCTGAGGCTCTTGCTCTGCTTTCCCCTCAGTGCAGCTGCAGGAAGAGGCACCACAGCGAAATTCAGGCTCGAGTAAATCCTGACAGATTTACCAGAGCCTCCTCCCACGAATTCCCCAGAGAAACACACGAGAATGAGGCCTTTTCTCTGCTTTTTACTTTCCTAGAAGGCGGCGAAATAACAAACATTTGCCTTTTTAATTTCCATTAGCGGCGTGTTGAGATGTTTATAAACTCTCGGAGAGCTGCTCCTTCCAAAAGGAGCAGGGCAGAGCTTCCTCCTTCTCCAAAGGAACAAACTTGGAAGGAAATCTTGCAAAATTGACTGAAAATTTGGGTAAATGCCTTCAAAGTTGGTTGGGCAGCTTTTTCCTTTTGGAAACTGCCTGGGAAATCTGCAGCTCCTGCCTGGCTGCACAGATCAATCGCTGGGATTGCTTCCTACAAAGCCCTTTGAAGCTCTGAGTGACCCCAGGAAAAGCAGGATCGATTCCCTGATCTTGGAAAACAAAAGTGAGGGCAGAGCTGGGCGGGGCAGTGAGGCAAGGGTGGAAAACACAGCTTTGGCTGGTAAATAAATTTAATTTATTCACATTTATTATTATTAAATAAATAGTTTATTATCAAATCCTCCTGTTTATAAAAGCTACCAGTGGCATTTCAAAAGGATGAACGTGTTGGACACAGGGATGGTGGGACAGGCACCAGGTGTGACCTTCCTGCTGTGTCCCACCTCACCTGAGGGTCCCTCTCCCCTTCACCCAAACGCCTCTTCCAGGGCCACCTCCACCTCCAGGGTCCTGCCAGAGCTGTGCTGGGAGCTCCTGCTCCGATGGGAGAGCCCTGGGGCAGAAATCCCACTTTTATCTGGGTTTTCCCCCTCAGAGTTCAGCGGGTGCTGTGCCCATGGGACGTGGTGCTGGGCACAGCAATCCTGGGATGTTCAGAGCTGCCCAGCCTGGCAAAGAACAACCCCAAACCCTGCAGGACGAGGGGCTCTGGGGCTGTGCTGGAAGGTCCTGGCTGATCCCAGTGCTGGGAGAGCCCTGGGGCAGAAATCCTGATTTTATTTGGATTTTTTCCCTCAGAGGTGGGTGCTGTGCCCATGGGATGTTCTCAGTGCTGGTGGTGGGAACAGCAATCCTGGGATGTTCAGAGCTGCCCAGCCTGGCAAAGGATAACCCCAAAAAGTGCAAAATGGGTCATGCTGGCAGGTCCTGGCTGATCCCAGTGCTGGGAGAGCCCTGCTGGGGTCTGACGCCCCTGGCCCAGAGGGATTTCCCCTTTGCCCCCAGAATATCCTGCTCTGTGTCCATGTGGGACTCTGTGAGGTGACCCAGAGGCTGCAAACCCCCTTCTGGGGGTACCCAGACCCCAAAGCTCTCCTGGAAGCTCTGCTGGCATTAACTGGTTTCCATGTTGGTAATTTGTGAGCTGGGTGAGCTGCAGCAGCCAATTAACAGAAGTTCATTAGCGCAGTGCCACTGTTAGCACAGCCACACCTTCTGTGTCACCCAGGACGTCCCTCGCCCTCCTCCAGCTGATCCCATTTGTCAGCTCCGGGCTCAAAGCTAAGCCAACATTATTTTTGTTATTCTCAGATGCTTTATTGCTTTTCTTACCGTGCCTGTCTCCCACTTTTAAAATCTGAATTTTTCATTTTAACTCGAATCGTGGTTTATTATGTATTTATATACTTATAAACTAACTTTTATACTTACAGGCAGCCAATTACTGCACCAGAGGAGCCCAGAGTTAATATTTTTGGGTTTGAAGCCTCGCTTTATTTGAGACTATATAAATAAGGTTCTCATGAAGTATTTATACAGCCTAAGCCAGCTCTGGGAAGAAAACAAAAGCAATGAGTAAATAATGAAGAATCAGATTTGTGCTTTTTCATTTTCAAAACTGTGCGAATTTTTAACTTTTTTAAGGGAAAGCAAAGCTTTGTTCCCCCTCGTGCTGCTCTGGGGTTTTCGCTCCACGAGGGCTCTGCCAGCCCTGCACTCCTGAGGTTTTTGTGCCAGATTTTGCCACAATTATTCTCTTTTTGCCCTCAATTTGTGCCCAGCACCTCCAGCTCTTTCCTGCAGCAGGGAGAGCTGAGCTTTTCCAGAATGAGACTTAAAATAAACCAAACTCACCGATGTAAACAACTGCCACTCTACACCAAGTAATTATGTCTCCTCGAGATAATCTCATTTGCATATGCATTTATAACTCCACGAGTGTTCTTAGAGACTTTAATTAAAAATTAGGCTTTCATTTCCATGATTTTATCCCTTTCTGCTACTCCCACTGTTTTTTAATTTTATTTCAGGGGCCCTTTCTCCACAGAGGGGTTTTTGATGACCCTTCAATGTCTTCTAAAGACATTTCTCCTGCAGGCACCGAGTGTGATTTGATTTAGCTCCCCCCACCTCCGTTCTGTGTTTCTGGGTGTAGCAATAAGCCATGATTCAGCACATTGCCATCACCTAAAAATCAAATTTCAGCACCTCTGATTGCTGCTCGTTGTGCTGGGATCAATAGCTGGGAGCAGCCTTCACCCCTCGAGTGAGGAGTGACCCCCATGTCCTCCAGGAGCAGCTGGAAATTCAATACAGCTCCTGAGGTGAGGGGCCGTTCATGCCTTGAATAGAAAAGTTGGTTTTTTTAAGCTTTTCTACCTCACTTTACACAAATTGGTTTTATAAAAATGCTCTGAGTCCTTCAGAGTTTGTGCTTTGTCACTGGTGATGGAGATGTGGGGAGAGCTGCGGAGAATCTCCCCCAGTGATGCTTCCCTGGGGGCTGCACCCACATCCCAAATCCCAGCATCGATCCCAAATCTCACCTGGGAAGCTGCTGCCCCCCACCCTGGCCTGGGTCGTGCAACATGGGAATGTCCAGAGGGAATTGTCCCAAACGAGTGTGCTTGAGATCACTAAAAAAATCTCAAATTAATCCCAAATCTCACCTGGGAAGCTGCTCCCCCACCCTGGCCTGGCTCGGGAACGTACAGAGCATTTCAGAGGGAATGAATCCCTCAGTCAGACTGGGATCTGCTCCAGTGGGACAAGGGCACAGTCCCTTTAAACTCAGTGACACAGATCTGGACTGTTCCTTGGGAATCCACTGATGTTGACGGGGGTCTTGGCAGTGCAAATACAGGATCTGCCCCTCAGTAAAGCTGGGCAGGGACTCGTTGTGTCTCTGTTTACAAACTGTTGTCCCTCACATTCCCTTCACTTTTGGAAAAGAAAAGGTTGCAAATTTTGTCATGAAAATGAAAAAAAACCTCCTTCTTTTCCAAGCTGGTATTCCATCCAGGATAAACTGTTGGCTTTGGATAGAAAAATCTGAGCCAAACCTAGCTGTGAGTCACTGGAGCTCCTTTAAAATCTTCCCTTTCCAATCCACTCTGGGGCTGTTTCTGCCCTTTCGGTGATGTTGATGAACAATTCACAGAACCTCGAAACTGTTGAGACCCGTGTTGGATGGACACAAAGAAAGGAAATCAGGTTCTGAACGGCCCTTACTGAGAGAGCCCTGTGCCAAGTCTGGGGTTTTATCTGAAGCAGAACAACTCCAGGAAACCTAAAGGGACCTCCACAAGGTCACAGCAGAAATCCCCTTCTCTGCACCGACACTCCCCGGCCCCGCAGGCCCGTCCTTCTTCCTCACAGGCATTTCCTGTCAAGTGGGAGAAGCTCAGGAGCGTTTTAGGCACCCACCTTTAAATGAGATGAGTTGTGGAACTCGGAGGGAACACGGGACATTAAGGAAACACGGTGGGTTCCATGTGCTGGAAATGTGCCTGTGGCTGGAACAGCCATCAATGGGCTCTTTTATTGATATTATTCTGTCTTGTTTGCTCGCCTGCTGTTTCTCCCTGTCTTCATTGGCAAAATCAATCTCTCCTGTCTTCCTTTTTTTTTTTTTTTTATTAAACCATTGTTGCCTTTTGCTGTGAGGCCAGAATTGATCCCTGGTGAGCAGGAGAGGTCAGGAGGAAGGAGGGCCATAAATAGAGGGAATCACAGCAGAGGGGGTTGGTGTTTCACAGGCTGGGTTAGAGCAGCAAAGGACAAACCCTCAGGTGTCACAGGGGAGATTTCCCTGACCAGAGGGGCCCACAAGACCTTTCCAGCAGGGTTTGGCCACGGAATCTGCACCAGGGGCTCCTAAACAACAAACAAAAATTCTCTGGGTATTCGGGAATATTCTGGGTAACACCCCCACACTCGGGAACTCTGCTGCCAGGGTGTTGAACTGGCCTCTTCCCGAATTCACAGAGCATAAATGAGGATTTAACCCCTTGGGCTTGGCTGCACTGAGGTTTGTCCCAGCAATGCCGAGGTGTTCAGTGTCTCCCTGGCATCCAGCACTGGCTGGGGTTGGATTTTCTCTTTTCTTGAAGTGAGAGAAATTACAGAGGCGTAAAGAGCCACAGTTCAACTGCTCCTCAGATATTTCATTCCTGCAGAACTGCTGCAGCTCAGGTCTCCACACCAATTAAAAATAAGTGAATTACAAAGAAAAATCAGCTGCAAGAACACGGAGTAATTGGGCTGGAAGGGTGAAAAATAATAAAGTGGATTCATATTTTGAGACGTTCTCCCAATAAATAAAAAGGAGAGGTGCTTTGCAGCCTCTCCATTTCTGCTTTATCCAGAGTGATGCTCAAGGCAGGGTGATTCATGTGCTCAAAGAGAGGATCTGAGCAGATAATAGTTTGCCAATTCCCTGAGCTGCTTGCAGGACACAGAAGGTTGTCCAATTAATCCCTCTTGTTTGGATTAATCATTCCGGGCTGCTCTGTGGAAGAAGCAGCGACCAAACAAGACCAGAGGGAATGTCTCTTAGGAGGGATTTGACTCAGGAAAGAACTTTGGGCTGAATCAGTGCCCTGAATTCATCCAGTTATATCCCAAATTAAATCAAAATCCCTCTCCTGTTCATACCCAAGCCCTATCAGGTATTGATTAAAATAAGTCGTGTACAGAAAGCTGATGCACCTGGTGGGACACAGGAATGATCCGG
Organism: Coloeus monedula; assembly: GCF_965178545.1. Taxonomy (NCBI): domain Eukaryota; kingdom Metazoa; phylum Chordata; class Aves; order Passeriformes; family Corvidae; genus Coloeus; species Coloeus monedula. The sequence continues at coordinate 1,119,335 of NC_138808.1, read as the reverse complement.
TGTTTCAGGGAGGTTCTGTGCACAGTTTGTCCTGTTTGCTCCTCCCTCTGTCCCCTTCTCAGAACTCCTTTTCCAGCTCCTTTCACGCCTCGGACAGAAGGGAGAAGGAAACAGAGGCTGACCCGTCACTGATGCTCCTGAGAGCTCTTCTCTCATTTATTAACGCACCTCCTGAGTGCACGGGAAGGATTCCGATGGCCCCAAGACAAGCACGGAATGAGACAAAACAGGACCAGACGAGCAGGGGGTTTGGGCCTGCTTTTGTACAAAGCTGTGATTGCCTCATTTGGGGCATTTTGGGGCACATTTGGCAGGAATTGGCTGCTCCCCTTTGGTGTAAAATTACTTTTACATATAGAGGTGTCGGAAAGCAGGGAGGGGCCACAGGCGATGACTCTGCCCTTGAAAGGCTCTCCCAGACCCAATCATTGTTTCACCGGCATTAATTGCATCGCGTGCATTAATTAGAAACCGCGTGCAGGCTGCAGCAAACAGATTTAAAACACCCTCGGCAATGCCCACCGCACCCCCTTTCTTCAGGGGCATTCTGAGCTTTGCAAAGGAGGAGCCGCGTAATTGGTTAAAAACGTGGTTTTAGCCGGGTTCTGTCCCGCATCCCCGTCTGTGTTTGCACGCTCGGATTGATGCCGGGGCCTGCAGCCATCCCGAGCTGCTGAATATTTGATGGGTTTTTGGCAGCTCGGGGGTTATGGATGCTCCCGTTCCCAGCTCATTCCAGCCGGACCCCACGGCTGGAACAGGCAGGAAAAACCCCGTGTGAACTCGGAAGGGTGAGAGGGAGGTCGCGCTGGGTGTCACTGAAAGCACAATTACACCTCGATACAGACGAGAGCAATTCCTAATTGCAGCTAATTACCAAGAGGGTAAGTGATTGGCAACCACTTAAATGCGCCCTTAATTTATTAAGAGAAATAAGAATGAATGGAAGTTCAGTCCCCGGAGGGAAAGGTTTGTGTGCGGCCGGGATCGGTTATCCCTCATTTCTAGGTTTAAACTCGAGATTCTTAAAGGGGTTTCTAAACAGGGAGATGAAGTTTAGTGAGCCCCGTGTGGAAATGAAGGTGCTGCAAACCTGAGCTCAGGGGCATTGCCTTGGGAAACACCGAAGAGGAGACTCTGGAGAGGAGCTTTAATTGATTCTGAGTGCTTCTGCCACATCCTCATCCCTCATTTCCGCCCTTCTTTCCCCTAGGCGTGCAGGGCTTTGTCTCCCTTTATTTGCAGCGTTCTGAGGAGAGCGATGGGGAGAGGCAGGAGAGGAACGAGGCCCTGGCCGGGCAGGAGCTGTCTCCGTGCTGGCAGAGCTCCGTGCTAAAACCGAGCCGTGATTCCCACGGTTAATGGAACTCCCGTGCCCTCAGACCCACTTCGCGTCTGTCTGAGGGGCAGATGCGCTGGAGTTACTGCCTGTACTGGGTTTGGTGGGGAGGTCCCGCTAACGCCCTTTCCTGGGGAGCAGAAAATCTCCAGATGGTACCAATGCAGCCACACCCTCGTGTCCGTGTGTACAGCCCCGATTAAATCTGCTCTGAATCCAAAATAAAGAGCCACTACATCCAGCAGGCAAGAATATTTCACATCCCTCCAATTATAATCAGCTCTGGAAGAGAGGCTTGGAGGTAACGAATTACCTGCCCAATCTTTAACCCCAATTACCAGCTGCTTGTGCTCATCCATAATTGTCTTTCTTGAGGACTCTTTCTTGCTGGGGAGGTGCGTGATGGATTGAAGCGGTGGCTGCCTGTGGACAGCTCTGCATTGATGCATTGTTTGCAGGTCCCAGTTTCCTGAGCCACAGGTATTAACAATCCCTTCAGACACCTCCTCAGCCACTGGGCTTCTCCTCCTCCGTGGGTGCAGCCCAGGAAGAGAAAAAAAAAAAAAACAACAAAACTGAGCTGGAACTTTCCAATGCAAATTCATGTTAAAAGACTGGAGAGGGAATGATTGTGACAACCAGGAGTTGTTATTTATTACTCTGGCTCAGCTACACTAAATTGCTTTTGAGTAGTAGCCTGAATTTTGAATTTTGGGTTGGCTGCAGAGTCACCCAAGCTGGGATATTTTGAACTCTTGGGTTACAAACTCTGGATATCTTTGTTTGAAATGATAAGTTCTCACTTGCTTTTGAGCTTGTGGACGCCTTGGTTGTGCTCAGCCATGGTTTGCACAGATTTCTGTGGAGTGTTCAGGATGAAAAGCACATTCTTCAATGAAAAAGAATTGGGATGGATATTCTGTACCAGTGGGACAGCACGATGTGACAAACATTTGGGGCTGGGAGTGCAGAAAGGAGACAGGGAAAGGGGGGGGTCAGCCTGGAGGGACCCCTCAGCTTTGTCCCCCAGGGAAATCTGTGTGTGAGGGGAGCAGAGGAGACTGAGCAGAGACTTCACCTGTGTGATTCCTCTCGTGGAGCCGTGGTGGCTGCTCTGGAGCCGCCCAGCTGCTCTGTGGGGCTGCGCCTGCAGCTCCAGTAGAGCAGAGGTGGAGTGGCCTGGCTGGGCTCCAGCACAGGCACAGAGGCGCTGCTGTGGTCCGTGGCTTGTGCAGGCACGGGCTCAGCCCACTCACAGGGTGGCTTTAATATTGCTAATTCTGCTCTCCTGACCTGTTTGCAGCATGAATGAAACACCTCAGGCCTGTCCCCTGAGCCGATTGTCTGAGTGGGCAGGCAGAGCAAGGCTGTCCCTGCCTCCAGGGGTGTTTGAGCTCCGTCTTGTGCCCTGGTTCACGGGCAGGGCTGTGGATTTTCGGGGAGAGGATCTCTGCATCTCCACTGCCTCCCTGACTCTCCCCTCTCCTCCTGGAAGCTGTTTTTCCTGGCTTTGCAGCGTTCTCTATGATCCATGGAGAAGCCTCCTGTTGCTGGGGTTGGCAGAGCCTCAGCCCTCGGCTGTGGGAGGGGAAGAAGGGGCACGTCTGACCCTGTATCAGACGCTGAATCTGTGCATGTGCCCAAAAACAATCAAACCTTGAAGCTGGTCCATATTCCTGATGGAAATATCGAGGCTGGGGTGCTCAGGGTGGTGTCACTCGAAAAACACAGCCGCGGGTAGGTGCAGGCAAGCAGGAGAAGCAAAGCTGCTGCGTCATTTCATCCAAATGCTGTTCATCTGCCCGGGAGAGCAGGGGAAGCAGCAAAGCCCTTCCTGCAGAGCTCACCCCCGCTCTGGGCTCGGCCTCACAGCAGCTGAGAGCTTTTGTGTGAACTTTAGGAGAGGAAAATAGCAAAATGTTGTGCCAGATTCATTCTGGCTTAAATAAATGTCACGAGTGGTGATGAGGAGGAGCTGCGCCATTAACTGGGCACATGCAAATGTTGCTGCAGGGGCAAGCAGAGGGGATGGGGGAGCTCAGGTGAACTCAGGTGAGTGGTGCTGAGCAGGAGAGCTGCTCTAGCACACACATCCACCTATCTCATGGTAACAATCAAAGTAATTCACCCTCGTCCTTTAATCTCACTGTCCTCTGTGCTGCCCTCGCTGTTTTGGGGGGCAGAGGCTGGCGTGGAACTGGGTTTTAGGCTGCATTTCAGGGGAGCTCTGCACCAGTGAGGTGCTGGGTGTGAGAGTTCTCAGTAAATAAATGTGAAATACTCCTTGAGGTGCCACATGCTCAGCGCAGCCAAGCCACTCTTTCATTCTCAGGTGCAATCCATTCTTTCCTTCCCTGGCACTTCCCGAGGGGCAGAACCCATCCCTTCTTCTGCAGGGCTGGCCTGGAGACAGGAAGTGCTGCAGCTTCTCATCAAGCACCTCCTCTCCCATTTCCTTATGCTGCTCTCCCTGCCTTGAGCTGTTTTATTTCTTTTGTTTCCACGTTTTCTCAGTTATCTTGAACTCTGATCTCCCTGCCTTGGCCCCCCGTTGCTGCGCCGTGTGACAGCGCCAGACAGGAGAAGCCAGGGCACTTTAATCTGGTGATTTGTGGAACTGGTGCTTGGCAGCCTTGAAGTGCCTCGTGTCTGTTCTTCAAAATCAGTTTGAAGCGGTGGCTGCAGGTCTCAGAATGTCACTTTGTGTCACTCTCTCAGGGCCTCTGTGAGCCTGCAGTCTGACACTTGGTGTCACCACGCAGACAGACGGGGGCTTCCGATGGAAGGGATTTTCTGTGCTCGGACATTTGGAAGGGTTGGGCCAAGTGCTCTCCTGGAAAACCTGTGGTCACTCTGGATTTCAGTGGCTCCATCTGGGCCATCCCACATTGTTGCACTTGAGGCTTCCCCTGGAATGCTGCACATCCTGAACCAGCTGCGATCCCAGGAGCAGCTGTGCTATTATTCCCTGTTTGGATGTTGGTGTGCACTCATTTATCCTGCTGATAGTGGGAGCAGCAGCCCCGGCTGTGACCTGTGGGGTGTGAGCACAGCCAGGCTGTGCTGAGGTGTTCCAGCCCTGAGCTCACCAGAGAGTTCCTGCTCGGGAAAAGCATCCTCACCCTCTGTGTAAAACAGAGAAATGGGCTCTGAATCCACTTCTGGGCTGTGAGTGATTTTTTATTTATTTTTAAACTCTTTTCCTGGCACTCTGCCCTTCAGTGGAGCTGCTTTGGCTTGGCCCCTCACTGCAGGAGCTCCAGGCCATTCCTGAGAAATTAATTCTCATTTCAGAGCGAAGTCCCCCCTGAGCTCAGCCTGCAGCCCCCCCTGGCCTGAGCTGTTCTGACACTCAGCCTCCAAAAGTGAATAAATAACTCTCCCAGCTCTCCCTTGCTGCTTCCCTGGAGTTCAGTCCAAGCTGGAGCACTGAAATCCTGGATCTCAGCCCGCAGTTCAACCCTCCTGTCCCTGGCCATCACTGCCAGCCGAGCTGTGTGCCCCTGACAGAGGGGCTGGCTCCTCAGTTCCACTCCAGTAGCTCCGTCCCATTTCCCCCGGGCCCCGCTGGGCTCTCCCCAGCCCTGCAGGGCCTTGGCCCGGCTCTCCCAGAGAGGACGGATTGGAGCTGGCACCTCACACAGCCAGGCCACAGGAAAACCAAACCCTGCCCCTCGTGAGAGCTTCACCGAGAGCAAATATTCTCTCAGAATCACAGTCACAGAATGAACTAGCTTGGAAGAGATCTCTGAGATCGTCAGGTCCAACCTAAGGAGAGAGGAGCAGAGTTATTTGTTAGGAATAACATTTCCTGCCTGCATTTATAATGTGTTTGACAAGATCCTTCGGAAGGATAAAATCTACGGGAGTCCCAGGCTTGTAGAAGTGAAAATCAACATGAACTGGAAACACAATGGGAAGCAGGGCAGAGAGGGGAGGGGGGAGGGAAGGGCTGTAAGGACCAGGAAAAGCGTGAGGGGATGGTGGGAATGCTCTGGAATTTCCTCCTTTCTCTGGGATTTTCTGTAGATGAGCCAGCAGGACAAGCACACACTGAGCTGCTGGTGCCCAAAATCCCCCAAAATGAGGTGAAGCCCCTTCCCTCAGCAGCTGCTGCTGCTCCGGGTGACCCTGGAGGAGGGGACAGAGCTTTGGGTGCTGTCACTTCAGCTGTGCAGGGAGGGACGAGCAGAGCCTGAGGCCATCCCCAGCACTGCCCACACAAACACCTCTGTGACCTTCGAGCCAGGGAATGTCACAGAGCTCTGAGGACGTGCCAGACACGGGGACCTGTGGTCACTTTGTCACCCAGGCAGGGCTGAGGCTGCTGTCCCTGCCTCAGGAACAGCCTGGCAGAGCCTCCTGTGCTGAACTGCTGCTGAAATAAACAGCAAAGTAGGGAGAGATTCCCCTCCTGCAGCACCTGCAGGGTCCCTCTGCCTGCCCAGGGGAGGGCAAGAGGAAATGTTTAATTTCCAATAACTGTGTGAAGCTGCCCCTAAAGCCAGCGTGGAGCAGGCTGGAGGGCAGGTGCTCAGTGAGTCAGGAAACAAGATCAATTAATAAAATACCTCATGGAAATTCCTGGGTTGCAACTGCAGCTGCAAAAGCTCTTTAATGTCCACACTCTGTTATTAAATGCCAGAATAAAGAGCTGGAGAGTGGATTCTATTCTGGCTATCGTTTTGTGTGAGTGCAGGTCAGGTCCCTCTGGATTTCTGAATAAGTCTGGGCTCTTGACAGAGCATGAGGAGCCTTCTGGGTGCTGGGGTCCAATCTCCAAAGCAGAATTTATCTGCTGCAGCCTTGGGTTTCTTGGAGGATTAATTCACTTAATCATAACTGTTTTCTGCAAGCATTTTAATCAGCTGCTAATCCTCATCTCTTCCTTCATATTAGCTAATTAAATCAAGTTATTATTTTTAAGTGTTCCCTCAAAGCCAATGATTCTTGTAGAAATGGGTGAGGAGGTCTGTGAGATGTCCTAGACAGGATCCTGTTCTTTTGGGGGCTTTTGGTGGCTTTTATTTAACATTCCTCTGGCAGCTTAGGAAGTATCCTCTTTCTTCATGTTGTACAAGGAGCCAGTTCTGTGTTCTTGTTTTTATTCATAAAGACAGATAATAAAATTAATACCTTTGGTGGTAGTAGCAGATCACCCCCTGCAGCTTTTAGGCAGATCTTTGTGATAAATGAAGTTACTCGCCAAAAATAGCAATAAACAAATTATACAAGCGGAGTTCAATCTGCATTGAGTCCCCACAGACATATCTGGGAAAGCTTGTTAGAAGTAATTGTGGTTTTGTTCCACTTCTCCCTTCCCTCAGGTTTTGTTGCAGGAGATAGCAGCAGCAGAATCCTCTTTGTGTGATTAATCTGCCTGGTGCCTCCTGCAGCCACCAGAACCTGTTTGGGGCATTTGTCCTGCTCCAGCTGGGACATCCTGCAACCCTGGGGGCCTGTGGGCATCCAGGCACTGCCCAGTGCTGATAAAAGCAAATTATCTTCATTTCTGCACACCCTGGAGCCCCAGGGGACAGATGTAAAATCTCCTTGGTGGCGTTTTTGCGGAGGGGAAAAAATAAGTCTGTCAGGGAAGTGATCCTCAGAAACACCAGCTTTGTCCTGGCTGACTCCCCCCACGTCAGGGCCCAGTGCAAATCCTTTGGGGTTTGGGGATAGGAGACTTCTCCCTATTTTATTCCCAACCCCAAAACTGAATCTGCTGTTCCCTCCCTGGTGCAGAGCAGCACAAACGTTGCAGTTCCTGGGGTTGCCTCTCCTCAGCCAGGACTGTCAGACCTGGTTGCTCTTTAAGGATTTTGAGATAAATTTTACCTCTGGGAAATCTCCAGGTATTTCATTACATTTCTGGAATAATTGTCCTCCCCTTTTGCTCATTTCTAGAGGGAAAGATAACACCTCTCTTTCATTAATAAGCCTTCTTTTATCTAAATTATTTAAATACGAGGCGAGGTCCCTGCTCATTCTCCTTCAGTATAGGCAGCCCTATACTGAGCTGCTAAGGACACTTCTAAATGAGATTTAATAATATAGCAGGACATTTAGCATATATTAATTAAATATCAGCAGATGGTGAGGAGAGCCCTCGCTGCGAGTGAGTACAGAGGAATGGAAGTGCCACGTAATTAACCAAACCTGCAGAAACAATGGAGCTGCAATTACTTTTTCCCTAACACGTTACACCACAATGCCGAGGAATTGAATCACTGCCCAACTCCCTTTCTGTTCAGTGGCAGAGTTGTGGAGGTGGAGAGGAGCAGTGTAAAAGGGTTTGGAATCTCCTCTGTGAGAGCAGCCCTGGCAGCTCAGGAACCTGGAGTGGAAGCTGGGCATGAGGTTGGGAAAAAGGCTCTGGTGGTGCAAGGCTGCATTCATGGACTGAACCTGAAAATTGGTGTGAAATCTGGAGATTTCTGAGTGCCATCAGCACAGAAATCCCTGCTGGCACCGTGGTGCCAGCCAGCCACACCTTTGGGGTTTGGCCAGGCCGGACAAAGAGGGATTTTTGTCCTTCCCTCCAAGCTAAGGTGGCCTCAGGTTCACCCTCTGCGTGTCCTCCACGCCCTCCTTGGGTGTTCCACCTTTGGCTGAACCACAAGCACAGCATCTTCTTAGGATTAAAACTCAGCTCTTACAAAGATTGGCATAAAATCCCTGGAGGTCTGGCAGGATTTGCATTTTCAAACCCATTTTCCAGCTCATTTTCCAGCCCAGAGCTGCAGGGGGTGTCTGAGCACCAGAGAGTTCCTTGTCAGGCACCTTGTGAAGGTTTTGGGATCCAGGTTTGTGAGGCTGCTTCTCCTTGGGTCGTGAGGTGGGAACGCTCAGGATGGCAGCAGGTGGCTGAGCTGCCTCCCCTGAGACAGCAGTGCTTATACAAAAATAAATTAAACCCCTAATCCTGCAGACCTTTTTCCCTGAAAAATCCTCATTTGTGCCTTTTTCCAGGGCAAAGCAATATGTAGTGGCAGAAGCAGCTCTGTTAACTTATGTTGGTGGAGTTCCTGTTATATTCAACCTGACATAAAATGCCAAGAAATGGCCAAGAATGACATTTAAATGCATGGAATCGACAGCCCTACCTCTAGGTGTGGGTTTGCTGGAGGTTTTTTTTCCCCCTAAATAATAATGTAAAGCTACATTTGCCATCCAGTTCTGCTACCTTAAAGTACCTTGTTTGACATTTTACTGTGATGAGTGAACCTTTAACAAGGTCATTAGCTTTGAAGGATTTTTCTCCTGGGGCTGTGGCAAGCAGTTTATTCTAAATAGCCAGGAAGAGAGAATAAAATATAAATAAAAATAACACTGTGTAACTGTGAAAGATTTCATTTGTAAAGAACATAAAGTGGAAGTCTCCACAAAATAATCCGGCCCTTCAAGAAGCCAGCAGTCATTGAAATGAATAAATCCAGGCACAGCAGAATAATTCCATAAAAATAACACCAAACTCCTCCAGGTTTATGGGAGAGGAGTCCCTGCGAGGAGGGGACCTGGAGCAGTTCTGAACTGCAAACGCTCCCAGAATTGCCACTCAGCTGGAGAGGGAATGGCAGCAGAGTGATAACAGGAGCAGAAATGGTTGGATTCTCACTTAAAAAGTGAATGGGGTGAGATGGTAATCCGTGCTTTTCTTGAACCCCTGGATGGTGAGAAGGCAAACCCTGGAAATGGTGAGCTCCGAGCTCCCAGTTCTCAATGGCTGCTTTGGTTATTGATCAGGAGAGGCCAGGGGTGCCTGCTGTGGGTTCCCACTGAGCTGCAGGGCTCTCATGGGTTCTCCTGAGCTCACACGAACCTCTGGCCACTGCTGCCTGCAGAGACCCTTTATCAGAGGGTTGAAATGAAATTGTCCATCAGGAATTCCGAGGGAATGATGTGGGAACGTGCTCATCCTGCCCCGGCTGTGCCTTCAGGAGGCACCTGGACTGTGGTGCTCCATCCCTCAGGTGATTTCCTGCCATCCTTCACTGCTTTTAGCCCCAAAAGGGAGAGCCCAGCTCCTGCTGGGAACCAGTGGCATCCCATTCCCGAAGGCAGGGAAACACCTGCTGTACCTGGCGAGGGGAACAGACTCTCCCTGAACCTCTCTGGCAAAGAGCAAGGCCGAGTCCTTGATGTGCTCTCAGGAGTGATTTGTCCTCTGTGAAACTAATCTGCAGCAGTGTGGACAAACTCCTGCAGAGCCACAATGCACTGGGACAAAAATGGATTTCAGACAAGGATAATCCAGCCAGTGGGCAGCACTGGGAATTCCATTTCTGACCGTGGATGCTGGGACTGCTTCTGTGTGTCTCTATCCATACAGGACCTGACAGGCACTGACAGCCGAGTGTTACAGTGGGAGACCAAGGAAATGCTCCCAGATAGTGCTCGAGATGTCTTTGTCAACTCCCATCAGCCCTGAGAGCAACCAAAGCAAAGAGTTCAGCCTAATTGGCTGGTATCTCATTAATTGCACTATTTAGTCAATCATTATCAATGAGCACGAGGAGGAATTTAAAGATATTTATTTGCTGTCTATAGCACGGGAAGCATCTTCTGTTCAATACACAAATATGTTGCCCCTTATCTCCTGTCTCACAAGGGATTTGTTTAACCAAGGCTCCGGCTGATATGAGCAGGCTTTTAAATTGAAAAATTGCAATTCATTCCCCCACAACTTTGATACAAGTCTTATCAGCAGGAGGAAGTGACAAAAACATATCTCTTCTCCAAGACAGAGGAAGGATTAGCTGAGCAGCAAAAGAGACTTCACTTCGTGTCTCAGGAAGGAGAAGAATGGGAGGAAAGCTCTGTCCTTCACGAGAGCGTGGCTGCAGACAAAGGGCTGCTGCTGGGCCTGGCTTTGGGCCGCTCTCAGCAAGGTCGGGCGCCTTTGGTTCCTCCTCAGACCGAAATGATTGCCCAGGTTCTCGAGGTGTGAAATGATGGGGAGTGCAGAGGAACAGCCAGGCAGGAGATTGGGGTGTTTGCTGTGCAGAGCCAGCCCTGGAATGTCCTCAGGAGCCACTCAATTCCCTGGAATCAGGCACAGGAGTCCCCAATAAATGGATTTCGTTACTTTAACCACTTCCTCTCAGAATCCCCCTCAGGTCACCAGTGGTTTTTTACAGGAGGAAATCGGGAGGAGGAACAAAGCCCATGTTTGCTCCTTGCTTTGCTTTTCCACTGAGCTCCAGGCCCAATCAGGACTAATTAGGCCCCTTTGTTCCTCTCCATGAGTTCTGCTCCGGGCCTGTGGCTCCAGACCCGTGGTTGAATCATTACAGGGATCGATGGGGGGGATTTGTGATTCAGCTGGATGGAAACTTGGCAGAATGATAATGTGAAACACTCTTTGATAATCAATATGTGATGGGAAGGGGCTTGAAAGTGCAAAACTCTCCAGATCTGCTACAAGCAGCTGAATTTAGCAGCTTTACAAAGGGATGGTGGTAAATATTCAAATCAAAAAAAGGAGCTCAGAGCATGTGGGTTGATGCCTGAGATCTGTCAGTCTGCACCACCCTCGCCTGACGTGGAGGTTTGAACTTAATTCCAGTTCCAAGGTGCAGCACAGCTCCGAGTTGTAACATTTCTGTGTCCTTGGACAGAAAATAGTAAAGTCAGGGTCTTAATTACCCAGATAGGCTTTGAGTATGGAGGGAAATTTATGTGAGGTCTCTATTTCCCACTTAAAATTCCACGCCTGCACTTACATGGGAGTGGAATTATTCTCCAGCGTGGAATTGCTTCAGTCCATCCCAATCTGGATCACTTTTGCTCTCCTTTAAGGGAAGAGCAGCAATAACTCAATTAAAGTGACATTGTATTCATGGTGGCTCGTGCCAGCTAATAAATAGTCAGAGCTGTTCGTGCCACGTTTGGGCTCCTCTCCTGTGTTTGAAGAGCGGCACAATTTGACATTTGTGTGTGTTAAATCTTCCCCGGCAGCCACCGTGAGCAATGAATTAAGTGTGGAAATTGGAATGGTGTCCTGGGGAGGAGAGGGACTTGTCACACTCCTTCTGACAAGTGCCTGGCTGGGGTGGTGGCACTTTTGGGTGGAGACAAAGCCCCCGGGCCACCCACTTCAAGCACAGCAACGGAAAGGAACTTGTAATTTCTTGCAAAACACTCTTCCTTCCAGAACAATCAGCATTATTTTCTATTAATTACTGCCACCTGTGTGATTTAATAACCTGTGTGAGGTGGAACATTTCCTCTCAGCTCTGAAAGGCACTCAGTGCTTCCTTCACTCCACCACGCGGAATCGCTTCACATCCCCGCAATCCCAGAATGTTTTACAAGTGGCCCTGCTCTGGCACAGACCTCCCCATCTGTTTGCTTGAATAATAATTTATATTCTGAGAGTGCCCTTTACCGTGCCTGGACTCTACACAGAACCATCTGCTGGAGTTGCTGGAATCCCGGGATTGGAGCTGTGCCTTTGGCCTGGCTGGGCAACCAGGAAGGTTTTTCTTGGCCACCACTCGAATTCCTGGTTTGTTCTGCAATAAGGCAAAGCAGGAGCTGGGTACGAGTTCCCCTGGTCCATGGTGGTCCTGTCTGAACGCCAGGGAGGGAAATCCCTGGATTAGAAGGGCTCTTTGTTCTTCCTGCCGTTTTTTATCTCTTCTCCAGAGGGGGAAATGCTTTATATGAGCAAAGGGAAGGTCTCAGTGCCCAGGGCAGTCCTGCCCGGGAGCTGGTGCCACCCAGGTGAGAACAGTGTCCAGCAGGGCATGTGCTGGGTGCTGAATGAATTGTGGGTGAGGAATTATTATTATCATCATCATCATCATCATCATCCTCATCCTCCTTGTATTTACTGCCAGGGTTTCAATAGATCTTCCTTTATCTAAATAACATAAATAATAATAAATCCCTTTGGTCTTTCCAGCTGGGGACTGTCCCGTGTCCCTTTGCTGTAGCAGCAAGAAGGAGCTGCCCTGTTCACTCTGGGGCATTTCAGTTCTCCCCTCCCCTGGATCCTGGTCTCCCATTCCTCTTCTCAACCTTCTCTTCTGTGCCTTTGCTGCAGAGGGAGAATTTTTGCTGTTCCTCCAGTGCCTGCAGCTCTCAAAGGAGCCATTCAAAGCTTTTAACCACAAACCAATTTCTGCTTCAATATCGGGAGCTGTGAGAGACACGAAACTGCCCCAAACTGCTGTGCCCGGAGGTGAAACCCTGCACTCAGCACCATTCCCACGTGGGCACCACCCAGCCCCATGTTTTGGTCCCGATTTGAGCAGGGCTTGGGACAAGGGGATCTCCAGAGTTGCCTCCCAAAGGAATTACTGGAAGAATCCATGAATTTGGTCCATCAGGCACTTCCAAACCTGTGGAGGCCCTTGGGCTGTGCAGCTGGTGGAGAGCGGGGATGAACATTCAGCTGCAGTCTCTTGTGCTGACCGGGCTGCAGCCATGCTTTAAATGAAGAACAAATTCTCCTAATTGTTTTTTTTTTGGCAGATTTCCTGTGATAAATTATTCTCTAACTTTACAGCTCCTTGAGTTCGGGTTTGCAGCGCTGTTTATAAACCCACAGAAAGTGACGCCTGAGCAAATAGACAATGAAAGAGATCTTGTAAACTGCAATTGTGTGTAATTGCTGCCTGGGAAGTGTTCATGGGGGAGAGAAAAGGCTTCCTCGTTCTTTCAGACTTGACATTCAGAGTGTAAATGTTTGCAAATCTGCCTTTTCCTTCCCTAATTATTTTTTGTTTGTCTGTTTGTTTGCCCTGATCCTGCCTGGGAAGGTTTGCAGGGCTGGGCCCTGAGTGACAGCAGCTCAGAGAATCTCTCCCATAATGACTCTGCGTCTTCCTCACTTGTGGGGGAAATTTGGGATATTCCAGCCTGTGGGGCAAGTGATGCTTTTGTGCTTTTTAAAGCTTTATCCGTGTTTTTGCTGTGCTCAGTCCTTCAGAAGTCACAGGCTGCAGCTGCCTCTGCCCTTGGGAACCCTGAGGTGAGGTTGGCTGCCCCTGTCGCAGCTTTGACAGGAATTCCAAATGAAGAAATGACAATTCCCTGCCTTTGGTGTGGGGGTTTTCAGGGGAGAAAATGACCGATAATCAATGAGGCTCCCAGACCTTCCCCGCAGGATCAGGAACTCTTTTCCCTGCACATCCAGGAGCTCCTGGGGCTTGTTTTCAGAACAAGCCCCAGGAGCTCCTGGATATGCAATGGAACCCAGCCCCAGAAATCTCTCCTGAGGGCAGAGAGTGGCAGGACTGGTAATTCTGTGAATTGTATCATTAATAAAATATATTTTATTCTATTTGATGCCGGCTTTGGAAGGTTCCTGTATGATTATTACATTTTTAAGCATCGGATTTTTTTTTTTTTTCTAACAGCTTTACTGGAGGCTAAATTGAGATCTAATACAAAATTCAAAGAGGTTCTGCTGAAATGCCATTAAAATTTTAACTTTATGTTCTTTCAGGGCTTTAAAAGTTATAGAGGCAAAGCAGTACAAGGCAAGAGGAATTTAACTGCGAGGTTTCTGTGTTCTGTAGTGGGAAGAGTGTCCAAAAAAGAGACGAATTTTCTGCTTTCTGAGAAGGATTTGATAAAAGAAGCTGCTGAGGAACAAGTCCTTGGCCCATCCCTGACTACAAATGGCACATAAATGTCTCCAAGTGTTTAGTGCCTCCCAGGATGGGTTTAATTCACAATCCTGAGGTATGAAAGCCTGGGGAGAATGTCCTTTGCAGGCTGTTGGGCACCAGCAGTCCCATTTAACGCCTGTACCCTGCCACCGGCGCTCACAGCTGGAATTCTGGCTGGAGCCTCTCCTGTGGCACTTCTGCTTCATCCAGGAAAAAGAAGAGAAATATCACAGGCTGCCGTGCCTCCCCACCGTGATCGCACAGGGCTTTTAATTTCTGTGATAGCCACTGAAAAATTCATGAAGGAGCTTTTCTGCTGCCTCATGGAAGTCAGTTCCTGCTGGGACTCCGTCGTGGCAGGGAAACATTCCCTGATCTGGGAGGAGTTCGTGTGAAGTCTCTCTGCCTTTAGCTCTTATTGAAGCCAAAGGGGTCAAAGAAAAGCCCTTTACAACCACCGGGTGATGCTGTGCTGTTGTTTTGGGTTGGTTTGGGGGATGTTTATTCATTCCTGGGTTGTTAGTTTTTGGGGTTTTTTTTGGGCAGGGCGGGGGGGGGAGGGGGGGGGTGGAATCAGCACGTCCAAGAAATCCCAGATGAAGTGAGAGGGGTGGGAAGGGCAGGAACCAGAGTGGGAATTCTGGCTGGGGCTGCTCGCTGTGCCCGCAGCACACAGGGAAATAGGAATGTGCATCCATGTACACACATCCAGACATTCCTAAATCCAGGGCTTCTTTCTGGCTCCGTTTTAGAACTCAAACAGAATCTCTTTCTCGCCTGCTCACTCTTTATGGATTTTGCCCTACTTGTTCACACAACTGTTTCTTAAAAATCTCCGTGCCTTTGTTTTGACAGGGTTGAACATTCCCCAAGGGGGTTTTAGGCATTCGTGTGGAAAAGGGAAAAAACAGTTCCTTGCTGCAGGAGGAATGACCCAGAATTCCTGTGTGCACTGCAGATCCTCGGGGTGCCCGGCCTGGCAACAAACTGGTGTTACCAACCTTTAATTGAATTATTGCCACGAGATAATGGGTTGGCTCGTTGAGTTATTTTGAATTCTTTTGTTTCCATATCAATAAAACGGCACAGACAGAAATCAGATCTTTTTGGAGAAGGGGACTGGAAGGGGAGGGCACAGCGACATGGGCAGGGGGAACTGCTCTGGCCCCGTTGGGTTTATTCCTTTTGCAGCATCACATCTGCATTCCATGGAAGATTAAAACACAAAACACATTTTTCTGGCACAAAATGCTCTGGTGCAAAAGGCAGCGTTGGATGAGCAAAGCCCCGAGTGCTGAGGCATCAAATACAAGATTTTGCAATATATATATATGTGTGTTACATCATACATCCAATATAGACACAGATCCTAAAACTGAAATTCCTGAAGCTCCGAACTCGTCACTTCGTGTCCCTCTCCTCAATGACATTCAGCTGCTTTACTTTGTCTTGTCCTTCAGCTGAAGCTGAATGCATTCTTGAATTCTGAAGGCTTAGGTCAGTGGGGAATCATCCTTTTCAGACCTGGGGGATTTTTGGGAAATCATCAACAAAATCCGTGGTTTGGTGGTAGGTGAGGAATTCCATCTACAGAGGAACAAAGGGAAAGGATCATTCAGGAGCCTTCCAGGAACAGCACCAGGGACAGGGGGGTCTGCGGGTGGCTTTGTGCCGCTGGTGCTGGGCGCTCGCGGGGCCCCGGCGCTTGCACCGAAGGATGAACGGCCCGTGCTGTGCTGGCAGCAAACACGGGGATTTTTACCCAGGAACGTCGTGAGCTGAGGCGTGACCTGACTCCACCTCAGACCTCATCCTGAGATAACCCAGCTCCTGTCACCCAGCTGGGAAGGAACTTGGGGCTGATTCCAGGTGAGGAGCAAAGCCTTGGACAGCTCTGAGCTGGGGAGAGTCACAGGAGCCGCTCCTGCCCTGCACTCACCCGGCGCTGGTGAAGTTCCTGGTGTCGGTGCTGTGTTTATCTGCTGGGAGCTGGATAAACACAGAGTGGGAGCTCAGCGGAACCTCCCTGATCCGTCCTGACAGCAGCGCTGTGCCCGCACCTGGCGGGGTTTAACCCTGTGCCTGCGCTGCCCTGCTCATGGGGACAGCCCCGGTCACAGCAGGGGACACTCCCAGCTCTGGGGACAGCCCCGGTCACAGCAGGGGACAGTCCCAGCTCATGGGGACAGTCCCAGCTCATGGGGACAGCCCCGGTCACAGCAGGGGACAGTCCCAGCTCATGGGGACAGCCCCGGTCACAGCAGGGGACAGTCCCAGCTCATGGGGACAGTCCCAGCTCATGGGGACAGCCCCGATCACAGCAGGGCTCGGCTCCATTTGGAGCCTTAAACGGAGCCTGGCAGGGTGGGAACGACCTGGGCACCTCCTGTGGGGACACAGGGACACCTGGCAGGGTCCTCCTGTTCTGGGGACAAGGCTGAGGGGCTGAGGGGCTCTGCTTTATCTCTAAACCACCCCACCCCGCCCCCAGCCCCTCGCCCCGAGGTGCCTGAGCAGACACAAGATGGATTTGCTGGAAATGGGATGTCAGCTCCATCACTAAAAACCAACTGGTGCAGGCAGGCTGGGTGAGCTTTCCCTCCAGAGAGGGTTTTGTTTAAATTAGTGGCTGAAATTGATACTTTTTCCGAACATCTGTTCCTGCCTCTGGTCCCCTGATGCTCCTGGTGAGAATGTCAAGTGCCACTGCCCGGCTTTTCCTCACACAGCTTCTCTAAACCTTGGCCACAGATGTTGTTTGTGGCTCGCTCTGTTCTTCTTCTCCCTTTTATGGACTTGCCTTTTCAGGCATAATTAGACTTTGTTGATGCAGATTTCTGGTGAGCAGCTGTGTCAGTCGCTTTGGGAAGTTCAAGGCTTCGCACTGCAGTGGGCTCCTAATGTTCATTAAAACCCTCGATCGGGCCAAGGGAAGAAGGATAAATGAAACCCCAGCCACATCCTTGTGCCGGTAAACAAAAAGCGTGGCAAGAACTGTAACAGAAGCCTCCAGTGAGTGATGGGCAACATTTCTGCTGAGTCCCTGACAGAAAGTTCATGTAGAAATTTAAGATGTGCACTAGATGGCATCTAACTTATCCTTGGTCACAGTGAAAATTCTACACAATTTATTTCTGCTCCCTGTGTCCTGTCCCACAGCCACCCTGTACCTGTGACGGTGCTCTGCTCTCACACTGTGCCTCCTCAGCTTCCTGAAGAGTTTTTAAATGTTTATATTTAAAAGAATTCAAAGGCTGCCTTTAAAAGGTTGGGGTGTGGGCCCTGAATTGCATCTGCGTTTATAAAAAGGGGTGGGAGGTTTCCCCTCTCGTTCTGAAGGTCTCAGGATGGAGGGGCTCAGGTGAGTTCATGTCTTGAGTGAGTGACTGAGGCTGGACCTGGTTTTATCCTAACCCAGCTGTGTCTGGGGAGGTTCCTGTGGCTGCTTTGTGCAGGAAAAAGGGCTGAGAGCTCTGAAATCTCTTCATGAGGAGAAGCAAATCCATCCTTGAAATGAAATCCGAGCGTGTTCTGTGTCAATAACCAGCCCTGCAATGGCATCTTGGATCTGCTGCTCCAAATGATGCTGATACGGAGATCAAAGCTTTGCTCTGAAACAGGAGCGCTCGCCGTCAATAAATCGTGTTAAGGGTTTCTTGGCACAGACAACTGCCAGGGCAATGGAAGTTTTCCTGGTTTTCCAGCTCCTCCACAGTGGCTGCCCAGGGTGCTGTGAAATGCCTGAAATTCCCTTCCCAGGAGAAGGGAGCTGGGATGGATTGTGGCCTGAGCTCAGCCCAGAGCAGAGCTTCCTCTGTGCAAAACCGGTTTGACGGGAGGTGTTGCCAAAGGAATTGTCCAGAGAGCCCTCCTGGACCGGGGGAGAGCTCAGGGAGCCCTCCTGGACCGGGAACAGGAGATTTATTGGCCATTTCAGGGCTGCCAGGAGTGCACTCAGCGGAGGGATAAACGGGAATGAATTGGAGCAGCTCCTGCTTTACTCGGTTCTTTTGGCTGGTGGAATTCAGCTCTGAATTTTCTGAATAATCTGAATTATCTGAATTTTCTGAATTACCTGAATTACCTGAATCCTGCCCCTGCAGAGGGGGGTTCCCTGCTGGGGGCTGAGCGGGACCTGTCCCCCTGCATTTCCTGGGGGCCAGAGCTGGGGGTGGATATTTTGGAGCCTGGATATTTTTGGAGCAGGCTGCCGCTGTCACTGAGCTCCTGTTCCCTGCTGCCTGGCGGCAGTGACACGGAGGAAATGCCAGCCCCATCCCAAAGGGAATCTCTCCCTGCTGGGATCGGAGCCCTGCACCCACACCCACCCCAGAGCCGGCCAGAGGGAGCACAGATCCGGCCTTTTCCTCCCTTTCGCTCTTCATTTCCATGTTTGAGGCACTTGTCCCTGGCAGTGATCCCTGAGAACCTGGAAATCCGGGGCTTTCTGGGCTCTCCCAGCTCCAGGTGCAGGATCTGACCGCAGCCACGGGACCAGATGGTGGAAGCTGCCCGCAGACTTTGGGGAGAGGAGAAATGACTGAATATCCTGGCTAATGATCCTGGGGGAACTGCATTTATCTGCCAACATCTTCTGCGTGAGGAACCTCTGTATTCTGTAAAATCTTCTGGGCTGAAGGTGACTTGTTGTGTTTTAGAGCATGAGCAGGATTCTCTCCATAGCAACTGGAGTTTAGCAGCAGAAATGTCGGATGCTTGGGGAGATGTTAAGCGTTGGTTGAAGATTTTTGACAAAAAACATGGTGGAAATGTAGAAGTTTCTTTATTTGTATTAAATAAAATTAAATATTACTTAGGGACAGCCTGAGAGAAAATTAGAAAATGTTCTTTTTTGTGTTTTCTGCGCAATACAGATTTAGGGATGGGAGAAAAAGAAGCAGAACGTTGCTGTAAGAAATCGCTGGAAACAACAATGAATGTGTGAAACCAGGGACATTCACACCTTTTTGTGGTGCAGCTGCCGCCGGCCGCGGCCACCCCGCTGCCAAGGAAATCCTTCCCAGGCACGAATCCAGTCCCTGGCAGCCTGTGAACTCCACTGCCCTGTCTTGCAACATCTCACGTATTTTGAGATGATTTGGAAACGAAGTGTCTGGAAAATACGAAAGTTGCAAGTTCATCTTAAAGGGGTTTTTTACTCTCTCTCCTATTTAGTGATCACTTAGAAGAAAACACTGAAAATGACAGGAGCTGGGATGCCAAAATGAATGCATTTGGGATTTGGAGGCAAATACTGTAGGACAATACCCCTGTGGAAGGAGAACGTTCGTGGCTGGAGATGGTGTTGGAAGGACGGTGAGGAAGGTGAATGCAAGGAGGTGAGATCGCTCACGGAGTCCATGAATGGAGCTGCCAGAGCCAGGAATGTCTGAACACAAAATCCATTCACATCCAAATCAGTCCCAGGAGGGAAGGCAAAGGATTTGTGCAGCTGCTCCCAGAGGGGCTGAGCCCCTGCAGGGCCCTTGGGAAGGATCTTGGCTCGGACAGGGAACAAACCCTACAACAACTGCTGTGAGCAAATACTCCTGACTCAGCGCCCAGGTCCTCAGTGAAGCACCAGGACGGAAACGCTGGTGCCTCTGCACTCCTGAAAACCTCTGGGGAAAACTCCTCAAACCCAAATGAAATGGTTCGAAAAGCTGCCTCAGCTCTCGGGGTTGGCTGGACCAGACAGCAAACACTGCAGGGTTGGGGAGTTTGAAGCTGTTTCCTATTTCCACAATCCTCAAAAACCATCAGTAAGGGCTCCAGAGCAGGAGGTCCAGCAGGGATCTGGGAGCAGAAGGAGCAGGGACTCCTCTTTTCCCCACACACACACAGGGGCTGTGAGAGCCCAGCCAGGATAAAACAAACCCCCAGGGCCTCAATTCCCTCAGGATCTTGGGTTTAGGGCACAAAGGCCACTCAGACCCTCTCACATCTCCCTCCTCTCCATCAATAGATGGAGCTGGCACCACACAAATCCATGGGAAGTCAATCCTGGGAGGCCTCAAGGGCTCCTGCTGCCAGCAGGATGAGAGGAAAACACATCAAACAGAGCTGGCATCCCTTTTAAATCGGATCTGTAATTGTTATCCCATCAAAATACATATGGATGAGGAAGATAAGGGTATTTTTTAAGGACCAGTTCATTAAGTTCTGATGAATTTCTATCATATACCTGCTGCAGTGCTTGAGTTTATTTGGAATATAGTTTTTATCAGCTACCAACTCCTTTTGGTGGCTTTTCTTTCATGATTTTTTTTGGTTGTGAGATAAAACAATGCATTTTTGAGAAGCTACTGATGACTCTGACATTTGCCCAGAAACTCTTCTCTCTTACAGATGCAGTTTGAAACTTACTTGGGGTCTGAATTAATTCCTGCTTATACGATTCCACCTTTCATTACTAATTGAACCACTATTACTGGTCTGAAACGTTATCCTAAGTTCAGTTGGAAGGGCCGAATTCCCAGAAAATTGGGGTTGTCTCTTTATCCCGGGGTGAGCAGAGATGGGAGGGGTTTTTATTCTGCTGGTGCCACGAGCTGAGATGGTTTTTGGCGGGGACAGGAACAGCAGCTCCTTCTGCTGCATCAACTCTGGGCTGGACAGAGACACAGCTGGGCACACCTGGGGAATAAGAGGAGGAATAAAAAGTTGGGTTTGGTGAAAAAAGCACCGAAATGGGAGAATCCCAGGCTGTGACAACTCTGCCTCGTCTGGAACTGCTGCACGAAGCCCAGGAGCCACCTCGGGCTGTTTGGGATGGAGGATGGGATCAAGGCAAAGAAACCGCGCTGTGGCAATTCCCTCCCGCGGCTTCTGTTGCACGGGAGATGATTAAACCTCCCAGAGGAGAGAGGACGAACCCTTCCTTCCTCGGTCCCGGGAAGCGGAGGCTGTGTTTGGAAAAGCAAACACAGTCACTTCACGCTTTTAATGAAACATTCGAGCAGGCACTCGGGAGCCCGTCGTCTCCCAGGAGTTAATTGATATTAAACTTGGTGTTTCTGCTGCTAATAAACGGCAGCAGAGGAGAGAAACTTCCCTCGGTGAGGCAGGAGCAGCAACTCCTCCTCTTTCTCCGTGTGCTGGTGTGACCCCAAGGAGAGGAAGGATCTGCAGAGTGTGGTTTTCGTCCTCTTCCCCCACAGTGATCTAACGGGGTTTGTTTAATAACGTTCCCTTTGTTCTGGCAGGTAATCATGGGCTGGCCCAGATAGCATCGCAAATTCGCTCCTTTCTGATAACGGGATCTTATCAGGGCCTCAGCAGCACACGGCGATTTCCAGGATGTGGCTTTAATTAAAATGACAATATGGGACAGCCGGGGTGAGATTCCCCGGTCCGGCATCTCGGCAGCATCAGCTGGAGAGGGACAGGGTAATAAATGTCTTTTATCTGGTAGAAGGAGAAGGGAGAGAAGCGTTTTGCTGACACAATAATCAGCTGCTGCTGGATGGAACTTCTGCTGCACTTGGAAGTTCAGAGGGAAGGGAAGGTGTGTGGAACCTATGGACTCTGCTGATGGATCCCCAAAACCCTAAAAACTAAAATGAAATGGGAGGGTTTGCACCTCTCTTCTTGGTCAGTGGTGATGGGAATGTCAGGTTTTGTGATGTGGGATGCAGGATTTTTGGAGTACAACACCCTCTGTGTCCGGGCTGGGTTGGTTGGGGCCTGGCGGTGTTCTCACTGCAGAAGGTCAGGGCTGTAGCCAGCATTTCCAGGGCTGGTTTGGAAAACAAAGCGAGGCATTCCTGACCCACAGATCGGCAAAATGGTGATTCAGGGATGAGGAAAGGCTGGATTTGCCCGGCTCTGAGGGATGTTCTGTGGACTGCCACAGGGGATTGTGGCACCTGGGGACAGCGCTGCAGTGCTGAGGCTCAGGAGGGCTCTCTGAACTCCCTCCCTGCCCCAAAGCTCCAACACCTTTAGAATTCCCAGCTCAGAATTCGCAAATCCAGGGCAAGGCTCCTCATCTTCGTGCTGCTGCCAGGGAAACCAGGGTGGGGAGAGCGAGCCCGGCCTTATCTGCAGCACAGGGCTGCTTGTCGAAAAACCCGCCTGCCCTCCTCTCGCCACCCTCGAGCTCCGCCATCCTTGCTCCTACTCTCCAAATTCCCATTGATAAGAGCCCGCGGTGCCTCCTTTTCTGTCGGGGATCCATAGGACCCGTGGCCACAGCGATGGGGAGGGATAAGGGCAGCAGCAGCCGATGGAAGAGGAGGAATTTCCTCCCCAAGGCTCCCTCTGGGATGGATCTCTGCAGCCGCAGCTCTCTGGGGAGGCAGGGCTTGGTTCAAACCTCATTTCCCAGTTTCTGACGGGGTTTATCGCCTCTCGTTTGGGGCCGTTCGCAGCCTTTGAAGGTGCGGGGGGAGCACTTCAAAGCAGGAGCTGCGCCCCAGCCAGAGCCGAAGGTTTTCCAGCACTAAGCATCTTCTAAATTGGAATTTCATTCTCTTAACGCCATAACGCAATCACGGCGAGCTCTGTGAATATCCCAAATAACGAGAGATGACAATGGATGAAAAGGCACCGGGAATCAGCTGACTTAGGGGAAAATAATTACTTTTACTCAGCAAAGCTGAAGTTAATATTTTTGAAGCACTGACTTGCCCAACAGAAACCTCCTCAGAGGAGTTTTTCCTTATTAATCTCAGTGCTTTTTCTTGCTTTGTTTTATTCCTCTGTATGTATTTTCCAGCTTTGAAAAGCTAAATGAAAGTGCTTTATTTCCTGTCATGATTGGCTTTGAAATCAGAGGTTAAAGGAATCTCTGTGTGGCTGAGAATTTATTCCCTTGCTGGGGATCATGTTCCAAAAGCCTGGTGTGATGCTCTGTTTTGGTGATATAATGCAATACACAGTGATGGCATTGGCTTTAATTTCTTTTTTCATATCAAGGTCGTGTCACTCGAAGTGCAGATTTCCCTGACACGACGCTGCAAGAATTGGGTTTGTGTCTGACTCTGCAAAACCCCTGGATTTATTAAAATGTGGGTGTTTACCGACATGGGAAATACAAACATCCTACTAAAAAATATCCATTTCTTATCTGGAGCATTGCACATTTCCTGGGAGAACTTTATTGCAAATCTCAGCTTGGCTCCAAATCCAAGAGCAGTCACGTTCCCACCTTAAAATATAGTCCTGGCTTAGAAATGTGAGTCTCTTCATCTTAGTTTGTTACAGCCACCCTTTAAATAATCAGTAATTACCAGCCTTTAACCTTTAGTTCTAACCCGAGACAGCAGTTATTTCATATTATTTTACCTTAAGTGTTGAGGAAAGTAAAAAATCTGTATTTCAAAGCAATTTAGTCTTAGGGTTTTATCACATGATCCGGGCCTTTGATGGCTTTGTAATTATTCTTACCTGGGCTGTCTCCTTCTGCCTCCCTTCCCACAAATTGTCTTTATAGGAGGATCAAGGAATTGTCTCCTTCAGCTCCCTGGGCACGAGGCAGAAAGGGGACTCGAGGCAGAAAGGGGTGCCCTGGCTCAAGGCTGAAGGGAAAACCCCATGGAAAACTGAAATTCCCAAATGTGCGTGCTTCAGTCCATGCTCTGGGGTTTGTTGTGTTGCATCTTTCAAGAATTTATGGTAACGGGCAGTTAGAGTAGATCAGGGA
Source organism: Coloeus monedula (assembly GCF_965178545.1). NCBI lineage: Eukaryota > Metazoa > Chordata > Aves > Passeriformes > Corvidae > Coloeus > Coloeus monedula. Next base: position 1,095,727 of record NC_138808.1, on the reverse strand, counting down.
TGGCCTTGGATGATTCACCTGGGAATTTTGAGGGAATGCTTGGCCCTGGGAAGCAGGGCAGGTAAATTCCAGTCTTTTGTCCAGGATGAAATCCGATTTCAGCATCACAGCTGTCTCTGACCTGTTTGGGACTTGCAGTCCCCGTGTAGGAAACACCTCTGGGGGCTCTGTTGCCTCCTCTACATGTGAAGGAGAGCTGGGTGTCTTTAAATGCATTTAATTCCTCTGGTGTTTTGGACTGACAAACACCAGAACTACACGAGAGAAGGGTCCAAAGGTGAGCTTTACGCAGTGTTTGGCTCCTGCGTGAAGGTAAATCACACCAAAGACATAAAACATTGGATTTTAGATAGTTCAGATCAATTGTAGGCAAAATTTCCTCTCCTTTTTCTGCCAGCAGTGGAACCTGGGGATGTATTTCCATTTAGTAAAGCAGATTTATTGGTAAATTCTTAAGAGACTCTCAAGATTTGAGGAAATTTTTGTGTTTGTAGTCAGTTTTTCTGGTAAAACACCAACACCTGAAGCCAGGTCTGGACAAGCAAAGCAAAACCCTGCATCCCACTCTGCTGGGTTCTTTTTCCTGAGCTCAGAGAGTTTTCCCTGGAGCCGGAGGAAATTCCACTTCATCTCTCACCGGGGGCCACTTGCAGCGAGCCCCCGCCCTCGGTGATCACTCCTGGCAGAGTTGGCCGCGTTCGGGCTGAGCCCATCCTCGCATCCTCCGTGCGCGGCCGCGTTCGGCGCCGGCTGCTTCCCTCTGCTGCACGGAGCCAGAAGTGCTCGCCAATCCCGGAATCCCGGAATCCCGGCCCCAGGCGGGGCTTTGCCCCCGGATCCCGCTGGAAGGGGAGCAGGGCTGCCTGGCTGCCGGGATGGGATGGCGGCGTGGGAAGTGACCCCTCCGCCCCGCGCCTTTCTCTCGTTTCTCCGAAGTGATGTTTTGATGCTTCAGGAACATCTCGGCTCCTTGCTGTGTTTCGCTCCTGAGGTCACCGAGCCGCTGCTCTCCGCGATTTGGGGCTGATCAGGAGCAATTCCGAGCCACGGATTAAATGGGAATGGTGAAGCAAAGAGGCCCCGTCCCCCTTTCCTGCTGTTCCTGGAAAGTCGCGGTGAGGTGGCCACTGCAGAAGCACAGGAGGCAACTCAGTGATGACACCTGGGTGCCTCCAGCCCTGTGCTTCATTAGGGGCAAATCCTGTGAGGTTTCTCCACGTCGGGGGCAGAGGAAAGTGGAACTGTGGGATCAGTCCAGGACAATGCAGGGAAGTGTCCCTGATCCAGCCAAACATGTTTGCAGTGTAATTTAATTTATTTAAATGGCTGCTCTCTCCTTCCCAGGCTCCTCGGGCTGCACGGGGCAACATCCAGAGGAAACTCAGATTTTGTCACTGAATCCCAGGATCTCTGAGGGTGGAAAAGCCCTCCAAGGTCACCGAGTCCAAGCTGAGCCCCATCCCCACCTTGTCCACAGTCCAGAGCACTCAGTGCCACATCCAGGCCTTCCTTATCTTCCTTATTATCCACAACCCCTGGATGTGCCAGTGGAGGCGAGACCAAAGCATTGATTTACATGGACAAATATAAAAAGGGCTTGGAATTAAATAATAATTAAATAATAATTAAATAATAATTAAATAATAATGAATGCTGAAATTGGAGGAAGTGCTGCAGGTGGAATTTCGAGCGCAGCTCATTTCCCCAAATTACAAATCAAAGAGCGAATTAGGTATGAAGATTATGACATTTTCTAAATGCCTGGGTCTTACGGTTCCTAAAATCGATGGGTGAAGTTCAGCTGTTGTGCCCCCCAGCATGTTAATGCACAGTTCCCCATCCTGAGCTCGGCCAGCCACTCCAGCATTTTACTTTTTATCAGATTTGCTTTGCTCTGCGCTCTCTGCCGATCTTTGGAATGAGTAAACACAGGGAAATAATTGCATTGTATTTCATCTTAGATTAATGAATTAAAAAATAATATAGATTTTTAGCTCATCAGAGCTGCTGGCTTGTGACAGATCAAATGGGGACTTCACTTGAAAGCAAGTGGCTGGGAATTGTTTAGAGAAACATCATGGGGGTTTTTTAAGAGGTTTTTTCTCATCTCTGAGGAGGATGAAGTTTATCCTTTGAAATAAAAGGGTTTCTATTTTTTGGTTTTTATTGATATGGAAACAAAATAACGCAAAACTTGAGGGGACTGCAAAATCCAAACGGGAGCTGTTCCCAAAGGCTGCAGTGCAGCCTGGCCTCGCTGATTAAAGGCCATCAGACGTGTTTAAATTCTGTGGCAATTCTCTCTGCCAGGGCTCGCTTTGGGGCTGGGTCCAGTTTGAGTCTTGCTGCTCGGGGCAGTAATTCATTATTTTGTGAGATTTTCAAGGTCGTATAAAGACACAGACCCCAGGAAATGCCTCCTGGAAAGCCCAGCTGTGTGGAGAGGAGGGAAGGATGTGGCACAAGAGGAGGAGAAAATGATGAAACTTTTCTTTGATGTCACGAATTTTGAAAATTCTGCATTATGAATTTTGAATTTCTGTGTTGTGAGCTATGGAAATGCAGAGGCCTCACCTGTGAGGGGCTCTCCCGACCTGCAGAACGTCCCAGGAGGAGGCTGTGGGTGCACAGAACCCCCTGGGCTGCGGGGACACAGGGACCCCGTGCTGAGGAAGGAATTCCGGGGGCAGGGCTGGAGAAAGGGCTGCACAGAACTAATATCCAATATCTGTTTTATTGCTGGCCCGGCAGAGCAGGATCTTGGACGGGACAGGGATGAGGGGATGTGTTCTGTCAACGCCAGGGGATCCAAAGCTCCTCCAGCTCCATGGGTTTGGGACAGCAGGGGCAGCTGGAGAGTGTTACACACCCGAGGGCAGAGGAAGAAGAAGAGGCTGAATTTCAGCAGCTTCTGATGTTCAGGGTGTCCTGTGGAACCCGACACTTTTATCTCCGCGGGATCGATGCCCGAGAACGGCTCCTGATGGTCGGGCTGGGCTGGGACAGCGGAGCCCATTCAGTGCTGACGGAATTCCTGTTATCTGTCGTTCCCGGGGGTGTTCTGCTCTCTCTGAATCGTTTACCTGCCGCTCAAGTGGCAACATTTGCAGCTGCTCCCTGCCCGGTGCTCTCTGCCATGAACATCCCTGGTTTGGGTGCGTTTCTTCTCCTTTCATCGCTGTACACGCTCAGAGCAGCAGCGGCTCTGTCACTTCCCGGGGATGTTTTTATTTGCGAGAGCAGGAAAACGAGGCAGCTGCCTTTCATCCGTGTCCCCAGCCTTCCTCTGACAGCCAGGTGACAGGAATCCTGATTTATTCCGAGGCACACGGGGGTTCTCCAAGGGCATCCATCAAATAACAGCCGAACTGGGATCACCCAGCTGCAGAGCTTCGTGCTGCAGTTGAGCAGAGACAGAGACTGAGAACACCTTTGCAAGCTCAGCTGGAACATTCTGCTGAGCCTCCAGGACGGAGGAGCTGATTTATTCTTTATTTCCCCCCCTTTCAGCCTGCAGCTCTGTGGGTTATTGAGAATGATCGGGGTATTGGCGGCTTCTACCCGCAAAGATTTCCTTTGCAGCTGTGAAGTGCTGTGTGTTCAGCAAGGTAATGAAGATTGCAGGCATCTCTTCAGCGCCCAGCTGAGTGGCACAAGAACAAACCTGAGATGGGGGAAAAGGTGCCCAGAAGTTCCTGTGGAGTGGAGATTTTGGGTTCCAGGTTCTCTCTGCCGCTCCCAGGAGCGTTTTCCCACTGGGATGTGGCTGCTGGGTCAAGGTGTTCAAGAAAGGCCAAACCAAAGCAACTTTGTCTTTTTGACTTCTCTTTTTTGGTGGGGTTTTGATGCAGCTGCCTCAAACTTTAGGCTTGGAGTTTCCAGGAAATGCAGGCTCCCAGATGTGGAATGTGGACCAGGCCTCCATTCCTGGAATCACTGAAGTGCCCTGGTGTGCACAGAGCTTTATTTCTCTATTTATTCTGTATTATTATTATTTATTCTGCGGCAGCGCTTGAAGGATGCATAACTTCAGCTCGAGCTGCACTCCACCAGCTCAGAAGAAGCTGCCTCACCCTGAGATTTTATTTTTGTGGAATATTCTGCTTATTTCCATTTCCAAGTGCGCTGATTGAAGCCACCAGCTGCTGCCCTTATTTCTACTTTTGCTCTCTCCTTCCCCATCAGAGCTGCGTTATAAACTGAGGACTCGGTATTTTTATCTGAAGCACCAAACACAGACTCCGTGGCGTAGGCAAAAATCCATAATTAGTGGGGCTCGAGGCAGAAGTGGCTCTGTGTGCAGCAGGAAGCGGCTGCGCTGACGTGGGCAGGCTCGGGAGGATGCTCTGCCACGTGAAAACTTTCCCGTGGAGCTGCCCAGCTCTGCTCCTCCGTGGGGTTTGTGTTTGGTTTGGGTTTTTATTATTATTATTGTTGTTGTTGTTGTTGTTGTTGTTTTTGTTTTCCTCAGCAGCATTGAACACAGAGAAATGACCTAAAAGGCTGCTGAAGAAAATGTATTTTTCATATATTTGCTCTCTGCAGCTCCACTCCTCGTTGTGAGCTCGAGCCTGGCAAACACTCGATGGCGAGGGAATAAGGAATCTTCTGATGTGCTGTGCTCAGATATTGATTTTTTCTCTCTCTCTCTTAAAATTCTGTTTACAAATTCATTTTGCTTTAATTATTTGTTTCCTCCTGAAGTCAGTACAAAGCCAGGAGGACTGGGGGCCGAGCCCTGTTCTTCAGGAAACAGAACCAATCCTGCTGCCTTCTCCCAGCCTGTGCCAGGCAGGGATTCCAAAACATTTTGTCAGCGGTGGCTGAGCCCCCCTAAACTTGAGATACGAGCAGGGTTTGGAGTTGGTGAGGCTGGGAAGGGGTGAATTCAGTGCAGCTGCTCGAGCGGGGATGGGCATGAGCCCCGATGGAAGTGGAGTTCATTTCCAAAAGAAAAGGGGAGTGGACACAAAATTGCAACACCTTGGCCAGGAATCCCACGGCGCCCGCCTTCCACAGCCAGAATTCTTTGCAGGCGCCGCGATGCAAACGTGGCCCAGCGGCTCCTGCCCTGTGCTGTGGGAATCTCCACCCCACGTCTCATTCTGGGCCTTTTCCTGCCCCATTGCTGCGGAGTTTGTGTCCCTCAGAAGCTCTGACCCGCCACATTCACTGTGGCTTCTCCCCTTTCCTCTCCCTCTCTGCCCGTTGCAAAGAAAACACCACTGATCCCCGAATCCTGTGCCCTGGCTGGATCCAAGGACAGAGCCTGGCAGAGCTGCAGTTCTTTATGACCACAGTCCCTCCTCCATCCATCCCCTTTCCTTCAGGTGCTGCCTTTGCTTCCCAACCTCTCAGTGATCGGATTTATCCAGAGCAGAGCAGCTGTGGTTTCACTCGAGCAGAGCCAGGATTTTTTGGCCTTGGACCCTCGTGGTGTGTCCTGATCAGGTGTAATAAAAATACTGGTGTGCAATTAGCTGGGGAAGGGAAACTGCTGCCGCTGGCAAGAAACAGAATTTCAGACCACAGCCCCCTGAAATATTGATAACAACAGCCCAGAATGGGGGGGATGGGCTTGGGGGGCTTTTTCATCCCATTCCTGGTCACAGGAACGGTTTTTTTAGGCGTTTGGGGACAAACGTGCAAGTTTAAAAGGTAGAGCAATTTGGGGAGAGTGCAGAGGGGCAGCGAGGGAGGGCACAGGGCCACACTTGGGTGTCACAGCCTGGCCCCGGGGCTCCAGGGGGAAGGGTTGGGGCTGGTTCCAGCGGCTCTCCCGGGCCGGGGCTGGCGGGTCCCGCACCCCTGGGGGGGGCTCAGTGCAGGGCGGGGCCCTGGGCGCGTCCCCATCCCGCGGACCCGGGCGTGTCCCTGCGCACCTGGGCGTGTTGCAGCTCACCTGAGTGCCCCTCCCCCGCCGCACCTTGGGTGGGGGGTCTCGCGTGTCCCCTCCCCCCCACCTGTGCGCGCGCCGCCGGCAGGACCCGCCCCGCGCGCCCCTAATTGGCTGCGGGGGGAGGGGCGGCTCATTAGTGATGCGGGCGCGCGCCGCGGCCCCGGAGTCGGCGGCGGCCGGAGCGGGGAGCGGAGCCCGCATCGCATCCCCGGGAGCCGCATCCCCCGGACCCCAACAGCGAGGCAGAGCGGGGGAGAGGAGCGGGGAAAACCGCCCAAAAAGCCCCCAGTCCCCAGCGAATCCTCTGGCTGGAGCTCGGCTCCGGAGGGAGCGGGAGCGGCTCCGCATCCCCGGGGCTCCGCATCCCCGGGGCTCCGCATCCCCGGGGCTCCGCATCCCTGGCTCCGCATCCCCGGCTCCGCATCCCCGCGGCTCCGCATCCCGGCTCCATCCTCGGCGCTGCGGGTTCAGCATGGGCGGGGGAGCCCCGCGCCTGCACCGGCGGCTGCTGCTGCTGCTGGGGCTGTGCAGCTGGACGGCCGCGCTGCGAGGTAAGCGGGGCTCGTTCTGCCCTCCCCAGGGCGACTTTGGGGCGCGGGGCTCCCACCGGTTGCTCCGGAGCGGGGGGAGCGCCGGCGGATGGCGGAGCGGGGACGAGAGAGCGGGAGCAGCGCAGGGCGGGGGGATGGCGGGGACCCGCCGGGAGAAACACCCGCATCCCACCTCCCGGAGAGATACCCGCACCGCCGCGGGGACCGGAGGCGACGGCGCCTGGCTGCGCTGCGGGGTCTCGGGGTGGTCCCGGCGGTGGTCGCGGCCGTTCAGGTCCTTGGAGCGCGGAGCATCCCCCGCAGGCTGCGGTTTCGGGCAGGGAGCGCTCCGCGCGGTGCGGTGCAGCCGCAGCAGCGTCCGTGGGCATCCCGCGGGGCGCGCAGCCGGGGCTGGCTCTGCTGCCGGGCTGGCTCTGGGCCCGGGTACCGCTCGGGCTGTCCCGGGATGGGCGTCGGGAGGCTCAGGGACCCCTCCGGGCAGCGCGGTCTCATCCCTGTGAGGCAGCGCGGGTGCCTCCGGCTGATGGGAGCACTGGGGCTGGTATTTTCCATGTGCAAGGCAGGCACTGGAGATGCTCCGAGTCCTTCTTTTTTATATTTTTATGTAACTTTTTCCCGGTAAATCACCGGAGCGCAGTAACCTCCCCAGGGCAGCCAGCCAGGGGATGTCACCAGCCCTCGTCGCCCGGCGTCCCGCAGCTCGGCGGGGCTGGCTGGGCTTCTCCGGCTGCTGGAAGTGCGGGACTGTGCGGGCGGGGATTCCGTTCTCCCTCTCGGAGGAAGGCACCTGCTGGCGATGAGGCAAGCTCTGTGTTTGGGCTCTGTCAGGCTCATCACAAACCGCTCGTTCCTACACAATGCAGCGATCAGACTTTGTGGCTCCTCAAAGATCCCTCTCGCTGCTTCGGCACCAGTGGAACTCTCTCTTCGCACACCCGGCGTGTCTGCGGTTCCGTTTTCCTTTGTATGGCATTTTTGGGCTCTGGTGTCTGTAGGGAAACCCATCCTCAGGAAGCCACGGGCTTGTGGCGCCTCGCCACAGGTCCTGGAGCCTCCCCAGCCACCTCAGCTGCCCGGACCTCTCACTGAATTACGGCTCCAGCAGCGGGAAAGCCGAGAGGCTTTCGTGTAACAGACAAAATGTGCCTTTTTGGGGTGCTTTGGGGGGGGAAAGAACCCAACCAACCAACAGAATCCCACCGGTTTGTAGGACAGTGAAATAAATGATGGGAATAGAATGAAAAAGAATATTTCCTAATTTTTAAGAAATATTTTGATCAAGAAGCATCGGTGCCTGCACAGGGATGGGCGTGTGCCTAAATCAGTGATGTGGGGTGCTCGGAGCCTTCTGTGTCTCCCGCCTGGGGAACCTTTGGCAGCTCTGGCTCTGGGGGAAGCGTGTTCAGGATCTGGAATTTCAGACCACGGAGCTGCAGGATGCTTCTGTTGCTGCCAAGTAACAAATTTCACTCTTTAATTAAAACTCACCAGGTTGGACGTTCCAAGCTCTGGGCTGGGGCAGAGTTTTGGGCGTCGTCGTGAGGCAGAACAGCAATTTTGGGGCAGTTTGGTGTCAGTGCTGGTGCTCCCTGGTGTTGTTCACTGGCAGCTCTGGCTGAAGCAGTTAAAGCTCAGCTCCAGCCCCAGAGCTGTGAGATTTTAGTTTATGAAGTTGTCTCAAAGCTGCCTCAGAGACAGATTGTGCTCAGGTTTCTGTTCTGAGCGGGGATTAAAGACAAATGGAATGGTTGTGGAAACCCCTGGCACGGCATTTTCAATCTGTTGGAATGAATATACATGGATGGCTCTGGGCTTTTGTTTTTACGGGAAAGAATTGCCCAGACGGGATGGTAATTGGAGCAGAGAGTCACTAATATTTATTATGTCCTTGATGCCTCGAAACTAATTTTGAGTTGTGCATCTCTGCATAAAGATGTCTCTGAACCTGAGCGTTAATATTCTGCTGCATCTTGATCCCGAAGCCTGGAGCTCTGTCTTACACGGTGTTCATGGATCCGAGTGGATTTGGTGCTAAATGAGCATTGTTTGGGATTTTCCCGTTTCCACAGCGCGGCTCTCACTGCGCAGCTCGGGCACCGCGGGGTTTGTGGTGATAAAATGAAGCCACCTAATGGAGTGGGGTGGGTCTGTGGGCAGGGAGCTGCTGGAGCAGAGATCTCTGAACGTTCCTGTTGGTTTGAGGGGTTTTTAATGGCTTTTTTTGCCGTGGGAAGCAGCGATCACCTGCTGCTCAGAGAGCTGTGTGTTTACAGGGCTGCTGTGCAGCAGGACAAACCAGGCTCTGGAAGAACAACGCTCAGTTTGGGTGAAAACAGCAGCTTCTACTGATGTGGAAATAAATCTGGTGGTGAGGACAGGACTTGGGGTGTCAGTTGTGTCCAGACTGCCCCTTTTGTCTTGCATTTAATTATGTAAATCAGATGAACCCCCAGTTATTTCATCATAAACAGGCTGGGATTTCATCGTGTGCCTGAGGACCCTCGCCCAGACCTCGGCCATGCCCAGCCTGGGGCTGTGCAGGAGCCCCCGGGGACGCTCTGGGGGCTGCTGGTGGTTGGCCATGCCCAGTTCTGCTCTGGGGGAAGGTTTTGGGGTGCCCCATTCCCCATCCCACGGGTGTGGGTTGTTCCTGGTGCTCTGTCAGGCTGTCCCAGGCTCTCTGCTCCCACAGCCTGGTGACAGTGAAGGTGTCTGGGGACGTTCAGCAGTGCTGGCTGGGACATTTCTGCTGTGCCAGCCCCAGCTGAGGGCACAGGTGTCCCTACATGGATTTATTTCTCCCGAAGTCTGTCAATACCCCCGCCGGGTGTGGGCTTGGCACAGCACAAACACAAATCCAGGCAGAACCTGGGTGCTGCTGGAGCCTCTCCTGCCTCTGCTCGAGTCGCTCCATCCAGATAGCGCTGGGTTTTTGTCTCCTTAAAATCACAACCACGTGCTCTGCTCCGAGCCATCCTCCCGCTCCCCTGCAGGGTCTCATGTGGGCTTCTCTGGCAATATTTTCATTATTTAACTTCGGAGCTTCCCAGGAAATCAGCTCCCTTCCTTGTGGGTTCAGGAGCTGCACCGGGCCCGTTTCCCAGCTCCCATTTCCCGGCTCCCCAGGGTGACCCGGTCATGGTGTGGGTGGTGGAGCTCTGCTGTCCTTTCACAGGTAGGGACACTCAGGGTTTGAAACAAAAATTATTTTCTCAGCACCGTGGGGAATTTGGGGACTCTCAAAAGAGCAGGATGGCAGAACTGGGTGTGCAGGATGCAGGGGTTCATGGTTTGGAATTATTTTGTTGAGGCTTCTGTTCAGTCCTGTATTTTTTCTGCATTTATTGCTGTGTTTGTGATGTGTTGTAACAGTTTGCCATGTTCTCTGAATTCTCTCCCAAAGTCTGACTTTGGACAGGAATATGCTCAGGTTTTGTCTGGATTAGAGCACTGATCCTCGTGTTTTGTTCTGCTGGAGTGTGTTCCAGACACAAATAATGTGATTTATGCTAAGATGGAAAATCACAGAGCAAAGGAGGCCTCAGGGCCACGGGCTGTGTATTTGCTGTATTTTTAGTCCTGCTTCTGGTTGAAGGTGGAGTCTGAGGGAAAGAGCAGAATGTTGACACCAGAGGCTGCTGTTTCAGAGGGTTTGGGATGCTGCTGGAGCAGATGGTCACATTCATCTGCCTCAAACACAAAAACGGTTCATTTTCTATTTATACTTTTTAATGGTCTGGTTGTGCCACGTGGCCTTGGCTCAGGGCAGGAGCGCTGCTGAGCGTGGAGGGTTTGTGTCCATCGGCTCTCGCTGGGGTCAATAAATCACATTTTGGGCCACCCTGCAGGCAGGGGTTCAATGCCATGGAGGAGCCTGGGCACCCTGAATTCACCTGCACAGAGGTGATGAACGTTTTCATCACCCTCCCCTCCCCCCCTTCCGTGGCCTTTGGAACCATTCAAAAATGTTCTTAAGAAAGAGACTTTTATTAAATCCAGTGACTTGCCCAATATTGTTTAGTGCCAAGTACTTTTAGGAATTTCCGTGCAGGGAATTGCACTTAATTACACTTAGACACCATCATCCTTAATGAATTTTTTTCCATGGCTGCTGCTGTGGGCATTTTTGCCTTTTTTTTTTCTTTTTTTATTTTTTTCTTTTTTTCTTTTTTTTTTTTTTTTGCCTGTTTTCTTTTTTACACTTAAAAAACACAGAGCTTCCAGGTGGAATTTTGGTGTCTCTTAACTTGGCTGTGAAGAACACGGAGGGTCTGGGATGAAACAGGAATGTTGGGCAGCAGTTCCCAGCACTTTGCCTGGCAAAGCTGGGCTTGGGGGACCAAGGATGGATCTCAGTCCTCCTCAGCTCTGTGGCCTCACCCAGGGCTTCCAGACCAAGTCCTGCCTGGAGATCTCGGAGTAACTGTGAAAAAAAAAGAGATTTGTTAAAACAGAGTTATAAATCTGGTGTTTAATTCCTCGCCTGTGTGATTTGTGTTCTGAAGACTCGGAGCCTCCTTGAGCAGCAATTTCCTGATGTAAGAAGAGAGCAAGGAGCTATTGCAGGGATAAATAAATGCAGTGCAAAACCCTCTTGTTTATCTTTATAAGCTCTGGAAACCCGATGGAATCAATGGGTCGAATTTGTGGAGAAAGTGGAGTGACTTGGTGGATCTCCAGCTGGGGAAATAGGAGGTGCAATGGAGGAACAGGAGGTGAGAGATGCTGGAGCTTTGTCTGATTTCTCTGCCTCTTGTTCCATTCTGCTTTTGGCTGAGGTTTTGGAGCCCATCACAAAGCAGGAATAATGGATTATACCAGGCCTGGTATATCTTATTTATAATAAATGTATTTATCCCCACGTCCTCTCTTGTTGTCAGTCCAGCTTTATGGGATTTTCCCAATTACAGAGGGAAAGATTAGGTTCCTAATTCAGTGAAATTAATTTAGTTTCCAATAGCTAAGCAGTGGGGGCTGGTTACAAGTGGCACAGTGAGTCCCTCCCTGTTGTCACCTGGCCCCACGGCTCGTGGCTGTGCCGAATTCCCACAGGAGCAGCACAACTCCTGCTCCTCCCGCTGCAACATTAAAAATGCAGGACTTGTTTGTGTCAAACGAGCTAACCAAATAAAAGATGAATTTCAAGTATTTAATCTGTCAGCATCGATGAATCTGGCAGGATTATTGTCCCATTAGGGGGGATGGGTTTCTCCCAGAGAGAACTCTGCCCCGTGACTTGCCTGTTTGTGTGCAGATTGGTTTGGGTCTGATTTTGGCTACGATTGAAATTGAAATGCTCCTGCTCTGCTCTGGTTGAGTCTCAGGGTCACTAAGGTGGGACCTGGCTGCTGCTGAGCTCCAGAACTTGCTGCAATCCCTCCAAGGCCTCATCGTTAATTCTTCATGGGGATTTTGGGGTGGGTTTTGCTCATTTTGTGCTTTCAGTTGTGCTCAACAGCCCGAGCCTGGGAGCTGCAATGTGAGAAATGCTGCTGGGACAGCAGGAATAAAACCAGGATTACCCTTGGGAGGGGTGGAAGAGCAGTTTGTGGAATGAGTGACAAAATTCCTGCTGATGTGCCCCAGCCTAAGCAGAAGGCCCTGAAGTTTGGGATAAGTTTTGGGACAATTTTGTTTGGGGGTTGTCACATCTTTGTCTTGGTCTTAGAGAGGACAGTGAGATGTTGAGTTTCTGAAATACAACTTTTTTTTTTGAAGCCTTAAAGAAACAGAAGAGGAACTTTTGCTTCTTCTTCCCACCTCCCCAAACAAATCCTCTTTCCACCTCTCCTTCCTCCCTGTGGAGGAGGGAAGAGTCCACAGAGGAGAAACTTCCTGATTCTGGGCACAGCCTGGGCTGCAGCTTTTCACTTAAATAACTCCAATAATATTTTCTTTTAAAGCCTGTAGAAGATCTGTATTTGAAACGCTTTATGAGGGGGATAAAATGTTTTCTAGGGGATCCAAGCTGTTTTTCGGGCTGGGTGGGCAGGAAGGAGCTCCGTTAGGGCAGGAGGGATTTGTGTCATCTTGGGGGAGGCCATTTCATGTTTCCCTGCTCCTGGTGCTGTTGCTGGGGGTTTCTGAGCCCTGTCAGGGACACAGGGACACGTTCTGTGCCCAGCCCGAGCCTGGCTCTGCACAGGGCACAGTTGGCAGCCCCGGGGCTCTCTGTGCCTTGTGAGGCAGAAAGGGAAGCGCTGGCTTTGACTGTGCTCCAAATGTGCAGGAACGAGCTGGGATTTAACAGAAAAAGGGGGATTCTGTGCTCTGAGCTGGCTCGAGGTGGGTGCTCACACAGGGGTGAGAGAAGAGACACCTGAGGAGCCGTGGTGCTGGCAGCTGAGCTGGTGCTGCTCCAGCCCCGTTCCCGCTGCGTTTCCCAGCTCCCCGTCCCTCCTGGATGATGGGGACACCTGGAGAGCCCCTCCAGAGCTGCTTTTCTGTGGGAAAGCAGGGCCTGGACCCATCCAGAGCTGCAGGGCTTGGATTTATGGCCACAGAGCTCCTCAGGTCCTCCCTGGCTGAGGGTTCCTGGCAGAGGGGGACGAGGAGGGCCAGGGCCCCCCTGCACAGGGACATGGGGAGTTCTCAGCAGCAGGAATCCCCCAGAGGGCACCTCTGGCAGGGGAAAAGGGTCCCTGACAGAGGGGAGTCCAGTGCATGTGGAGTAAATGACCTTTAACAATCATAAAGGTAGTTTGTGGTGAGATCACAATGAGCCAAGGGCCGTTTGCTGCCATTTTTGCATCAAAAATAGTTTTGGATAATGCTTAAGTAGTGATCGAAAGGGCATTTCTGAAGAAAACTTCAATTTGGGGTAGTGAGTGTGATGTCTTTTCCTTTTATTCCCTGTAAATGAGTTGCAGACCTGATGAAATCCTTCAAAACCCCTCAGCATCTCTCAGCAGTGTTTTTCTGATTTAACCAAGCCTTGTGAAAGTCTCCACTGGCTCTTGCACTGTGTCATGTTCAGCACCATGGAGCGTTCGTTACTTCCTGCAGCTGCCAGGAGCATCCCTGAGCCTCAGATTTCCAATATTTTGAACAAAATGTAGTTGACATCCAAAAGCCTCCAGGTGGAAATGTTGTTTCGTGATTTGTAGCTGTGTCTTTGGCCGTCCTGTAGTGATTTTTCTCCAGGTTTGGATGGCAGATTCCCTTCCCTGGCCTCTGTGGGATTAAGTAAGGTCTGAGTTTGGAAAGGGGCAGGGGTTTGAGGGTGAATGAAGGTGTGGAAATAAAATCTGTAGAAATAAAAACACCTCCCATCCTAGGAACAAGCACAGAACTTGTTTTAAGCCTGAGCTCTTCCTGCTGTCTGGTTTTAGACCTCCTGGCACTGCAGGCGGTGGGGGAACCCCTCTTTGTAGCCACTGAAAATGCTCTGGGTGGTTTAATGAGAACAATTCATGGAATTCTGCTGAATTCTCTGCTGCTGCTGTGTCCCAGCAATGAACCACAGCTGCACAGGGGTCCCAAATCCTGTCTGGGTACCACTGAGGGAGGTAGGGCAGGTTCCTGGCTGTGCTCCAGGGGTGCTGCTTTGGGAAGGAATTACAGGATCCAAAGGACAGAGCCGGATTTTGATCAGGGCAGCTGTTCTGATCCATCCCTGATTCTGGCTGGGTGCTGCTCCGTGGTTCAAGGAGGTTGCAGCCACGTTTGCACCTTTTTGAGTGGGTACTTATGGCGATGCAGCTGCCCCCAGACGATGCCTCTGGCCAAGCAAACAGCGCTGATCAGAGGATTGGGTTTTGTTTATTTGGGTGAGAGTCTCCACGGGCTCTGCAGCGGTGGGAGGTTTGTCCCTGGCAGGTGTTCATGAAGGTTTCGGCCGTTCAGGGGCCGGGGCGATGTCCTGTGTTTATGGACTGGACCTCTGGGCTGTCACTAAAGGGTTTCTGCTGGAGATCAGATCAGCAAATCTCCCGTGGCTGTCCCTGCTGGGGGAGCCTCCCCTGCTGCTGTGGCACCACAGCTCCTCGGGAATGAGGGGGTTAAAAAGGGGGACACTGTGACAAGGGGGCTGTGGAGAGTCCTGGCACTATGTCAGGGGTCTTTAAGACTTGAATTCACAAAGGTGGGTGGCCCTCTTGGTGGTCCTCAGACACAGCCTTGTGCATCCTTGGGGGGTTTGGGGTTTTTTTTTTGGTTTGGTGGGGGTTTTTTGTTTGGTTTTTTGAGTTTTTGTTTGTTTGGGGGGGTTTGGTTTTTTCAGGTTTTTTTTGTTTGGTTTGGGGTTGTTGTTGTTGTTGTTTTTTGTGGAGTTTGTTTGGTTTTGGTTTTTGTTTAGGGCACTGGGGATCTCCCAGAGTCCCCATCAGAAGGTCCTGCAGGGGGGAGCTCTGTCACTTCCCTCCCTACACCTTCTCTACCCCCAGCTCAGCAGCCAGAGGGGAATTCTGTGGCTATTCCAGCAATTCTTCATTTGCTGCGTGTGGTGCATCCAAAAAGGTTCTGTTTTCACGAGCGACACAGGAGACGAAGAAGAATGAAATTAATCCAGTCCATAATTTGATTACTTGCAGTCTGATTTTTCCACAGCTCCGTGTTTGTTTTCAGCTGACAGAGCAGCTGCTGGGCGCGGGGAAGTGTAAACTTTGTTGTTTGAACAGCGTCAGGTAAACTCAGCTTCTACCAAACCTTCATCTGCCTGAGGGAACTCGAGCGGTGACAGAGAAGGGGCCCTGTGATCCAGCCAGGAGCCAGCCCAGAACCTGCCCAGCTGAGTTTTAAATCCACTGTCTCCCCTCTGGAAGCAGAGGCTGCCATTGATGGGTTTGTGTGGCCCCAGTACAATTTCCCATATTGCCCTCTCTCTGTGACACCCCAGCGCCGCCCTGGCCCCAAAACCCCTCAGCACAGTTTGGATCTTGCTCGCAGCTCCTCTCAGGGAGGTTTCCTGAGTGCTGCAAAGCCTCTGCTGCAGACATCTCGGGAGCAGGATTTGGGAGGATTAATGTGGTGGGATTTCTTGAAGACATGATTACTTTGCAAAGACTTTCTCTCCTCGGTAAAATTACACAGTAACTGCTTGGTATTATTGGGGGTTTTTTTCAGTCAACAGACCCAACGTGTCTTTTGTTCTATTTTGACTTATCTCGGCCCCAGAGAGTCCAACATAAATCATATTTTGGCAGGATTAATCCTGCACCTGAAGGCGAGCAGGATGCCCTGAGTAGACGCCTTTCACCTGGGAGTGTTGCTATCAGGCACTTCCTTGTGTCAGCCTGGCCCTGGCAGATAAAACCCCCAGTGCTGCTCCTCCGAACCTGGAGCAGTTCTTAGCAAGGCTGGGAACTCATAAATTGCTGCTTATCAGGAGAACAAATATTCTGTCTCAGTGCCTGCCTTTGGAAAGGAAACTTCAAAGAATATCTTTGTCTTACCGCTTCTCTGTCTTCTCATGAAGGGATGAAAAGCACTTTTTGGAGCCCTGAGTCACTGCCTGCCCTCCAATCTGCCTTGACAAGTGTTTAATGGCATTATCAGCGCCCCTGGGCTGGGGCTGAGCACTGGGAAATGCCGCGGCAGTTCAGGGAGTTCATCCTGCCTGGAGAGCAGCTGGATGTAGGGTTGAGCTCTGCTGTGAAACATCCCCTGGGGTTAGTGGGGTGTAGGAGGCCAGAGCTGAGCAGGAGATGGAATAAAGGGGTGCTGAAGGTGGAAAATTGGGGGTGGCTGCCTCAGGAAAGGCGTCAGTTCCCCGTCCAGAAGCACCAATTCAATTCCTAATCCCCGTTTTCCTGTGCACAAAGAGCCTCTGCTCCTTCCCAACTTTTGGGAAAGGATTTCAGTGTTTGACAGATGAGGGAGAAAAAGAAAAGTTTGTAACTCACTAAAATGTTATTATTGAAATCATTCTCCCTCCTGGGCAGGGGCTTTAGGTCTGGCTTGGAGTGTTGGGAATAAAGCACCCAGTGATCCTTTTGGAGGGATTCAGAGAGGACAAGATGTGAAAAGTCCTGGGCTCTACAATCCCAATTGTTAGAGGGGGGGTTATTTAAGCTTTTTATTAATTAGCCTTAAATCAGCAACCATCTGTAAGTGGATATCACTTGCTGTAATACAAACTAAAATCAGTTTAAAACCTCCTGGTGGATGTTCCCATGGCTGAAATAGGGAAGGAAAGCAAAGGATGAGCTGCAGGATTTTCCTCCTTCTCCCATAACCAGTCCCTTCCAGACCTCCATTAAAGGTGAGATGTTGCTCCTTGCAGCTCCCTTTGTCTGTCCCCAGCAGAGGCAGAGGATATTTTTGGGTTTGCAGTGATTGCTCCTGGGGGGGGTGGGTCTGCTTCTCAAAGCCCCTGAAATCCAGGGAAATCCTGGCAGGGAGAATTGCCCCAGCCCTGACTGCTGCTGGCTTGACTTTATGCTCCCAGTTTCCTGCTCCTGTCAGAGCAGACCTTGCTGCCTGCCCCGTTCCTCCCTTACCTGCTGCAGGGCGGTTCTTACCTGCTGCCTGCAGAGATTCCAGCTGTGAGAGCAGGGTCTGTGCTGGGCAGGGAATGGGGGCTCTGCCCAGGGACCAGCCCCTCCCCTGCATTCTCTTCTGCCCCAGGGGTGACAGCAACGTTTGCAGGCCCACAGGAATAAAAACCTGCTGGCCTGCAGACGATTTCCATTAATTTTCTAATGACTTAATCTGTGTCAAGGAAGGTAAAATGGATCAAACTCTAAATGAGAAGGACTTTTTAAATAATAAAAACGCTGGCACAGCCTCCCTGCGTTATCCTCCAGACCGAGGAGCTGGGGTGGTGCAGCGCATCTCGAAGGGACCATTTTTAGTTTAATATCTTAAATTGCATTAAAATTAAAGTGCAAAAATAGCCTCTCCTAAATTACAGCTGCAGCATGTGACTCCTCAGGCCTATTTACTAATTTTTTTAATCCTGCTGAAGTTGGAGCTGAGGATGTCGGAAGCTTTTCTGTGATGGATCTGGTGAGAACCAATTAGTACTGGAGAGCTGGGCCTGGCAGCTGCTGATGTCACGGGCTCAGCTGGGAACAAAAGGGACTCACTAGGAGCATTTGAGCAGAATTTTATCTAAAACTGGTGGATTAACACAGCAAATGGAGCAGTGGACTCTTCCCACTTGGTTTGTGGTGAAAGTGCTGAACCTGCAGAGATTTGCATCTGTATTTTCCTCCCTGCCCTGCCCTGAACTGCGGGCACAGGTCAGACCATGGGAATGGAAGTTTGGTTATCCCCAAGGGGCTTTGCCAGATGAAAAGCAGAATTTTATTTACAGAATGCTGCACAGGCAGCACTCCTCTGTGGTTAATTAGGCTTCAGATAATTGGCACAGTAGTGCTGCTTCACCTGGAGGTGGTGGAGCTTGGGGTTTTCTTTTTTTACATACCCTTGGAACAATAAATAAATAAATAAAGTCTGCTGCAGGTTCCTTCCTTCGGCAGCTGATTGACTGCAGGATGGATTCCTGGGCTCTCACTGTGGACAATTAACACACTCAAGGCTGCGAGGCACTGCCCAGGGACTGAAACCTGAGTCATCTTCTGTTTAATTAGGCCCACAAATTTAATTTCATGCTTTTTTTGTGGAAGAAAAAAAAAATAGCAATCAAACCCCAAAAGCTTTGGGGTGAGCAGAGCCCATCCTTTCCCACCCAAACAGGTGAGAGCACCTCAGTGCTGTGCTGTGAATTCCAGCCAGCACTGATTTGGTGCCAGAGACAGAAACTGGGGGGATGTGTGTCAGCAATCTTTATTTGGACTATTCCAGGCCATGCTCCTGATGGATCTGCCTGCTCCCAGAGTTCTCCTGAAATCCCTAAGTTCAGATTTCCTGTCCTGGCTGCGGGAGCAGGCTCTGTGTTTGTGGGATCCACCCTGTGCTGCAATGGGCTGAAGGAGTTTGGGGGCATTGGGTGTCTCCTCTTTAGGGTGAGCTGGATGAGTGTGGCTGGGATTTGTAACCACCAAAACACTGCTGTTCAGATTCCCAGCAGTCTGGGAGAAGAATTCCTGGCCACAGCCTTGGGAATGAGGGAAACTTTGGGGTAAAGGACCCTGAGGTGTGAATTCCCCCCGGAGGACTCTGCTTTGCCCTCAGGGTGAGACCCTCAAAGGTTCCACAGAGCCCTCCTTCGGCTGGCAGCAAATCCTCCAGGGACTCTGGGATGGGATAACTTGGCAGGGAAAAGCCCAGCGAAGGGAATCTGGAATTGGTTGGAGGCTCTGCTGCTCAGGGCACAGAGAGGGGCTGAGCAGCACAGGGAGATTGTTAGTGGGGTTCTAATGAAACCATTGGGAGTATCAATGGTGCTGCTGCCTGAGCTCCTGAAACCCCCGAGTGCCCAGCCAGGCCCCGTGGGGTGACAGGGACAAGGTTCAGTGCTGGGTTTCTGAGGTACAAACCAGGATTTTCCCCCTGGCACAGCAGGAAGGAACGAGCCCAGCCTGGGCAGAGAATTCCAGAGGAGTTTGCTAGCAGAGCATTGTTCTGCTGGGCTTTTTTCCCTCTGAAGAGTGATTTAATTGCTTGTGAATTAAGGTTTTTTCCGCTGGATTACTGCTGTCAGTGGATTTCATAAACCACGACCTCTGCCCTGCACCCCCTCTCCGAGGCTGGCACAAACCCCGAGCTGCTTAACCATGACATAATTGTCACCTACGTCACTGCCACTGCGCTGTGACTGCCTCTGGCACTGCTGCCACTTGGAAATGTCACAAACTGCCACCACAGGCTCTGCAGCAGCCCAGGATTCTCCAGAGGGTGGGCTCTGCTTGCCAAAAACCCTTCAGTGCCTCGTGTGCCTGTGCATCGGTGCCTAAACCCCCTCTGAGGCAGCTCCAGAGCTTGGAACCCTTCAAAAAGAATCCAGAATGGGGCCTCCCCTCATAAACAATTAGAAATAAAAATCTGCCAAGTGCTCTGGAGCCGGCAATAATTCCATTTCCATGTGACTTGGGGTGGGATGGTGACAACCCACGGGGACAGCCCAGGAGCCGTTCTGCAGAGGCAACAAAACCCAGTCAGAATTTTCCCCCTTTATTTCTGTTTCTGTCAGGATTGTGTCGAAGTTGGTGCTTTGCTGCTGTTCCCCTGGCAGCTTCCCTCCTGCCCAGCTGCTCACAGGAGTTTTGGGGGTTTTACGATGACCTTTTTGGTGTGGTAGCAGTGAGTCTCTAGAAGCCAGTGATGAGGAGATTTTTTTCAGGTTTGCTCCTTTCTGGTTTTTCTTCTCCTGGAGATTTCCCTTTCAGGCTGATTTTTGCAATGTTTTCTTTGCTGTCCAGCTCTGGTGAAAGTGTCCTTCCAGCTCCCAGCCCTCCAGTGCCAGCTTGGACATTCTGGGGATGGAAATGCCACAGCTCCTGTGCTGTGTACCCATTCCCTTCCTTTTTCCTCGCTTTTTTAACTCCCCCCCCCCCCTTTTTTTTTTTTCCATTCGTGGCTTTACCCCTCCTCTTTTCAATGGTGTGCAAGTGGAATTTTCAGATAATCCCTAAAATTAATCAGTGCAAAGAGGCCACTTTACAGGGTGGCTTGTGGATGCAGAAGGGATGCATTGCCAGGGGGCTGAAGCTTTGGGCTGAAATGCAGCGGGTTTGGGTCTGATTTTATAAACTTTAGCAGTGACCTGAGGCACGAGGCTTCCCTGGGCTGGGCCTGGATGAATCTGAACCAGGTGAATCTCCCTGGCGTGTGCCACTGCTCAGCCCTGGGATAAATCTGCCTTTCCAGCACTATTTCAGGGAGCTGGCTGTGAGTGCCAAAGGTTGTGTTTAAATTAGAGCTCAGTTAAAATGTTTTATCGGTGCTGGTGGCCACGGCTGCATTTTTGCAAGCTCTGGCAAATGCAGGCAACGCTGGGGTTTGCTCTTTATTTAACCTAGAAGGCATCCTGAGGAATCTACAGTCAGCTGCTCAGGAGAGCTCTGGCAGTAAAACGTTCAGAAAATGGGGGATTTGGGGATTTATGGCAATATTTTCATAGGGTGTTTGTCAGGTTTACATCGTGGCAGGCTGCGTGTTTGAGTTATCAGCAGAAGCTGTGCTGGTGTTGATTTTTGTGCTGATGGGCTGTAAAATCTCCCTTTGTTGAGGCACAAGAAGCCTCTGCACGCTGGAGTCCCCCGGCCCTGGGGTCCAGGTGCTTCTTAGGTTAAAGCTGCTGGGCCAGGGCAGAGGAGTTATTTATGGTCAGAGGGGACAAAACCTTTCCTTATCCATTCCCAGGGATGCACGGGGTGGAGTTGTTGGGGTGTCTGTGCAGGGCCAGGAGCTGGGTGCTGCTCCCTAAGGGTCCCTCAGCTCGGGATATCCCATGATAAAATCCCATTTTGGGATATCTGTTCTGTTCAGACCTTCCAGCCCTGAATCCTCTCCGAGCACTGTTGTGCTTTCCTCAGGAGGGGCTGGAGATGCTTTGAAGTGTGGGTGCAATGAACAGTCATGTAAAACCCCTCAACAAACGCTGATCCTTTCCCAGAGGGACAGAATCCATCCCATTATCCCTGATTTCGGAGTTACCAGGAGAAAAGGAAAGGCAGCCACAGCCCGGGGTGGAGGGGAACGGGTTGGGACCACCCAAACAGAGCCCAGCTCCAGAGCTCAGGAGCAGCCTCGGGGCTTTCCCAGGGCACTTCCAGCAGGATTTATCCTGGAATTGTCTCCAGGCCGTGCAGGGACAGGCACAAATGAGGGCTGTCCCCGTTTCTCAGCGTGCTGGCGGTGTGGAACCCCTCGGGGAGGCTCCGGGGCTCTTTGATCCCGGCGATGGAGCTGGGCTGGGGAACCCGAGCCCCTGAACCTGCCCGGCCTGGGGGTGCTGAGCCTCGAGGTTTTGGGGGGGTTTTGCTGCATTCTACAAAATGGGAACGAAGGGATCAATGTGGTTGACAATCCCTGAGGAAGGGCAGGCTCGTCCCCATTCCCTGGGGATGAGCTCGGGCTTGGGCCCGGCCCTGGAAATCCCGGTTCCTGCAGCTGCTCTGGCCTTGAACTCTTGGTTTTGTTGTTATTTTTTTTCTCTCTCTCTCCATGTTCCCATTCAAAGCAGCGATGTTGTGGGAGGAACGAGGGGGATGAACACAGCTCTGAATGCAGAACTAATTATTGTCCTTAAAGGAGATAAAAAGGGAAATCGAGTGCTTGTCCAGGCCCCTTTTATCTGTACCAGGAGCCAATTACTTAATTCAAGATGAAATTGAGTCTGGGCAGTATCAGAGCAGTGAAAAGCTGCCCTGGTAACATCTGGTCTGAAAATTCACCTCTGGATCTGGATCCATTTTATTCTCATTACTCTGAGAGGATATTTGGCATGTACAAATTAAAACCAATTAGAACACTTGTTGATCTCTCAAATTGTTATTTATTCATAACAATTTAAATTGCTGCTGCTTGTAATTTAACTAATAATTTCATTTTAAATAATTTAAATAATCATTGAACTTAATTTAAAGCTGAATAATGTCTGTAGGAATAAATTGCATGAAACAGTGGTTTCATCAATAATATGTCAGAAGTCAATCAATATTTAGGTTTCAGGGCTCTGTTAATGGATGGTGATATTAAAAAAAAATAACAACCCTCTTGAAGCACTGAAATTTCCTTCTGGTCTGAACCCCTGTGACAGGGAAGCTTTGCCAGAAGCCTGGAAACAAAGCCCTTGATTTTACATCTTTGAGGCACAAAAGCATCTGTACTATCAAAGGATCAAATGAGGAAGAAATTCCAGAGTCAGTGGGAAGGAATTTGCTGATAAAAATGCACCTCGTGGAGGGTTTGCGTTGTGTGGCTGCACAGGGACGGGCAGGATGTTTCCTGCCACACTGAGCAGCGGCCCCGGAATATCAATGATATTTATGAGGAGTTGGGAGCTCTTTCCCCCCACACCTCGGGGACGGCGGCGCTGCAGCACCGGCTTCATTGTAAACTCTTTAATGGCAACAATTTTCTAAATCAAAGCAATCTGCGCTTCCCCATTTACAATTTCATTTCCAAGCACTAAAGCTTCATAAAAGGGTTTACAACACGGAGTCTTTGGCTGCTGTGAAGTTACCCAGCAGTGGTGCAACGGCATTATCTTCAGTGGAGTATTTTATCTTTAAAATTATAAGGATTTGTTCTGCTCCCTTTTATGCAGAAATAGAATGCTAACAGATGCAAAGTTTATTTTTAAACTTGGCTAGGGGCTGAAAAAGCACATTTAGTGGAAGGTGTCATTTGGTGCTCTGAATATATTTCAGACTTTAATAGTAAAATGTTTCAAAAAATTACAGAGCTGGTCCTTTATGTGGTGGGAGGTGACACAGAGGGTGGACACAGAGAGTTCCCTCTCACGTTCCCTTCCAGGGCTGCCCTTTCCTGCCTGGATGTTGCCGGAGAAGGAAGTTATTATTAATTATTATTGTTAATGACCAGGAGAGGTGTGAATGCTGCCATCCCTTCCTGGCTGCCCTTGAGGTGCTGCCTCAAGGTGTGCAGCTCTTGGTGTTCCCAGAGGGGATTTTGGGCAGGAAAGCAGCTTTGGGGGTCCCACCAGGGATTATCTCCCTGGATTGGTGCTGCCCAGGCAGGGCTGTTCCCCACAGAGCACTTTCCAACGTGCCCAGCCTGGGTGTAAACATGGGATGTTCCCATTTTCCCAGAGCAACTTCCACGATCTCATTGCCAAAAAAGCTTTTCCTCGTATTGAGCTGAAATCTCCCTTTTAGGAGAACTTGCTGCTTTCCTGGGGAGGAGGAGAGCACTGTTGGCTCTGCTCTGCTGGCATGGGAAGCTCAGGGAATTCTCTCCAACCCTCCCTTGGCATCTCCCAGAACTCGAGGGGGTTTCTGCCCGGGGGAGTCGCTTTCCAACATTCCCGTGAGCAGGAACGTGGAAATTTGGGTGCTCCAGCAACGCCTCCTGCTCATCCCTGGCAGGCTGTGAGTGAGTGTCTGATCCAGGTGTTGCATCAGCACTGGCAAGGGAGGATTCGTGTCTGCAGCTCGGCTGCTCCCTCCTCCCCACAGCTGACAGGGTGTTTTTAAATGGTGTGTCGGGCTTTGGGAAGGTTTTGATGAGCACAAACAGACCCGAGCTGGAGCTGTGTTTACTCTCACCCCAAGCACGGATTAGGGCATGAACAGGAAAATAATTCCTCCAAATAACCCTCCTTCCTCCCTCCGAGGGCCAGGCCAGGCTTTGCTGGGAGTCCTTTCCCTGGAAGAGGAGTTTTTCTGCCCTGCCTGACCTTGTGGGGGAGGCAGGACCGTGTCCATCCCCTCTGCACGTCCCTGGTGGGCAGCATTAAATCTTCATTCCAGGTTTTAGGAGGAAGCCGTGAGTGTGCAGGTGTGGAATTGCTGTTGGTGGAGCTAATGAGGACGGATGGGAGCTCTGGTGACACGACCTTGTGTCGGCTTTCAGTCAGAGCTGCAGCTCAAACACGTGGGGCTCACCTTCAGCAGGTGCTGGTGAACTCAAACATTAAAGGTGTTCCCCCAGGTATGGCCAGGCTGAGGGATGGGAAGTGGTGTGGGGTTTTGGTGGTTTGGGTTTTTCTGAATGGCAGGGGTTGGTTTAGGGATTTGAAGGTGGGTGCACATTAAGTGTCTTTTTTTATTCCTGTAATGTTTTTGGTGCCGTTAAAGCTGGATAATGTCACATCTTGAGGTTAAATAATGACTAAAGCTGGATAATGTCACATCTTAAGGTTAAATAATGACTGGAAGTAGGGCAGGATTGCTGATTGGCTGTGGTGGTGAGGGGACAATGAAGGACAGAGTCACTGGAAAGGACATTTCCCAATTCCAGCAGATTTCAGGAGCCTGTAGCCTCAGCCCGTGCCTGAGCTGGTGATGGGACTGTCTGAGATCATCCAGCCTGACTGGGCTGTGACAAGATAAACCCTCATGGAGAGATTAAGGAGGGAGGGAGATGTGCTTTGCTGTCCTTATCAATCCCTCATTTCCAGGCTTTAATACTCCGAGGATTGAAGTTCATCCTCAAGGAGAAAAATGGTGGGATCAGTTTGGACTAAGCCCATCTTTGTCTGCTCTTAGAGCTCCTGAGTGGGATTTTAAATAGAAAATGAGCAAAACAGGGAGTTTGTCAAACCCCTGGGGTTTGTTCTAAAAGGGTTTTTTAATTTTATTTCTTAAACCCAGGCTGTTGCAGGCCTGGTGTGTGGTTCTGGGCCTGGCTGGAATCAGAGCCAAGGGGGATGCCAGCATGTCTTGGGAACCTGGCTGTGCCCAAATCCTACAGTTTGTCTGGTTTAGTGCAGTCTGCTCGTTCCAGCCAGTGCTGGGTGAGATTTTCCCATCTGTGGCCCTCCAGTTGCACCGGCTGGCTCCGGTGTGTGCTGTCCCCACCCATCCAACGGGAACTTCTATTTATTACATCTCAGTTACTTGGGAAAACACTGCTGTGGGTCCCGTGGGCTGTGGGAGCTCCACAGAACGCAGGGAGCTGAGCACAGGTCCACTGGAGGATGTGGCAGAAACTTCACAGAGACTCCAAATGAACTTTGATCACTGTGGATTAATGGAAATTATTGGTTATAAATAACAGTGACCCCCAGCAAGCCAAGGGGAGCTGCAGGAGATCCAGATTTTCCTGACTCACACCCTTGCCGTGGAATCATCCCGAGGCTTCTGCCCCAGCCCTGCCAGGGAATGCAGAGTGTGTGTGATTGTGATTAAAGCTCGGTGTTAATTGTGGATCCAAACAGGAGATAAGGAGAGAGGAACACTCAGCTGTCAGCTCCCAGCCCTTGGCATATGGCTCCATTAAGATAAAAGAACAAAAGGTAATTTATAGTAACAGATGGGCTTGAACTCTTTCTGGAGCTGGTGAATACTTTTTAATTTTTAATTTACAACGACTCTTTCATACAGCATTGAACCAACTCTTCTGTCGTGTTCTTTTAGAATCCATTACCAGGGAAAATGCGTGTGAGGGACTCGAGCAGGACCTTTGTGACTGCCCCTCACCTGCTGAGGGATGGAGCAGGGAGGGCCTGGGCAAAGCTGGAATTCTGGAGCTGCAAACCAACAAGAATCAGAGTGGAAGCACAAATCCTGCTGGAAAACCCACCTCTTACAGCACGGATGGTGCAGGAATTAGCTCAGATCTGGCCGTGTTTTTGTCACCTAATCCCAGAGCTTTTGCTCTGGCTGCTCCACGTGCAGATCTCCTCTCGCTGGAATCCCCAAATCTCCAGCAGCTGATGCCACGTCCCGGAGCCAGACACTGGTGGATGGACTGGGACAGGGCTCTAATCTCCCATCTGGGGGCTGGAATTGCTGTCCCTGCAGGCTCAGTCCTGCGGGGCACAGGGACTGTGCCAGGAAAACAAAACTGGAGTTGGATCTCCTTCCCTCAGGGCCTCGAGCAGCGCAGGGAGGAGCCTGCAAGGGGCTCCAGGATATCCAAAGCAGTGCTGCCTTTTCCTTTTTTAATTAAAAATAAACCTGGTGAGGGATGGAAAAAGTAAGGGATGAAAAGTAAGGGCTTGGAAAAGGCTGGGTAAGACAGGCAGGGAAGCCCTGCAGGTGCCTGGGAATGATTCCAGTCCAGTCAGAGAGTGCTGGAGGCCCTGCTGGGGTTCAGGAGGGGACACGGGGGTGCTCTGCAGGTGCAGTTTGGGGTATTTGGCCCTTCCCTGCCTTTCTGGAGGAAGTGCCTTTCCTTCAGGGATGTTTTTGAGTCATGTCTCTGTGGGCTGGGGATTGTTGAGCTCAGGGTGTCGCTCCCGTGCCACCCTGAGCTCTGGGGAAATGCCGGGACACCAAACCTGTCACACACCTGAGGGTCCCTGTGTGTGGTGAGGCACAGCTGCAGTGCCTGCAGGGTTCAGGATATTCCTTCATGCCTGGCAGAGGGATCCTGCTGTCCTCAAAATACAGGTGCCCTTGGGCCCTTCCCGACCCTTAAATTTAAGGTCCTAAATTTAAGGATGGGAATGGAGAAGCAGGGACAGGAACGTGCCACAGCAAGAGCTCTGCACCTTGAATTAAACTGAATTTATTTGAGCCCTGGCAATGGGGAGCTGCTTATCTGTCTGGGAGAGGGTTAGTGTGGATCCGGGATAATCGGGAACAGAAGGGAGCCGGGAGGATCAAACCGTCCCAGCCCTCCGTGGACACGGAGCTGCAGCAGCTGCAGGTGGCACAGAGGCCTCACCAGGAGAGGAACGATGAAAGCCCCAATTCCGAGTGCACAAACCCTGCAGGAAGGGAAAACCTCCAGGCTGGGGGAGCTGGAATCGGCAGGAGGAGAAGCAGGGAAGAGCTGGGCAGCCACACAGTTCCTGTGGCTGGGAGAAGGGCTTTGTGTGAGTTCCTGCAGCTCTGGCAGCTCCTTAATTCCGGGGAAATTGCCCCAAAGTTGGTGAGGTGTGGAGGATGTTTCCAGGTGCCTCGTTAGGAGCTGTCTGGGTTAAATGCTGCTGTTCTCTGGTGTAAATCCAGCTCTGCAGCTGGGCATGGGAGTGGTTGGAATGCAGTTAATGCGCTCTGGCTGCTGCACCAGTCTGAGGGGGAAAAGGGATAATTTCCAGTGGGACAGTTGTAATTTCGAGCATCGCTCTCCGGAGTACAAAATCAATAGCTCTTCCTTGAAGAGAAGCAGGCTGAAGCTGGCAGAGGAAAGCAGCTTGGAGCTGCTCCCTGACACTCCAGCAAAGCCCCTGGGTGGTGTCAGCACAGAATGAGCCCCGAATTCCATGGATAGCCAGGGATAAATGAGGATTGTTCAGGTCTATTGTATCACCACCCCTTCTCCCATTGCTTGGGAGAAGTGGGACTCCTTTCCCCATGAGACAACAAGAGCTCAGTCCTCCTGCTGCAGAGCTGGAGCAATAAATAAACGTTTTAATTGAGCAGGTACCAAACTGCCCTTGCAGTGCCTCCATCCCCTCAGTCAGCTGGGACCAGCTTTGGCTGCTTCCGAACACCACCAGAATCCAGGAACGGGCTTTTTTCTAGGATAGGAACTACAGCTGCCTTTGGAAGACCAAAACCCACCCCCCCAAAACCAGGAATCGTGTGGATAGTTTGGGAAATCATCGAAAGTTTCCCAACTGTTGTTGAGTTCATTGTGTGTTAGTTGGGCCCAGGAGAACACCCACCACCTCCTGCAGCTGATTATGCAAATCTGGATAAATATGTGAATACCTATTCCAACTTTTTATCCTCTGAAATCTAATGTCTCCCCTGACACAATACTCTCAAATTATCTTCAGTGAGTAATGACTTGCATTTAGCATTTTACACCAAACTGTCATATAGATCATTTTCTGTAATACTTTACATAAATTAGGAATCCTCCCCCATGGAATGTGTGTGGCTGCCGGAAAGGTTTTTTTACAAGATTAAAAGTGCAAACAACACAATTCCGGTGTCACTTGGAAATCCACGAACAGAGTGAAGTGGGAAACGTGGAGGTTAGAGTAAATTATGGTGCCATTAGTCAGAACCCTGCAGGGAGCCATTTGGCTTTCCCAAAATGTGATTATTGTCTTTGCTGGGGCTCAGGGTCATTATCCTGTTAATTGTTATTCTGTGGCTCACTCTGGAAGCTCCTGAGCTCACCTGCTTGGCTGAGGCAGGTTTGGGGTTCCATGGGGTGGAGGGGATGACCAGAACACCCTGAGGGAGCTCCAGGGGTTGTGGTGGAGCAACTGGGAGCAGCTGTACTGGGCAAACTGGAGGTGCCACCCCTGCTGATGTGAGTGCTTGCTGGGAACGGGACCCCACCAGCCGGTATTTTTCCCCAAACCAGCTAAATGTGGCTGAATCATATGTTCCTCTGAGAGGCAGTGGGATTTTTGTTTCCTGTAATTATCATTTTAGCAACTTTCAGCGCCAGGCTAAACTCCACTGCTCATTTTCCCCGCTGGGATCCGCGCTGTGCCGAGCGCGGCTCGCGGTGCCCCCGACCTGCGGGGTTTGGGCCCATGGCAGCCCCACCTGGAGCTGCCAGCAGCCCCAGAGCCAGATTCTTTCATTCCAGATGCGTCAGGGCTTGTCAGGAGGCAGTGAAAAATGCCTTTATGTGCCTCAGTTTGGCACTAATGAATATTAAAGGCAGCAATTCTTGCGTCCCTCTGCCTCCTGAGCTGCCGTCCTGTCCCTGTCCCTTAATGGCTCCCCACTGCTGTCCCGGCAGGAGGAGGGCGTTTATTGCCTGCTCTGTCACCAGCACAGGTGATATTTCACAGAGACAACGCAGGTGCCATAAAAGGGGAGTTTTAGGAAACAAACAGGGCCAGGCTGCCCGAATTCCCCCCAGGGCGGCCGTGTTTTGCTTTCCCTGTTTATGTCGCTACAGAGGAAGAGATAAAAATTTTATATTGCTTTTAGCAAGAGATAAAAAGTGCTGTGAGTGTGACTGCTGTCCAGGGGACAGGGAAAAGGGGGAATGACAAGAGCTTTAGGTGCTGCAGCTTCAGGGCTTGGGATCCTGTCCTGCAGCAGGGACAAGGTGAATTTATCCTGGAATTTATTCCTCCCCTGGAATAACCCCTCTTCCCCCAGCTGAGTTCATATTTTATTAACCACACATCCTGGCCCAGGTTCAGCTGCAGCAGGGCCCGTGGGGAGAGGAGAGCAGGAGCAGAGCAAGTCCCTGACCCAGGGGCTGCAGCTCCAACAAATTGGTGTTTTCAGGCAGGCCCGGGGTCAGTGGCTACAAAGTGCAGGGGACACAGGGGCACTTCTGGTGTTTGAGCAGGTTTGACACCCCCAGCTCGTCTCCTGAACACAAAGTCCCTGCTCAGCGGGTTGGGGGCGAGGTTATCCAGACACATCCAGGAGCCACCACCAGGCTTCTCTTTGGCCTCCTTTTGATGTTTTGGTTTTTTTTCTTCAAAAAGCACTTTTCTCGCTCCCCGGATGATGCCACTGCCAGTCAGAGAGCTGTGCTCAGGTGAAAATTCCCATTCTTGAACCAAGAAGAAAGGGCAGACAAGAGTAAGACCATGTCTATTCCAAGCAAAACCAGTGTAAAATCCAGAGTTTCAAATTGAAAGGGGATAAAAATGAGAAAGATGAGATTTGTTATTCAGTTACTCTTTGACATCAGAGCCACTCACAAAAGGAACAGTCCATTGTTGCCTTAAAAACCAGATTTGATCCAGTTTGTATTTAAGGATTTTTATTGTAATTACGTGGAATTTCTCTGCCTCGCTCTTAGAAGCTCCAGCCAGAGACCAGCAGGACCTCATTAAACATTGCTGAACAGGTTTTTTTCCTCATTTTGCTACTTCCCTACTGCTCCTTTTATTCCTTTTCCCTCTGGTGCTCGTCAGTGCGGGTGTTGTGTTGTGCATTACTGAGCATAATAAGGGAGCACGTGGGGAATAAAAGTTCTCCTTGAAGCCTCCACAACCTCGGCTAATTTATGGATGGGATCTGCCAGCGAGCCCAGAACCAGGCAGTTTGTGTTTCCAAAGGCTTTGCTGCATTCTGGTTATGCAATTCCAGACAGGGAATCTTTCATCTCTGCCTGGAGGGGGACGGGAGCTCTTCCCCTGGCCTGGGGGATGCTCATCAGCTCTGGAAATCCCTTGGATAAGGGATATTCCTGCTGCTGCTCCCGCCTTTGGCCTGTTCCTTGTGCTGTGCTGATGGATAAGTTCTCCCACAACCTGCACCCTGGAATTCCGAATGGGATTTTTCCAGTAGAGCCGCGGCTGCCCCGTGAGCAGGTTGTGGTTGTGGTGTTTAATTCCAGGGGGAAGGAGGGATTTCATCTGCTCTTACAGCCGCTCCTTGCAAACCCCAAAGGCTGCTCCTCACCTCTGCAAAACTCTTCATTGCAAACTCCAGGCTTTGGGATTCCTATCCCAGCACTGGAAATACTGGATGTGCCTGACAATGAATTGTTGCTTGGCTGGGCTTTTCTGGGTTTTGTTGGGGCTTTTTTCCAAGCTGGTCCCAAGTCCTCCTGAAATGAACCCCTGACCACAGAACGCTTGTAAAATCCAACCTCTGAGCATCCTTTTTTCCTCTTTCACTTCATTTTATGGCCAGATTTTATACCAACATAAGGAAAACTTATTAAATATTCACCATCCAGTGGGCATTATTTAAAAACCAGATCAACGAGGAGGTGACCAGAATGGAAAATCCTCCCAGCCCTGTAAGGAAACCCTGCAGCAGAACCCCTTCTCCTGCCCAAGCTGCTTAATTCAGACACGGGGATTTCATGGGGATTTTTTTTCCCCCTCGATATTATTCTTAATTAGCCCTCAAAAAACGAGACAGAATGTGCCTTTTGGGGCTCAGCTCAGCCTAATTAACAGTGTATTCCACCAGATTTTGGGATATTATTGCACTGCTGCTTCTCCCCGTAAGACACACATCCCTTGTTTGTGTAGTTAAGACTCCATGAAACCATAAAAAGGGCTCTATTTTGAACTCCAGAGTTTTCATACCCCTTTTAATGCTGGAAATGGAGCAGCAGGGAGGTTTGGGCTGAGTGTCTGAGGCCATTGCAGGGAGCTGTGCCTGTAGATCCGTTCCCAGGATCACAGAGCGTTTAATCCCAGCGGAAGGCATTTATTTACCAAATTAAAAGCACAGTGAGCACAGCCTGGGTGGTACTTCAGCATTTTTTATCGACTCCTCTTCTGCTCCTGTTCACTGATGGAGGATGATGGATGAGCTGAGGGCTGGGCTTTGGCAAAGGTGAAATTCATCTGTGCTGATTTATTCTGATTGATTCTCCTCGAAGAGACAAAACAGCTCCTGGTGTGCCTGGGGGTGTCTGAGCCCGGGGGACCCCGAGGCCTGGCAGGGTCTGTCCCTGCTGGGCTGGCTCAGGGTGGGCACTGTGACAGGGCTCAGGTTTAATGTCCAGCCCAGTGCTAGAGGCAGTTCTGGATGTCCATAAATCCTAAGATTTATGGTTTTGGTTCCTGCCTTCCATAAGACACAAAACCTCACACCAGAGCGGGGCTGGCTGTAACTTCTGTGCTGGTGTGGTCTTTGGTCTGTACTCAAATACCCAGCCCAGTGTCAGCTAGGTGCTGGCTGAGAGCACCCAGAGTGTGACACCCCTGGGATTTGGGGTGGGGAGGCTCTGCTCAAGTCGGGTTGTTTGTGTTTGATTAGATCCTGATGGGAACGCTGCTGCCTGTGCCCGTGGGTTGCATTTCTCACAAGAGATTATGGAGTTCTGTGATGAGGAAAATGACTTTAAAATGTCATAACACTGCCCTGGGAAGGCCTGGTGATGTTCATCACATCACTCTTTCCCAACCTCATGTATTTAAGTTCAGCCCAAGGTAACACCACTCATTTTAGCACGTGGGCAAGAGCAAAGACAATCTCATTTTTACACTGAATGTGTCTCATTTGTACCTGTTGATTTCTCAAGCTGCAGAATGAAAGATGTCTGGATGGAGTCTAAATGTTTTTATATCTTCTTAAAATTCGATAAACCACACGTTAAGCACACGTGAGATCTATCACTGCCCTGTTCCTTGATGCTTTCAGATCTTTTTAGTGAGTCTTTTTTTATGGAAATGCAGATTTTTATCTCTCTGTTGTTTATCTCCTCCTCGTTTCCAACATCAACCCTTGCCGTGATTTTGGCTATTTCCTGCAGCTCATGATTTCATAAATTCCTGTTCAGGCACTGCTGTTCCCTGCAAGACGAGATCAGAGCTGTCAGACTTGACAAATAAATCTTCAAGTCTTGGAACAAAAGGGCTCTGAGTCCCCGAGCAGGCTGTGAGCAGGGGTTAATAATGCTGCGAGAGGATGACTCAAGCAGCAGTGAAGTAACAAGTGATTTTATCATCCTGCAGATATGAAAAGGATATTGTTCACAGGGCACTGGAGCAGGGCTCTTGAATAATTCCCTGCTCTTCCCAGAGCTGTTCCCGTAACAGATGAGCAGAGGGTGCAGCTGGCAGGGGCAGAGCCCGGCTGGGGCTGTTTGCTGCACCTGAGGGGTTCTGCAGGGTCTCAGGAGGGCTGGCACATCCCAGAGGTGCTTCTCCTTCCCTCCCAATGCTGGAATTTGCTCAGAGGAACAGCTGGAAGTGGAGGGGAGCAGGTTTCCGTCCTGGGGCAGGTCTGGGATGGGGTGAATGAGGGCTGGATGGGAGCAGCTCGTTGGGATGGGCTGGGCTGAGTTCCCAGTGTTCAGGGAGTGTCTGTGGGGAGGATCCCGCTCAGCAGCCTGTCCCTGTCAAAGGCACGGCCCCAGCGATGTTCCCAAGGCTCTTTAGGATCAGTTGGCGTTCAGAAGCGAGATGAAACCCTCGACACTTTGTTCTGCCTCCAAACAAAGCCCGGGGATGCCTTTGTCTCTGACAGGCCATCTGAGCTGATGAGGGAGGGCTTTGTACATTATTAATAACGAGATTGTCACCAGTGTCGTTCCTCTCTGTTCTCGGCTCCCAACATGAACCGCGGGAGCGTGTGTTGCTCTGGCAGAGCTGCTGCCAGGAGTGACAAAGTGCTGAGGGCTCCCAGCCCTAGAAAACATTTGCCACCCTTTGTTGGAGGTGTTTGTGTGCGTGTAGCGGGGATTGCGTTGTCTGTGCGTTGTTGTGTCTCGCTCTGTTCCCTGCGATGCTGATCAGTGGGATCCAGCTGGGAAGCAGCAGGAATTTGAAGTTTTCCAGCACGGACGCGTTGCAGGGAGCCCGTTCCATCAGAGCAGCTCCCCGTGCTGCTGATCCCAAGGGAGAGGCACAGGGAATGTGAGATGGACTCCAGCTCTCCCTCGCGTGTCTGAACCAAATCCCGTTGAAGAGTTAAATATTCTGTCGGGGTGTCAGCATTTGGGGGGCTCAGACACCCCCGGCACTCCCGGAGTGCAATCCCCAGATTCGCCAGGCTTGGCAGAGGAGCTCGGCACAAGCTGCGAGTCAAGCATGTGCTCCAATCTCATTGACTTTTTAAAAACAGTCTGAGAGCTGCTCGCAGCTGAATCGGAGCCTCGGTGCTGCCTCGCTGTCACCGGCTGGGGGTTATTTTTAGCTGCTCACACAGCACCAGGAAAGGGAAGGTTCCAGACAGGGTTTGGATGGGGCTGGAGGAGCTGAGCCAGCCTCACCTGCCCTGAGGGTGGGAGAGCATCGGGAAAACAGGGATTGGTGGGAATGCAGCAGAGTGCGAACGTGCTGCTGCTTCACGTGGAGAATGACGGAATGGGGGGCAGATTGCTGGATCAACAGCCTGCTCTGGCTGTTGACCCAGCTGGGCTGAGCTGCAGCGGGAGCAGCTCCCGGAGGAGTTGGTCCCTCACCCGTCACTGAGGGATGACATTTATTACACCCAGTAAAGCCCCCCGTCTCCCACCACTGAGGAACGCCACTTAAACATCATGTTCGGGGAGCTTGAAGGAGATGGATTGTAATGTCATACTCCATAGTTTTTGACATGCTGGGGGAAAAAGAATGGGAGCGTTGTGGGATGTTATTGCTGCTTTTTGTTCTGAGAGCGGCTGGTGAGTTGTGAGAGCGCAGAGGTGGCCGCTCACCCTCTTCCCTTGCCCTGTTAGGGACAAAAAAACCCCAGATTTTCATCAGGTTTCCAGCTCTGGGTGTTATAAAAATCCGCAGCATTCAGTCCCAAGGTCTGTATTTCATATTTCTGAGCCATTCTGGGTTCAGCCTGTGGGTTGCATTACAGGGAGCGATGCTGCTTCACCAGCTAGCAGCCTCCACTTCCAAATTGGAATATTCCCGCTCCTAATGGCACGAAAACGCCTGCAAATGGGTGCTTGTTCAACATAAAAATTACCAGCAATTTGGGGATAAGTTATGGAGGATGTAATGCCTTGTATTACAAGGAGTGTGGTTCAGGAAAATTGAAGTGTGAATTGGAATCTGAAGGGGCGGCTTTGTTCTCTGCCAGGAGTTCAGTCCTGACCAAGACCTGAGGAAAATCGCTGCCCTTCCTTCCCCAGAGCCTTTTATCTGCTGGAAAAGCTGTTTGGGTCGTGGTGTTCCCTTCCCCACGCAGAAAAGAAATAGGGGTTGTTAACTGAGCAGTAGCTGGGGAGATTCTGATTTTGTGGAGTCCAGAAAAAAGGAAAAGTGAAAATATTCCTTTAAAAATCAACCCAAAATCTCGCTCTCAAAGTTTCTTCCAGTCTTAGGGGATGAACGAGGTGTTCTCAGGTGCTGGTTCACCCTTCCTGAAATGCTGAAGCAAAGGGGGCCGGTGTTCCCTGACCCCACAGGCAGGAATTTTTCCCATCAGTAAATGCTGGAGATCCCAGAGCTGGTGACACCTGCAGGCCCCTTTGTGGAGATCTGGAAAATTCCATAGAATTTCGTAACATTTGTAAAAACATTTGTCATAAAAGCCTTGTAGAGATTCTGCAAAAGATCAGAAACTGCAATATTGAGTAAAATTGCTCGAAACCAGGCTGAAAATGGGGAAATTCATGGAGGAGGCAGCTGGGACACTGGGGAGGGCTTTGGTTTGAGGGGAGGGAGGGGAAGGGTGGGTGAGTTTGGGTTCTCCAAGGTGTGCCTGTGGCGGCGTGGGGATCTCAGTGCAGGGAATGCGGCTGGGAAACGAGGATCCTTTGGAATCCAGATCCCGCCGTGCGTGTTTGCAGCACGAGTTCCTCTGCAGAGCCAGCAGCTGTAAATCTGCCGGGTCTTTAACATGACAAAAGCAGCCCCAGCCTAAAATGCCCTTCTCCGTGAGAAGCAGCATGGAGCAGGATATGGAAAAGATTTCTCACAAAGTAGCTTGTGATTCAGATGGAAAATGTCAGGTTTTGAAAATTATTAATCTTTGTGCTGCACAAAACTGTCAGCTGTAGGGGCGTTCGGTGTGGGAGGTTCCTGCGGGAGAGCATTTCCAAATGGGGGCTTTTTTGGGGCTGTTTTTCTCTTTCCCTTTGTTTTTTCGGGGATTCTTTTGTTCCTTCCCCCACGGGGGGCTGAGTAAACAGGCAGCTGAAGCTCCCGATCGGGGCAGCAGCAGAAGTGACAGGGAAGGGAGGTGAGGTGGTGACAGCAGAGTCAGAGGAGTGTCACCACCCCGGGCTCTGATTCACTGGGAGGGAAATGGAGCGGGGGGGGGGATAACGGGGAATGAGTTAAGAGACGGGTAAACAACTGCCTGGGGGATGGTTCTGGGCAGATCCCTCACAGAAATGGGATTGGGGTGGGGGATGCTGCCCCAGCCCTGAGCTGGGCACGTCCCAGGCGGGTCTGGCCTGCTCACCCCGGCAGGGTCTGGAGGGGCTCAGCACACTCTGGGCTGGCTTCAGCCAGGGAAAAAGGGGGGAAAGTTCCAGGAAAGGCCCGTGGGAGGAAGCCCTGACTGTGAGGGTGTCCCAGGGAGATCGGGAGCAGGCAGTGAGGTTTTCTCTCCCTTCCAAACCAGGGGCAGCTCTTGGGGATGGTGGGGTCGGCTTGGCTTGGCTTTGCTGTCCCGTTTCATGTGGGACATCTTTGCTTTCGTTGCTTTATCCAAAGTTACTTGATTGGAAAGGGACGAGTGAAAGAAGAATTGCAAAATATTCCCTTATCCAAACAATTAACACCCCAGAAGTCTGATCATGTCCTAGTGCAGAAAACAGCTGCTGGGAGCTCCAGTAACAGAAACAAATCCAAATGCTTCACAGGTCTGGACCAATATTACAGTGCCGGGATGCTTCACTGGTTAATTTTAACTGCATGGAGGCCGTGTTTTGGGAGCTATTTGCAGCTGAATACCCTGAAAAAGCACAAAATGAGCAGCCAGAGCAGGCTGGTCCCTGCGTGTGGAACCCAAAACCGCTCCAGTGCCCAGAGCACAGCTCCCCTTCCTTGGTTTGCCGTGTTCAGCTGCTGCAGTCACGATGTTAAAATATTCCTTAAGTGCCACTTGTTGCTCTGATGGAGTTTACAGAGAACTAAAAATCTGGAGCTCACCCTCTCTGCATGTGTAGAAAACATCAGTTAATTGGATCTTTCCTGTAGTAAGGGACACTGGGTACTTCAAAAGCTGGACAGAAATCCCAAATTGGTTTTGTAAGAAAAAACATTATAAAATTTTACATCCCAAACTGCGTTGTTTAACTGCAGATAAAGTTTGTTTCCCCAATCACAATGAAATAAAATTACAGAATATGAAGATCCATCATTAAATTTAATTTGTGCAAAGTGCAGCAAGGACTGGAAATGCCTGAAAATACAGCTAATACATGATATTACAGGAATTTGGGGAATCTGGTATTCTTCACCTCTAAACTCATATTTGAATTGGGCACTGTATGTTGGAATTACGTCTATTAATACTTAATGGTCCCAATTTTCTCAGCAAGTCGGAGTTACCTGAAGGAGCAGAAAGAGCTGCAGCACTCCTCAGTCCAGTTTTAATGAGCTCATCAGGGATTTAAGGCTCAGTTGTTGAGAATTGCACTGTGATGTCTTACTCGGCCACTGAGTGTCCCTAAATTGTAATTTCATCATTTACTATCGCCGTGGTCTCAAGCTCTCAGCATTGGAATAAAGGCCCCGTTTCTGGAGCTTGGTTTCTCACTCAGCCTGCATGAAATGAAGCTGAGTTTCTCTCTGAGCTCCTGTTGTGGGGGTTTTTTTCCAAATGAGCATTTCCACATCGTTGTCTCAGTAATTAAGGTTAACTGAACCCACGTCTCATCAGAGACACAGCTCTGGGAGCAAGGCAGGAATCCACATGAGCAGGTGAAACATGACATTTTTAGAAGCAGAGGAGTTAATCTGGGGAGTCCCCTCCTTCCCTCGTTCATCCATTTCTCCTGGAAGCTGCGGTTGTCCGCGCTGGGCAGGGGGCTGTGGTTTGATTTCAGCCTGGGAGGAGGCTCGGGGTGAACTCTGTGCTCTGCAGCCGCTCTGCTGGGCAATAAATGGGATTTTTGATGGTTCTGGACAGAAATGCTCCATTCAGGGCTCCTGGGGAGGAATTGTTAGGTCATTCATTGAGCGGCAGAGCAGTGTCTCCAGGAGAAGGGGCAGGGCACGGTCCTCACTGGTGTCACTTTGGACACTGAGGGGCTGTGCTGGAGCTGCTGGGTGGTCCCTGAGGGATGGAGCCTCCTCTTGCCTCTGTTCCTGCTTCTGGATCTCCCCTGGCAGCGATCACAGCCCCTGATCCATCCAGGACAGCCCCTGGCTCTCATTTCCTTGGTACCTTTATACATAAATCTAAACTAATCCCAGGAGGGCAGTGATTCACGGCTCATTCCCCATTCCCCGTGTGTGGAACCGGCTCTGGCTAAAAACAGGGATCTGTGGGAGGGGAAGTTCCTTTTGTGCTGGGAATTGTCCTGGTGCAATCGGAAAGTGGCGATTCCAGCCCCCCAGTCCCCGTTTTCCAGGCTGTAATTCCCTCCTGGCAGGGGCTGATGGTGGAGTTTGATGCTCAGCAAGGTCACTGTGCTCAGGAGAAGTTTGAGACTCCTCACACACCCTGTGCTGGGGGATTTTTAGTTACAGATCCATTTGTTTGGGATGCTGGAGAATCCTTTTCCTTTTAAAGATTTATATTGCTTGCATGCTGCTCAAAGAAAAAAAAAATCTAGATTGTTAAATAAATGTATGAACGGGTAAAAGATTCTTCAAGTTCGTAACCCCCTTAATATTTAATAAATGCAATATATCATTTTTATAAATATGTATAGCTCGGATATAAATAAATTTAGGATCCAGAAGGGATTACAGTGGGATGCACATTCATCTCTGTGGCACAGGAAGGGCCAGGAATGTTTTATCAACAAATTAATCCTTGCTGGGGAAAATAAATGCCCTCCCCTGCTGCAGCCTGGGACGGGGTGGTTGGTGGAAATTCCTTTAATGAATTCCATGGGACTGGAAGTGCAGCCCTGCATGGAGCTCCAGAGTAATTCTGGCAGAGTCAGAGGAGAATGAAGGCTGGAATTTGTGGGTAAAGGTGGGATAATTTAAACTTCCCTCTATTTTACAGAAATAAAGGTGTGAGTGAGTGGTGCCTCTGCCAGGGGCACAGGGATTGAGCAAGGACTTGGGAGCTTTGGGAGTGGAGACTGGAAAGAAGGAGAAGGGAGGACTGGGAAAATGGCCTCACTCGGGGGCAGAAAAGCCTTTCCAGAGGAGCAGTTCTGTGTGTGTGACAGAGCAGCCACAGCCCCGTTCCGGTGACACCCGGGGCCTCTGTTGGTGCCACTCTCAGGCGGGCTCTGTGTGAGGAGCGATTTGGGTGACAACGTCGGTGCTGCTGGTGGTGAGAAGCTGGGGCGAAAAGGGGCTGTGGGGGAAAAAGTGCCAGAAATGGGAGTTCTGGGGGGACAGAGCTTTTCTGCTCCATGAGGGACCCTGGGTGTGCTCCTGGCAGGGAGAGGAGGAGCTGGCCAAGCCTTGGCTTCCCTTCCAGGGACAGAGGAGAGTCCAGGCTGTGGCAGGGGCTGCTCCCAGCTCATCTGTCCCTCTCAGACAGCCCCACCCCTGATTCCAGGCAGTGTTTGTCCCCTTCCCTTCCCCACAGTCACTTCCAGGCTGGCTCTTGAGCCACAGGGAATGGAGGGAATGTCCCCAGGTGTGCTCAATCCATGCTCCCAGCTGGAGGAGCCCAGGTGCAGAGGTGGCAGTCTCGAGTGGCAGCCCCAGTGGGTGTCTCACCCTGTGCACCCGGCAGGAGAAATGAGATTTTTAACACCCAGATAAGCGGGGTTCGTTTGCGCCTGAAGATTCCCAGCACGCTGCTTGCGCCTGATGATATCCCAGATTTATTTCCACAACTTATTGCACATTCATTTTTTGGAGTTTCCATTGCGAAAAATTGCCGGGAGGGATGGATTTTGTCTTCCTCAGCTGGCAGAACAATTTTCCACCTGTCGCCCAAATATTTGATGGGAAGGATTATGGCAGAGCCGCTGGAAGTTTATACTTTATATCCATGGGAAGTGGGAGGGTCTGGAGAAGTTAATGCAGATATCAGGGGCTGGATTGCCGAGATGGAGCTGCAGCACTTGTGAGTCCCAGCGTGGGCTGGGAACTGGGGAGAGACTGACGGAAGCACAGGAATGAGCTGGGCTGGGTGCTGGGGTTTTACAGAATCCCTGGCTCCCCACCAGGGCTCCATGGACGTGCTGGGTTTATTGGGAGTTCATTGATTCCTTACGGGGTTCATGGGTTTATTGAATGTTCATTGGTTTATTGAGGGTTCGCCGATTTACTGAGGGTTCATTGGTTTATTGAGGGTTCATTGGTTTATTGAGGGTTCATTAATTTATTGAGGATTTATTGATTAATTGAGGGTTCATTAAATTATTGAGGGTTTATTGATTAATTGAGGTGTTCATTGGTTTATTGAGGGTTCACTGATTCATTGAGGGGTTCATTGGTTGTTGATAGTTCATTGATTAATTGAGGGCTTTTTGATTAATTGAGGGCCTCATTGGTTTATTGAGGAGTTCACTGGTTTATTGAGGGTTCACTGATACATTGAGGGTTTATTGATTTATTATGGGGTTCATTGATTTATTGAGGGTTCACTGACTTACTGAGAGTTCACTGATTTATTGAAGGATTCACTGATATATTGAGGGGTCTTCCTTGTAGGGAAAATGTCACTATGCAGTAAAAAATCCACTGTATTATTGGGCAAAGGCATTTAAAGTTCATTAATGAAACCAAATCTGGCTTTTTGCTGTACAGCAGCCAGGAAAAAAATTCAAGAATCCTGCTAAAAGCATTAAAGAACTAGGAATAAATGGAGATGAGCAAGCTGGTGTGGTGGAAGATTCCCTGCCCGTGGCAGGGGTGGAATGGGATGAGCTGGGAGGTCCCGGTGGAGTGGGGCTCCTCAGGATTTGGTTCTGTGTCTCCCAGTCTCTCCTGTGGCTCTCCTGTGCTCAGTCCTTGCTAAATACCCTGTCCTGGGCCACCAGCAAATCCCTGAGCCAGGGGAAACAACAAAGGCTTTAAAGGATTCCACGTGGGCAACAAAATCTGCCATTTCCATCAATTTCTGAGCGACTTCCAAAAAACGCACTTTGCGTGGGGGCCGGGGTCATCTGATTAAGCAAATGTAGGCAAATCTCACCGAGTTGCTTCTCTGACTGAATAATGACTCAAATTTCATCATGGAAACCGTTCCAGGCAGGAGGAAATTCTCTATTCTGGAACAGGCTTTTTATTTTTCCATCCCCTGACTTCCCTGGCAAGCTGAGCACACGAGGGAAAGGCACTTGACTTTATTTGGTGCTGGAGGAAATCCTGGCCCCAGGGGGTTAAAGTCCAGCAGGAATCAGAGGTGTTGGATAGGTGGAAGGGGAGGAATGTGAATATTTGGAATATTGGCCGTCTCCAGTTGTGTTTCTGCTCCTGAATGGGCCTGTCCCAAGGAGGGGTTGGGATGTTCAGCTGGGAAAAGACTTTTTCCTTCTGGATTGGGGGCAGAAAACGTCCAAACCAGCAGGAAATAACCCAGTGCTGCTGCCAGGATTTGTAAATTCAGGGGGCTTGGGAAGAGGAGGCCAAGGGGGAGGAATTCCTGAGCAGGACAAGGAGGTTGGAGGGAACTGGGATTGGTTTTATGAGGGAATGGCCCCTGAATGGAGGAATTGCTTCAGGGCAGTCAGAGAAATCAGGAAAAACCCAAACCCCCAGGCAGAGAGGGAAAGCAGCTCCCTCTGCTCCCGGGGCTGCAGGGTCAGAGGGGGGAAGTCAGCCCCGTCTGGGACTTTTAGAGCTCTGTTTTTCTGGTACCACCAAAGTGTAAAACGGGTTGTGTTTAGAAACCTGGGAAAAGTCCTTGCACAATTTATTGTCGGATTTGTTTGCATTTATCATTATTTACGTGGCTTGTTGGGGGCACTTCTAACTTTTGGGGTTTTTTTAATATAGAAAGATAATGCTGCCGACTTTAAATAATTCATAATTTGAAAAAAAAAGTTCAGAACTCACAGTTTTTCATTGGTTTAACATCTCATTTTAACATCTAAATTACCCTAATCAGTTTTGAAATATTGACTCATCCCTGTCTGCTGCTGTCCACATTTCCTAATATGCTCTGACAACAGCAGTGTGTTTATTCCAGAGAAGAATTTAATGTTTGTTCCTGACTTTTTTTTTCCCCCTCCTTTCTTTCTCATTTCTATTATTGTCATAAAAAGATTTAAAGTCCCTTTTGGCCTCGTGTGCAGAGCATAAAACACAAAACCCTTCCTGAAAGGTAATTTTCCAGGAATGAAAAGCACAAGAATTGTGTGTCAGGCTTTGCTCCTCTGTCATTTGCTGCTGCTACAAAACAGCTTTTTTTTGTGTAGCTCTGAAGGGCCTGAATCCCAAAACCTGACAAGGAAAACCTCGGGGATTTGCAGTCAGCCCCTGGGAAAGTTCCAGCAGCTTCCAGGGGAATTTGAATTCGAGTGAGGGCACAACAAAGGTGATCACAGAGGGAGAGGCATTAAGGCAAAATTCTGAGTATTAAGGGCACTTTGGGAGAGGCTTTGCTCTGCTCAGCAGCTCCTGCAGGTAAATGGGTAAAATGTTATTTATTCGGGAATGTTGTGCTGATTCCACCTGGAGCGTGAACGTCCCGCAGAAAGCAATGCCTGGCTGAGGGGACGGGAAGCCATTCCTGCTTGTGTGTGCTGGCGCCTTGGCTGGCTGGACTTTCAAAGGAAAACGATGAAGATGCTCCTGGATTTACCTGGTCATGTGAAAGGATTTCCTTGGGAGGGAGCCATTCCCAGCCCCAAAAGCTCCCTGACACCCCACAAAAAGCCAGACCACACAATCCAGACACGACCTGCTGGGAAAAATTCGCCCTGGATTTCCTCCTCCGTGCCTTGCCCTAAATAGCAAATTCAGTGGAATGGCGCAGGGTCAGGGGAAGTTCTCCAGCTGGGTGATCCTTGTGGGCTCAGCTGCTGCTCTCCCTGCGCACGGGGGGTACTGCTGCCTTGTGGAGCCTTGACGGGAGCCTGGGATTTCCCAAGCCCCTCTGAAATCTCATCGTGACGTTTTTTGTTATTTCCCGTAAAGCTGGGATTTAATAAAGCCTGCAGGGACGCGGCGTTACTGGAGATTGACAGGATGGAAATGGGCGTCAGCGTTCAGGAGTAGAGCGCTGAAAGTTCTGATAATATTTTATAAAGCACCCCGAGAAGGGGTTTAAAGCACGGAACTCGTTTGAAGGTGGCTGTGATTTCCCAGCACAGCTCGGGGAGTGTTTGCACACACAGAGCTCCGTGCTGAGGGACAGCTACCTGGATTTAACAGAAATAAAACAACGTTCTCATCATTCTGTCATCTCCCAGACACGGGAAGGGCTCAGTTTTCCTTCACAGCACCACAACTTCCCTCTCATCTGCCTTAATTTCATTGCTTTGGGTTCAGTCAGATCTCTCGTGCCCTCAGCTACTTCCTCTCTCATCCCGGGCTCCCTTCATCCTCACACGTCTCCTCTGTTATCCAGACTGGGTGTGCTCAGTGCTCTCTGATCTTCCTTCAGAAATCAATCCCCTTCCCACTTAGATTTGTTGCTTTCCTCTGAATT
This sequence comes from Coloeus monedula, assembly GCF_965178545.1. Taxonomy (NCBI): domain Eukaryota; kingdom Metazoa; phylum Chordata; class Aves; order Passeriformes; family Corvidae; genus Coloeus; species Coloeus monedula. The sequence goes on along the minus strand of NC_138808.1, from coordinate 1,052,828 downwards.
TTCGCCAAAAACCGACGGAGTACTGAAATAAATTCCAGCATTGCCGGAGATCAATGGGAATTTCCTGGGTTTGACAGGAGCGACGAGGATTTGACTGGATGGGAGTTGTTAGAAAGGCAGAGCCTCTCTTCCAGAGCCTCTGGAGTTCAGGAACTGAGGCACCCAGGCTCATCCCCTGCTGGAGGAGTGCCCTTGGCCCCTGATGGCAGCTGAGGATCAGAATTCTGAGAGCATGCGTAGAAGTGGTGAAAACTTCTACGTTCACACCCTGCAGGTTCTGAACCCTCAGTTCCCCACCTGTGGGGCAGTTTTTGGATGGTTTTGATGCTGTTTTGTGTTTGACAGTCCTTACACTTCAGTTATTTGATTTCTTTCCTCTGTGTGTGTGTCCTTGCAAAGCCCAGCCTGGCAGCCACTGAGCTCTGCAGGTGCTCCCGGGGTAAAACCGATCTTAAATAAGACCCAAAGTGGATTTTTCACTCCAGCAACAAAACGAGACGGTGGAAAAAAACATGAAAAATGCGAATTTTCCTGTCGATGCCTTTCAGGAAATGAAAACAGCGAGTCCCTGCCCGAGTCCATTCCCTCTGCCCCGGGGACTCTGCCCCATTTCCTGGAGGAGCCGGACGATTCCTACATCATCAAGAGCAACCCCATCGTGCTGCGCTGCAGGGCCGTGCCCGCCATGCAGATCTTCTTCAAGTGCAACGGGGAGTGGGTGCACCAGAACGAGCACGTGTCCCACGAGAGCCTGGACGAGGCCACAGGTGAGCCAGGAGCCGTGTCCGGGATAGATCCCTAACCCTAACCCTGACCCTGACCCTGACCCTGACCCTAACCCTGACCCTAACCCTAACCCTGACCCTGACCCTGACCCTGATCCTGACCCTAACCCTAACCCTAACCCTAACCCTGACCCTAACCCTAACCCTAACCCTGACCCTGATCCTGACCCTAACCCTGACCCTGACCCTAACCCTGACCCTAACCCTAACCCTAACCCTAACCCTGACCCTAACCCTAACCCTAACCCTGACCCTGATCCTGACCCTAACCCTAACCCTAACCCTGACCCCAAACTTAACCCTGACCCTGACCCTAACCCTAAACCTAACCCTGACCCTAACCCTGACCCTAACCCTGACCCTAAACCTAACCCTGACCCTAACCCTGACCCTAACCCTGACCCTAACCCTAACCCTAACCCTAACCCTGACCCTGATCCTGACCCTAACCCTAACCCTAACCCTGACCCCAAACTTAACCCTGACCCTGACCCTAACCCTAAACCTAACCCTGACCCTAACCCTGACCCTAACCCTGACCCTAAACCTAACCCTGACCCTAACCCTGACCCTAACCCTGACCCTAACCCTGACCCTAACCTTAACCCTGACCCTGACCCTAACCCTGACCCTGACCCTGACCCTGACCCTGACCCTGACCCTGACCCTGACCACCCCAGGGAGCTCTGCAGGGAACTGGGGTTCCTCTGTTTCAATTTGTAGCAGGAGCTGGAAATAGGGAAACTCCAGTTCTTATGGGATTCCTGCTGGGTTGAGCCCCGGAGTTGCCCCCAGCCAGGGCAGACTCTGGGGTGGGAATAACCCAACCAGGAGAGATCCACCGTGTCCAGCGCGTGTGGAAGAGAAGAAAATGAGAAGGGAGAGATTTGGGAGTGGTCAGATGTGATCAGCTCCAAGCAGTGCCTGTATCTTTTGTCATTTAGCAGCATCCTGATAAGTATTGCACACCAATTTAATGCTGTGCTCCACAATGCTGGGTGTTATTGCTTTTCTCCCCTCTCCAATCCCAGCATTGCTAGGCAACCCCCAGCCTTGGCAGGAGCTCTGTGTGTACAACACCTTCTCCAGCAACACAAGAAATCCCTTTTTTAGAGGCAAAAATGCCATTTAAAAAGAAGTTGCACCTCCTAAAGTAGTGCTTGGCATTCTTTTGAAGTGACACATTCTGAAGAAATTTCGTATTAGAGGGGTTTTTTTTATAAATGCTAATCTGAATGAATTTTAATTTTTTACAGTTACCTTTTCAGAAATAATTTAATAGGCATAACCTTTACTTCTAAAGGCCCTGCTGAATCAATATGGGAGAAATGTCATCCCTAAAAGCTTTCCTTCCATATGGTTACAGAAAATCTCTCTGTGAGTGCTGCAATTATGTTTTCTAAGCTTTGGGTTAATAACAGAATAAACCAAGATTGGTAACAGGAGGTTAAGGTTGAGGTTTGAGACTCAGAGGAACAGGGTTGGGATCACGGAATGGTTTGGGTTCGGAGAAACCTTAAAATCCACCCAGTTCCAGCCCTTGCCACGGGCAGGGACACATCTCGTGGCCACACAAACGCTGCAGGGTCGGCTTTATTAGCCCAGGGGTGGAGGTGCCCCAAAGGTCAGGACCCCAAAAACCAGCGTGGTGCAGGCAGGGCAGGGTCCAGGTGTTCCCAAAGTGCCAGAGTGGGCCTCAGAATGGGCACAAAAATGCAGGGAGAGGCAGCACTGAAGGGAATTCTCTCACCATGATCCGTACCCACAGCCAGGAATTAGTTTGGAACTCCTCCTCAGCCTTCAGTGAGCAGCAGCCTGTTGGGGTTTTTGGCATTAATGTGCAATGCCCTCATTTCTGGAGTCCAGTCTGGGGCATAACCGAGTCTGTTCCCAAGCACAGCGCGGGTCCCGCTGCCCTGGGGGCTCCAGCTGGGAACAACTGCACCGGGATTTGTGCCAAAAATTGGGCTTTTGGTTAAAGGGGGTGTTCCAGGGCCTCACTGCACTGAAGGGCTCCGTGCCTCTCCATCCTTCCAGTGCTTGTGTGGGATTGAAATTCCAAGAGGATGTGAGGAAGTGGTGAAAAATAGCAACCAGAACCCCAGACCGGAGCAGATTTGGTGCTGGATGAAGGGAATGTGTCTGAGCACCTGTGTGGGTTCCTGGCAGAGGGGCTGCAGTGCCACTCGGGGGTGTCCCAAGGCAGGGTGTGCCCTGTCACCCTGATGAACACAGAGCCCCATTTTTCATAATTTTGGTTTTATGGCAGGGGAATAAAAACCTCAGAGTAGCCCAGGAGTGTCTGTGAGCCCGTGGGGCAGCAGCAGGAGAGGGAGGGTTTTGCAGGACACTGCTGCTGCCTGGGAACGTCTGGAAGGCTTTGCCTGAACTGTCCCTGTGGTGGTTTCGCTGCCCTGCCTCTGCTTTTCCTGTTTATTCCCAAACGTGGCAGAGCAGGGACTTTGTTCTCATCAAGGGAGAGCCGAGCTCGTGAACGCTGCTGTGATGGAAGTGTGATAGTGAGGGGCTGGTGAATCCCCTCGGCTGCATTTCCTGCACGCTGCCCTGGGCACTCCAGAACCTGCACAGGTATTTCAGGTCGGCGTTTCAGCAGAGGCTCGCAGAGTTTCCTTGTCTGATAACTGGAAGGATTACAGCAATAACTGCTGTCAGTGTTTTTCTCATTTAAACAAATAAAGCTGACAAATGCTGAAGTTCTCTGCAGTTCTGTTATGTTTAGTACACGGAGAGCAATTATTCATCTCCTGCCAGCGTCGGTCTGCGTGCAGCTCGAGCATCCAGCAGAGCCCATTAGCATATCAGTGCCACAGCCAGCACTTGATATTCTGCACGGCTCTACTGTAAAACAAAAGATGATGGTTCTAATTTGCACAATAATTTAAAGGGTTGGGCTCGCAGTGCTTATTAGAGTTATTGGAGTCGCAGGTAAAATGTTGCTGTTGTTTATGAGGTGCCTGGTTTTATTTGCACGGATTTTTCACCCGCTGTCACTCCCCATGAACGATTTTCCCGGCGTTTCTCGAGGTGCAGAGGGGAGGTGGATGTGTTTGCTGGTGAAATACAGGGGTGATAAATGAAGAATATTCCTCTCCTCCCAATAGGTTTGCTTTCTGTCGTTGTTCCTAAAACAAATGAAAATAGATGCACTTTCTCCATAAACAAAGCATTACTTCCCCCAAACACCCCAGGTTCTCCAGAGGTCCCGTCCAACCCCAGCAATTCCGAGATTCTGCAGTTTTGGATGCATTTATTTTGTCTATGGGTAAATTGGGAGGCCTTTAAGAGGATCTGAATTCCTACCTGGCCCGTTCTCAAAACGCTGAACTGCCAGCTTCCCCAAACCGTGTGCTCTTTGTTTGCCACATTAAATACAGGCTGATTTATAGATTAATTAAACGCCGTGTCAATGAAAGGAAGAGCCAGGCTGGAGAATATTCCGCCTTAATAAATCTGGAGCTGTAAATGCCTGAATTCACTGACGCCTGCTCAGAAATTTGCAGCACCCAGGAGCCAAGAAATGGCTTCAGCTTCTCCAAAATTCATCATCAAGTGATGATTTTTTGCTTGGTGTCAGAATCCTGTTGTTGTGAGCAGGGGCTGTGCTGGGGGAGCTCCCACACCTCTGCTTCTCTTTGCTGCTTCCCAGAATCCTCAGAGCAGCTCAGGAGCAGAGGGAGCAGGACCTGGGTGTGTGAGTGGGGTCAGCACAGCTCGGGCTAATCCAGGGAGGGTTTTCCCCTGGGGAAGCTGCTCCTTGGAGGTGGGAATGGCTGGTGGGATCCCAAACCCTCAGCCAGGGCAGCCCTGCTCTGTCAGCAGCACCCAGATCCTCTCTGAGGGAACTCACTGGAGCTTCTCTTACCTTAAACCTGAACGGATCTCTCAGCAAAACATTTTTGTGCCAGAATCCAAGTTTTTATGGCTGGCAGAGCTGGGATGGTTTTGTTGAGGGGGTGCATTTTCCTGGCAGGGTCTCTGGCAGAGCCTTTGTTCCTCAGGGTTTGTTGTCACCGTGTCAGAAAATAAAGGGAGGCTTTGTAAACAGCTTTGTTGAAAACAGCACCAACACGGGGAAAACAAAACGTAAATAAAAGCAGCCAGGTAAACTGTGTTGGTTTGTTGCAGGGGGAATAAATATTTGAGGGGCTGAAGGGATTCTTGAGACAACTTGGGGAGCTGTCAAGGGTCTGTCCCTGTCTTTGGGTTTCATTGTAAGCCAGGCTTAATGAAAAGGAGTAAAAATCCCCTTTGCCTGTTGCTGGAAAAGTATCAAATATTCTGTATTTTTTATAGAATTTAAAGCTTGTCTGAGCTTCCCCTCTCTGGAGCATCCCCAGTGAACCCCGTCCCTGCTCTTGCCAGAGGAGCACATTGACTTCCCAGTCCTTTGAGGAGCGGATGCCCAGCTGTTAATGATGCCTGAGATTAAGTGGAAGCCAATTTTTATGGAGTTCAGGTTTAGAATTCTTGCTGCTTTATAAACTCCACAGGCATGAAATACGGTGAGATTGGGTTTGCCTCCATTTCCAGTGGAGGGGAAATAACTGTCTGGGGACTGCACCGGAGGAGAGAGGAGGAAGAACAAGGAGGGACTGTTTTCTATTTTCATTTAACATTTTCCTGACTCTCTCAAATGGTTCCCAGTGCCTCTGAACCCGGGTTTGGATTGGATTTCCTCTCCCAAGGCTGTCATGCCGAGGTGGCTGCAGGTCTGGGGAATATCCCAGGGGTGCAACACCAAAGGCGTGTGAGGCTTCTGGAGGTCTGCAATTTACCTTCAGGCTCTGTCTGAGAGAAATGCTCCTGCTCTGAAGGGCCACGGTGCTCAAGGGAGGTTTTCAAGGGCACGGAAATGTCAGACTGAAAGACATTTTTATTGTGTATGATTGAATTCCAGACAAACACCCTGGGCGAAGGAGGCACCAGAGATGGGGATTCTGAGGGAGGTGTTGAGTGTTGCAAAGACCCCAGCGTCACTCCTGGGACTCAGTGCGTTATGACCTGCTCATCTTACAGAGTTTAATTAGTGGCAATTCGTTATTGTGCGAGTAATTACAGCTTTGCCCTGATGGAAAACCTTGTTTTGTTGATTAAAAGGACAGGTTTGGGTCCCCTCGGCCTCACCCCCGTTGCCTGTCCCTGCTGATCCTCTGCCTCTCCCTGCTCAGGGCTGAAGGTCCGGGAGGTTTCCATCAATGTGACGAGGCAGCAGGTGGAGGATTTCCATGGCCCGGAGGATTACTGGTGCCAGTGCGTGGCCTGGAGCCACCTGGGCACCTCCAAGAGCAGGAAGGCGTCCGTGCGCATCGCTTGTGAGTAAATCCCGCTTTTCTGGGGGGTTGAGGGGTGGGAAGGCTGGGTTTGGGGTTAAATATCCATGGAGGTGGTCAGGCACCTCTGTCTGTACAAACCCTCCCCACGGGATGCTGCAGGAACATCCCAGGAAGCCACAGGTGTCAGCAGAGGAAAAAATATCCCTCCTTTCTTGGGACAAAGCCATCCCACAGAGAGCCGAGGCTGCCACGGGAGCCCTGGCATTCCTGCAGGGCACTGAGCTGGTGTTGGTGAGAACAAATGATGGAGCTGCTGTCCATGGAGACATTTAGGGATGGGGGATGATCTTCCACTTGTGACGTCCTTGATGTGCTGTGGCATCGTCACTCAGCACCCACAGACCCTGCTGGGAGCTGCAAGAGGGGGAAATGCACCAAATGCCCCCAGAGGGACAGCAGAGACACAACCCCAAACACAGCTGTCACCGTCCAAGCCTCAGGCCGTTCTTGGAATCAGACCTGGGGTGTTCTCCTGACAGAACCAGAGCCTGACACAACCAGAGCCTGACACCAGCAGGGAATTCAGGGATTGCTTCCCCCAGTCTGTGGTGAGCCCTTTCCCGTTAACCCCCAGCTCAGGTCTCCCCTTTGCAGTCCTGGGAATCCTGCAAGGAGCTGGGAGAAATGTTCCCTGGGAGAGGAGGGCTGGAGCACAGGAGAAACCCTGAAGGGAGACTTTCCAGGGAGTGTTCCAGCACTTCTTGACAATATAAAATGGTGTCTTCTAACAGGATAAACATTAACGGGATAAAACAAACATTTGTCAGAAGTAAAAGGACGGTGTAAGGAAACCTTCATTTCATTAATGGCGGATTTTTTTTTGTTGGCTGATTCAGTCTGAATGTCTAAATACGTGTAAATTCAATTTTTTATTTCACTGCATTAACTGTCATAACACTGAGCTAATAATTCCCCTGCACTGCCGAGCTGAAAGGACCTTTATCTGAATTGAATTTTTATTGACTTTTCTCTGCACTGTGATTTCCCAGCCCCACAAAATGGCAATTTGAGCCAAGCTCAGCAGGAGCAGGAGGAGCCGTGTGCTGGGGCTTTTAAACCCCTCACTGTGGGACCAGTTCTTCTTCCCAGTGCCCCAGAGACCCCATTAACCCCACACTGCTCTGAAGAGGCTCTTCAGCTCAGCCTGGAGTGTTCTGAGGGTGCCTGGAGGCTTTGTGTGGGAGCTGAGCTCCTCTCTGCCCGCTCCTGTGCTGTTCCTGCTCAAAGCCGAGTGTTTTGATGGGAAAAGCAGCAATTCTGGGGGGCAGAGGTGAAGGGGCTCCTCAGGCACAGCAGGAGCTGCAGAGGGAACATCCTGGGCACGGATTTATGGCTTGGGGAAGACCCTGAGGAGGATCAGGGATGAGACCCTGCAGGTCCAGTCTGTGGCAGAAGCCAGAACGTCCTCACAGTGCCCCTGTGCACTGAGGAACTGGCGACTTTACTTCATCCTTTTTTTTTTTAATTTTGCACTTAAATCCCCAAGTTTCTGAATTGTGAATCGAGTCCACAGCGTTGCAGCACTTTATATTTCTCCAAAGAAGCAGGTGAGTATTTCTCTGTGATAGTGGGGAAGGCAGAGCAAACGGATCCTGCTCTGTTTTTCATCCTAATAAAGGCATTTGTAGGCACAAGCGCAGCCCGGCTGTTAATGAATGCCTTTTTAAAGAGAGCGCTGGAAAAGATATTGGTTATCTGGGGGAGAAAATCGACATTAACAAAGAGTCATGGAGAGGAGAATGCAGGCACTGAGAGCATCTTTGTGCAGCGAGCAGCTGGCTCAGATAAGTCCTCAGGCGTTCTGTAAAATATCTGGGAGCACTGGGGAGGCGCTGCAGTGCCGGGCTCTGTTTCATCAAGTGTGAGCAAGGCAGGGAGTTGAGTCAGTAAATCCCCACTGTGGAGCCTGAGACAGTGGGAAGGCGATGGGAGTTCCTAATGGAACACCTCGAGCAGCAAGGCACATTCCTGAGGCTTTGCTTTGCTTCCACAGCAAGGAGACTCCACAGATTCCTGGGCGTGTCTGGGATCCAGTGATCCCAGCTGGATCCAGCTCTCTCCGTGTCTGTTCTGGTCTGCCCAGACACCCAGAGGTGCTGCAGCAGCTCTGAGACATTTCTTAACCTCAGTTATCACCTGGGCAGCGGTGTCTGGAGTGGAGCAGTTTGTCCCCAGCATGGAACTAAGGTCACAGGTTGGACCTGATGATCTCAAAGGTCTTTTCCAACCTAGTTCATTCTGTGATTCTGTGAATTGCTCCCAGCCCCTTCCCCCCTCTCCCTGCAGCTTTCAGGGTGAGATGTGAACAGATCAGAGTTATCCGGCACTGCTCTGAGCAGGCCAGGCCTGGAGTCACTCACCCTCGGGATTCCACGTGGCTCCTGCGTTGAGCTCTCCAGTTTGGGGATGGGATGCACAGCTGGAACCTGGGCTGGGGGTTCTGGCACTGGTTGTGTCCAACACAGATGGGTTTGGAGAGCGGAGAAATGGGAATGCAGCTGGAGATGATGGGATCCAGGGATCCAGGAGGGTGGCTCAGCCTGCAGCCCCCACGGAGCTTTGGGGCAGGAATGCCAATTGTGATGAATTCTTGCATCCAACCCTGCAGATCTACGGAAGAACTTCGAGCAAGACCCCCAGGGCAAGGAGGTTCCCATCGAGGGGATGATTGTCCTGCACTGCCGGCCCCCCGAGGGTGTCCCCGCAGCCGAGGTAAGGTTTGGGATGGGGACAGGGGGCACAGGAAAAAGCTTTGGGATGGGGGAAGGATGGGGGAAGCAAAGGGCTCAGCTCCCGTGGGGTGCTGGAGGTGTTGGTCCCAGTGCTCTTCTCCCCCAGAATGCCTCAAGTGTCTTTTTTGGATTTGCTAAGTTTTCAAAAGCATGGCTTTTTATCCAAATTCTGGACTGTTTGCTGAGAAATCCTGGTTTTCAGATGGTTTTCAAGTCCTGTTCTTCCAAACCAAAAGCAGATTGTTGCTTAATTTCCCAGGAATTACTTTTCTCCTCGAAAAACAAGACAGAGAAAAAGGCAAACCTAAAAATATTACAATAAATGGTTGCTGGGGAGAGAAAATCTGCTGCAAGTAATAGTTTGGTGGGGTTTGGCTTAGCTTTAAACAGGCTTTTTGTGATGAGAGCTGGATCTTAACAGGAAAACAACAGGGATGCCTTAAAATGGCAATAACCAGGCTGCTCCTGGAGGGAGAGGTTTGAAGTCGGTCGTGTTTAAAAATCTGCTGCAGGGGCTGTAAAAAACCCAGGGAAATGTTGCATTTCTGATTGCACCCTGCAGTTCTCCCCAGCACCTTCAGGGGAGTGAGAGCAGGGATCACTCAGGAGTTGTTTCTGCCACTTAGCCCCAGTGTGGCTGGGGTTGGTAAGAATGGGAGGAAGAAAGGAAAATAAACTCCGGAGAAATGTGTGCTTTTAGTTAATGAGAAGGGTCTGGAGCAGCTGTCCCTGGAAATAAAGAGGAGAAATGCAGAGATGCCATCAGGGAGGCAGAAGTGCTAAAGGAGAGGAAAATGAGGCAGAAATGGGCTCAGTGAGTGGCTGGATTGGTATCCAGGTTTCTGGTGTGCATTACTCTGTCAGTCCAATTTCTGCTCCGACCTTCTCCTTGGCTCCATGGCATTTTCACTCGTTACCAGAAAAATGGATGTTGCATTACAGAGAATTGCCAGAATTGCTGAATGTGCGCTCTGGAAAATGGATCTGTTTTGTAGACAAAACAAACCCCCAAAGGTGTGGCTCCCAAAACAGCCTTGGTCCGTTTGAGTTTTACTGAGGATTTTAGAATTCTTTGAGCTGGCAGCTTTACATTCCCCAGTTAAACAGGGAGTCTGTCTTCCATGGAAGGTGGGAATCATGTCCAATGAAAACCTGACATTTTAATTGCTTGCTCCAGATTAACATGGAGGAGTTCCCAACAAACCCTGATTTACTGCTGTTGACAGTACAATTGTTACTGCTGCTAATAAAGCTGGTAAATCTCACCAGGTCAGGTTTGCTTTGGCCAATAAAACGTCCCATAAAGGCTCAAGCTAATTCTGGGCTCATCAAGTGAGTGAGTCTTGAGAAGGTGGGTTAAACCAGTTAAACCGTGGCTCTGGGCTGGGGGGATAAACTCAGCCTTATTTCTAAGTTTAAGGACAGCCTGCCCTGTTTAACTCATGGCTGAGGAATAACTGAGCCTCAAAGGCTCCCTCAGGGATTGTTCTGTGGGTGCTGAGCAGTGCTGAGGGTTACAAACCCCAGCGCTGGCAGCGAATCCATGGTTCTGATCCAAGAATTTATTTCATTTGAGTTTGGATGCAGCCCTGGATGGAAACATAAGGCTGGAAATGACTCCAGACAAAGGAGCTCGTAGTGTTGAGATGCAGAGTGGGTGCTGATTGGGGCATTGTCGGTGTTTGTTCAGCCCAAAGAGAACTGGAAACAAGGGGGGGAGGAGGCTCCAGCCCCTTCCCTGCTCTGAGCCAGAGCCTCTCCCTTGGGGAGAGTTTGGTTATTGCGAGTGCAGAACTTCTGGAGCATTGTTAGTTTGGTTATTCTGAGTGCAGAGCTTCAGGAGCGCTGTTTTTCCAAAATCCAAACACATTCCCTGTGCTGGCCACCACCCCTCACAAACGCATTCCTGGCAGTGGCTGGGAAGGGCTCAGTGCAGCCCCTGCAGTTCAAACTCTTCACACCTGGAGTGAAACCTCAGTTCCCAGTTAGTTATGGGAACCAGCCCCATGATCAGGGATAGAAATCTTCTTCCCTGGAATTGTTCTTTCTGGACCCTGGAGGTGCTGAAACTCTCCTAAACCTAAGGCCAGAAGTGTTAAAATAAATGCTCTTAACCTGTCCCACAGCTTGATGTGAAAATTCCTGTCATCAGCCCTGAAGGTGTGGAAGGCAGGGATATTTTCTAGTGATGGCTGGCACAGTTTCCTTGGAATTACCTCCCCAGGAGGGAGAACCTTTCATTTCCACTGTTCCTCTCCACGTTTCTGGTCACTGCTCAGATCCTCTCACCTGGTGCTGATGTTTCCTTGGCAAGAAGCGAGTGAGTGGCTCCCAGCAGCTCCTGGTGCTGGTTAGGAAATATTTGATCGTGTCCCAGGGGTGCTGATGCCATGGTGTGCCCTGGGGCCCACCCCTCCCTGTGCCTGTGTGCAGGAAAGGGAATTTACCTGAGCGGCATCATCGGGGTTGCACAGGCCAGTGGTGCCCCTCTGTCCTAATCCCATTCTTCAGTTATTTGGTGGTGGGGTGGGACAGCAGGGATGGATCACACAGGGATCCAAAGCAGAGGGTCTTTAGGGAGAATTCCTGTAAATGAATTTTGTTGGGAGCAGTGTCTGTTCCTGCCATCTGTTCAGAAGGAGAGAGGCTTCCAGCAGCAGTGGGAACACCCAGATTAAGTTTGCTTTTATACGTGTTCGTTTCTGCACACAACAAGTGGAAAATCAGTTAGGAGAAGGATTAAAGGGCTGGATCCACAGTTTGAGTGTGTCTGAAGTGAATATGGCTTAAAACTCAGCTTGTGGGAATGAATTTCCCAGCAATGGCAGCTCGTGTGACTCTGGGGCTGCTCTGCTCACACAGTTCTGTTTGGTAAATGGTCTTTAAGCTGAGTAACACATCAGTGAGAGCAAAATCCAGGGATTACAAATAGGGAGCAGCAAAATTCCAACTCAGCTCTTCCAGGGCTGCCTCAGGAGCCCCAGACCGGGCTGGGCAAGCTCTGGGTGAAGCTGCTGTGCCCTGGCTCCCTCAGCAGCACATTCCAGCTGCTGCTGCTGGCCACACCTGGAGGCAAAGGCTGACCAAGGAGCAGCTCCCTGGGCCTGCAGCCCCTTTCCAAGAATTTGATTGCATTCCTGAAGTCCCCCTCTTGTGCTGGAACTCTGTGGATGTGCCTGGGTTTGGGAACAACAAATCCTCCTGTGGCAGCAGCAGTGGAGAGAACCGAGTTAACCGAGGTCTTCCCTCATGTTTTACCCTTTCAGATAGTCTGGATAACCTTAGGGAATGCTGAAACCATTCTGAATCCAGGGACAGGCACCTCCTTCCCAGGTGCCACATCCTGGAGCACCTGGCTCTGCTCCTGAAGCCGCTGCTTGTCCTGGGCAGGTCCAGCTCAGCTGCCCTCAGCCTCTCTGCAGCCCACCCTGGATTTATTTCTGCCCCTACAGCCCACCCTGGATTTATTTCTGCCCCTGCACTCTTTGGGAGCAGTTTCCCATCTCCAGAGTTCTCCTCTGCAAAGCAGGGAACACAAGACCACTCTGCACACCTCTGCTTTGGGAGGGTGTGGGGGTTTGGGGCACCCTGGCTGCATCACCACAGCAGTAAGAGAGGAAGAAAACCCAAATCCTGGTGCTGGGCAGGCTGGAAAAGGCTTTTAAATCCTCTTCTCATGCATTTACATAGCAAGCAGAGAGAGCTAGTGAGCAGCTGTGCTTGCAGGCATCAGCACCCAACCCAAATAAATTCAGTTTTTATGAGTTAAGCATCGAAATGAAAAAGAAAATGCAGCATTTAAATAGAGCAGCTGAAAATCCCCTGCTGTGGCAAATGTTGATTCAACTCTTGCAGAGTCTCTGCTGGCAGGGGCTTGGTGGGACTGGAGCCATTCCTTTCACTATTGATGTGGAGCTGGCCTGGGGAGGAGTCAGGCCTGGTTCCAGTCCCTCAGCAGCCCCTCCCCAGGGAGATATTTATTAACTGTGGGCAGGAATTGTGTCCTTTGGCTCAGGGTGGGCTCTTGAGGGACAGGGGGGACCCTCAGGGATCCAGGCGGGGACCTGGCCTTGGCCCCCTGAGCCCGACTGCATCCCTGGGGTTGTTTCACACCACAGGGCTCAGAGGAAATGCTTCTGATTTTGTCCTTGCTGAAAATGAGGGGGAAGGGAGGGAAGTTCCTCAGAAATGTGGATTGCAGTGTTGTTTTTGGCAGAGCCACAGTTCGGCCTGGCAGGTGAGGGTCTCTCTCCAGGCCGACCTTCCTCTCTGTGCACAGCCAGTGCTTTGGGAAGGAATCTGGGAAGAGAGGCTTCTCTGTCAGAGGACATTTCTAAAGCTCTGTGTGTGCCAGGGGCACCACACACGGGGCATTTCCTCCAGGGGCACCCCCTGCAGCAGCTCTCCCTTAGTGCCTGCCCTCCCACATCACTCTGGTACCAGGGAGAAACCTCCACTCAGCCTAAACAGGTGCATGAAAAGAGTGTCGAGTTACTGAGGTGAAATGTTTCTCACCCTTGGGCTGTGCTGTTTTTTTGGTGTTGGCTGTGTTCTGTGGTTCACAGTTGTTTATGGCGGCTGGGTTATTACTCTGTGTCATTCCCTCAGCAGCTCCTCAGCTCCAAGGAGCCTCACACTGCTTTCAGATGACTTTTAGGGCATGTCCTTAACCTCTAGCCTGGCATAAAGTGCCCCCTGTGTTCAGCTCCTGGACGCTGAGCGTGGCTGATAAATGGCTCAGTTCAGCCTGGAGGATGTGAGAGGGAAACTGGGGCAAATGAGCCCATTCAGAGCAGAGGGGACGTGTGGGGAGTCCCAGCAGAGCTCAGAGCTCTCCCTGTTTGCTCCCCACGGTCTCCTCTTCACTCCTCCCGGTCCTGATCAGGTTTATCAAGGGGCAGTTGTGCAGCCCTGCCTGGGGTCAGGCAAGCAGGGACGCCTGCAGTCAGAACCTCAGGCCATGGGTCACCCAGCAAGTGACACGGGTTGGGTTTGCTTCCTGTTCATGGAATTCTGGTCTGTTCCTAGGCACTGCTCCATTCTGTACAGTAAATATAGAAAAGAGCTTTTGTTCCTTCTCTTTCTTTCTCTCCTCAAGTGAATTTCATGGCGCATTCTTTCCTTATCTTCTTAGCTGACCTTTTTGTCTTCCCTTAAATAAGTTTTCTCCAGTCTGTGCTATCTTCAGTTTCTTGAAACTCCTCAGTTTTTGGGGTGGGGGAGAAGACAAAAAAAAAGACTCGAGTGGTGTTTGGCACTGATGCCATGTAGAAGAGTTTGGGATGCTCCCACGTTATGTGAAGTCCTGTAACCCTTCACTTGCAGGGTCACAGAGACCCTTGCAGGAGTTCCCACCCCTGAGGCAGCCATGTGAGGTCACCCAGATGCTTCTCAGAGCTCTCAGCTTTAAATCCATCCCCCAAGTGCAGCGGAGAATGAGGCTGTGGGTTCCTAAAAGGGTACAAAGCCCTCACCCCTGAGAAATCCCCGCTGTCTGTGATGTTCTGTGTCCCAGCCCTGCCATTGCGCGGTGCAGAGCTGCTCATTCCCGACTGGCCAAAGCAGCTTTGGAGGGATTTCACATCCAAAATGCTGGCTGCTCACCCTACTCACCCCCCAGTGCCCCCCTGTGCTCTGCCAAGGGGGTTTTCCTCTCTCTGAGCTGTGAGGACTCAGAACTGAGCCGGAGTCGGTGACACGAGCGTTTCCCTTGGAGTGAGGAAGGGCAACGCTCCGTTCTGTCACCCTGTGCAGCTCTGACCAGCTCAGGAGGACTCAGGGTGACGGACAGGTCCTGCAGCAGTCAGCAAACACAATAAATTCCACCCTCCTCGCTGCTAATTCCTTCCCACTGCCTGCTTCTCCCAGCCCCTGGGCTGTTGTCAGAGCAGGGCTGAGCTGTAACCTGGAAAATCCTTGGTCAACACCCATTTAATGAAGTTTGGGATAATCTCTGGGCTGTGTGTTCGGCCTTATTAGTGCCTCAGAGTGTAAAATATTAATTCTTTTTGGTACAGGAGCAAAAAATAAAAGTGCTTTAGTAGCTGGTAATCCTTCAGCCAGGTGTCGTGGGCTGCTGGGGGAGTGTCACTGCTGCCTCCTCCGTCAGTGACAGATGGGCTTTGGATTTCTCAGCTGTCAGGGCTTGTTCCTGTTTCATTCAGTGGGCTTGAAAATCGTGTTTTTAAATGTTTCCTCCGTCGGACAGGGAGCTGCCATTTCCTGCACTGGAGCGAAGCTCCAGGAGTTGTTTGTGTCACCCCGAGAGGCCTGGGTTTGATGTGGAAATGGGACATCTTAAATCTGCAGGTGTGAGACTGGGAGTGCTTCGAAATGGGGCCAGAGCTGCCCCGAGGGGTCATAAATTCTGTCACCACTGCTCTGTCCTGTCCCTTAGAAATGTCACTGCCTTGGTATTAAAGTGCCACATAAGCTCTGATACTAGAGATAAATGTTTATAAACCTCAGGCTTTCACACAAATGAACCCAAGGCCAGCCTTTCACTTGCTGGACTCTGCTTATCTTCACCAGAGCGATGCTGAGGGGCTTGAGACCTGCAGGGAGGAGCTGGGGGAGCCAATTCCCACCAGGAAGTGCTGGGGTGGAGAGGGGGAGCAGCAGCCAAGCCCATTGTGAGGCACGAGGTGCAAACCTGAGCCTTAAAATTCACCCCAGATCGCTTTCTTAGGAATAAACACTCAGACCAAATCGGGTGTTTGAGCATTAGCAGGCACTCGCAGCTCTCCCTGCTCCTCCTGTCTGCTCTGCTTGTGATGCAGTTCTCAGGAGTCTCAGGCTCTTTTTGTTCGCTTGTTTTTTGTTTTGGGATTGGGTTTCTTTTGTCATAAAAGGGCAGCTGTTGTGCTAAACGATTACTGATAGTTTACTGTTACTGAACTATTACTGTTGAGTGCTCTGCAGAGGTTTGTGGAATACTCTAAAATATCTTTATCACATAATATATGCATATATTTAAGATTTAAATGTGCTGCATCCAGTGCTGCTTTTTCAAATGTTTAACACAGATTTTGACATTTTAATGGAGTGCTGTAGATGTTCCCAGGAATCTCTGCCTGAGTTCCAAGGGTTTATTTACCGCAGGGGCTTTTAATGGAAATGTAAAATCATTTCTCTTCTGGGCAGCACACATTCCACCGCTAGCACATCAACAAAACGCAAAACCCACATAAAATTCAAAAGCTGCAAGGATTCCAAAAGCAGCGAGAGCCTGTTTTACATAGGTTTGTGTATTTATGGGGCTGGCACGCGCTCACTAAAACGGGACGTGGCAGGATAATGGGGCTGTCGTAAAACACCACCAAAGCAGGCTGAGAGTTACAGCCTGCCATGAATCCTGGTGCAGTTACAGGGAGCAGAGTGGGATTGCTCAGTGCAAACAGCCTGCATTTGTACAGGTGCTTATGGATCCTGGCTCTGCAATAGCAATATTTGCTTTACTTTTAAGGGATATTAGTTACAAGTACAATGAATGTGTTTCATTTCTCACTGGAGATATTTCACTCTCAGGACCCTGCCTGGTTATGTGCAATATCTCATTTGTGATTGATCTGCTATTTACATTGAGATTTTTAGCTGCTTTTAAGAACAAATTCATAATTTTTATAGTTTCCCATCCAGCAAAGATTGAGAACTGTCATGGCTCATACAGGACATGCTGCTCTGGACTGAT
The DNA here is from genome assembly GCF_965178545.1 of Coloeus monedula. Lineage (NCBI taxonomy): Eukaryota > Metazoa > Chordata > Aves > Passeriformes > Corvidae > Coloeus > Coloeus monedula. The sequence continues at coordinate 1,036,267 of NC_138808.1, read as the reverse complement.
TTTATTTTGTCTAATGACACATCAGCCTCTTTATCCTATAAAACATGGGCTCCATTAAAGCTGTTCTGTTTGAGCTGTTTGTTGTGGACAGCACAGAACCAGACCAAATTCCATTTATTTAATGTGCTGTTACATCTTCAGCCACGCCTTGCTCTTCCTCACCCGCTGCTCCCAGTAATCCTGTTCTGTGATTTATCCTGGCAGCAGGGGAATTTGGGGTGGTTTGAGCTCAGGAGTGGTCAGGACTCCCCGGGGTTGAGGGCAGAGCTGCTGCTTCAGCCTGGAGCTGCTCCAGCCCTTCCCTCCCATCTCTGGGATTGCTCCACTGCCACCCCAACACCCTGCTGGACACTCTGGGCTCTTCCCTGTCCTGCCACTGCCATGGCTGAACGTGTGAAATCTCACTCCATTTGTCCCCTCTGTCCCTGCACCAATCACCCGAATCAGTGGCACTTCCAGCCCTGCTCCCATCCCCTCAGCAGCATCTCCAGGTGCCTCTCCTGCTGATTTTGTCCATTTTGCAGCATTTGGAGGCACTTCAGTCCCTGCACACATCCCCTTTCGTGGACACAGCCCTTGGATGTTGTCTCCACGACGAGGGGCTGTGCTGCCTTTCAGGCGGGCAGAGGAGCTGTGGACAGGGTTTTCTTCTAGCAGAAAAATGTTTGTTTTCCTACTGAGATTTGGCTCATTGTGAATAAATCAATACAGCCAGGAGGTAGCGAGGTCATGAAATAGAAATGCTGGAGCAAAGCGCTTCTGAATTAGATTGCTAAAGTGAAAAGAAAAAAGAAGGGAGATAACTTTGTAGTTCCCCTGAATAGATAATTCCTTTTTATACAGACATGTGCTCTGGGGCTTCTCTGGGTTTGATGTGCTGCTTTGCAGTGGTGTCTGGTTTCTCTGGCCCTGTTTTCAGAAATGTTTTTAATTTTGAATGCTTGAACATGAAAGGATAAGTTATGAGACTTTATCACTGTGTTTATAACCATGGGGATGATTGTGTGAGCGAGTCCTGCGGGGATTTGGGAAGTTCACAGTGATGGAGGTGGGGACTGAACAAGCTGGAGGCCCCACCGGTGGCTCTGCACTCAGCAGTGCTGTGGCACTGAGATGTGCTTTCATGGTTTGGGGAATGTTCTGCCTCTGGGGACAGAGATCAACACCTTTTCTACTTGTAAAAAGCATTAAAAGAGAGAGCCGGAAGTTGTGAGTCTGGTGCCTGTTGCATTTAGCATTCAGTGACACACAAATGTCACACATTTGTTAACTAACAACTGTATTTCTGTAGAGTTTGGGTTGAAAGACTCCAGCGTGTACAAAGAGATGATTCTGTAATGAATCTAAAGGGTGTTCAGTGATCTTCCAGGGCCCTCCCAACCCAGGCCATTCTGTGACTCCTGTAAGACCTCACAGTTACATTCTTGAATTTATCACATCTGAAGGCTGCTAACAAAAAGCAACATCATCAGGTATTAATGATCCCCAGAACTCGTGAGAACAGTGAAATTACACCCTTGGAAGGATTTGGTTTCAATTACTGAGAGCTTCCTGTGACAATTTCCTTATCTCCAAACATTTCCTACATAAATGTGATCCTGCCTTTCGGGACACCACCTTAGCAAAGCCCTGCAAACGTCATCACCAACGGCCTTATCTGAAAAGGGTTTTCCAGTGTCAGCAGCACTTGAATTACTGTCCAAACGTCTGTGCACTGAGAACAAGTAAAACCTCACTGATGGGGCTCCAGGAGCTCCATCCCTCAGCCTGGGGCTGTTTTCTCACCCACCCCCCGACTCACAGAGCTGAGATCACAGTGAGCATGGCACAGTTTAGGATGAGATCCATGGATTTCTCTGTATCCTTCAATGTGGAGTTACTTAGCAAAACAAAAGTTGAGGCTCAGCTGCTCACCTGCACTGCTGAGCTTTGCAGGGGCAAGGGTTTGGTAGTTTATTTCTGCTCACCATAAAAGCATTGAAGTCAGGCCATGTGTGTGCTCTGTCCCACTGGGAAACTCCCACCCCAGCCCCGCTAATGACCTTTGGGGTTATTAATGCTGGTTTGTTCAGCATTTGTGCATGGAGATTAAAAACAGTGCCCCAGTTAATGGTAGAATTTATTCCTCCAAAAATAGGAATAAAGATAAACTTACTTGGGATCTGATGATGTTTTTACCAAGCAGACAAGGTACCATTAGCAGTGGCATTTTTAGCAGTGGCTCTTTATCCCAGTGATCCAAAATAGCCTGGCTGAGTCAGCTCCTTGCCCACCTCTACCACTATAAATTGATGCACACGTCCAGGCTGTCACCTCTCCCTTTATGCTGATTCCAAATCTTATTTTAATTGCATTTTGACTCACCCCCCCCCATGCTGGCCTGTGTTCTCTCCTCTGGATCTTCCATCAGTGTGAATGTTTGGTTGGGATTTCCAAGCAAGCTGGGCGGAGCTCAGAGGAGGAGCTATGGCCCTTGGTGGCCGCAAGTGAGGATTTCTCCCCTCGATGAGGGAGGTTTGTGCAGCAAATCCTCCCTGCCTGCCCTGCAAAGGAAATAACAGCCCAGAAAATGGGCATGAGCAGCACTGGAGGTCTCAGCTGATCCCTCTGGCCACCACCAAGCACATCCCCTCAGAGCAGACTCCTCCGAGCTCCCCCAGCACGACCCAGGCTGGTTTATGGGTTACTCAGCATGTCAGATTCCTGTAATGAGATTATATATTCAATCTAATGAAGGAAAAATATGCTTACCCATCCAGTGTGACACTGCTGTGATTAAATGATTCGGGAACAGAGTTCCCTCCATGGATTAATTTTAAAAAATGCAGCAGGTAGGTACAGCTGACCTGCTCCGGGTGTTGTGAGGGGCTCCCGGAGCAGCATTAATGGCTTGTGATGGTGTTGATAAAATAACAATAATAAAGGCAGGGAGCAGCCAGCACACTGCCCTTGGGTTTGTGTGAAACCCCCACGGAGATTTGTGCCAATGGAGGCTTCCCCTCCTGGCTTGAGGCTCAGGGTAGGAAGGAAGATAAAAGTGTGACCAAGGCTCTGCCCCCTTAGCATGTCCCTGGAATGGGGCACCTGCCCTGCCCATCCCCACCCTCATTCCAGCTGGGACATTGTGGAAGATTCCTCCAGCTTGAATTTTTAGGAGCGGGAGTTCCATGTTAGAGGAAGGCAAGGAGGTTTTTGCTGCTCTGAGAGAAAAACATCGCCATGGGCTGTGCTACAGGAATCCTTCCATGAGCCACCTGCCCCATCTCTGAACGCTGGAGCATTTATCTCGCATCAGGAAGCCATTGATTGTCCCCTGAGGAGGAGCTGGCACTGTGAGCGTTATCTGAGATGTGGGAGCGGGAGTGACCACTGGAAAAGGCACATGCGGTGGTTGAAGGGCAGCAGAGGATCATCCAAAAGCAGGGACAGGAGGCCCTTTGTCTGCTGGCCTCCCGAATTATCACTGTGCTCACAGGGGCTGGGAGCTGCCTTGGGTACTAAATCTGGTTGTAATGTCAAACAAGATCACTAAAAAAGCCAAAAATTCAGTCCCAGGTCTTGGGATGTTTGAATGTCCATAAGAGTAACTGGTGAAGGACTCTTAGTGGATGAGTTGGGATAAGCTTTGTTTTTAACGGAGAAGAGTTCTCTGACTCCATAATCTGCCCAGGCTGTGGGGTGTTGAGCTGATTTTACTCTGATAATGCCCTAAGCTGGTCTGTGATAATTGCTTTTTGTAATTGGAAGGAATTTATGATGATGCTAATTGTGCTGCTGCCACCCAGCACGGAGGGGCCGAGTTAATCCCTGCCTGCCGCCAGAGCTGCAGATCCTGATGTGATCAGCCCTCCTTGGAAACTGAGGGAAGAGGGGTTAATTCTGAGCAGATTGAATTTCAGCGGGAAAAAACAGACATTTTTCTATAAATCTACAGCATTTTATAGCAGGTTTAAAGTCTGGTTCAAGATCATCAGACTGATTCTTAAAAGGAAAAGGTTTTAATTCTGTTACAGGCAACTGTGTGACCTGCACTGCTGACACAGTGAGGGAAGTGAAACACTGAGGAGTTTTGAGTTTGCCCTTCAGACACTGCAGTCCAGACCCCACGGCTCATTCCAGTCCAGAGACCTTGCAGCTTCTTTGCTGCCTTCATTTTCCCTGGTTGCTTTGTGTGTGTTTGTGCGGGGGCTGAAGTTCCCCAAAGGTTACATCCCTGCCAGTGACAAACATCTTCTGTCATCATGACTCCTTTAAATGTGTTTTTATCCCATAAATCCACCCCTTGGTTCCCCATCTTTGAAAGCCTCCAGCTGATGAGGCAGAGCAGGGCATGGCTTTGGATAAACCTGGTTTTCTTCAGGGGAGGGGGGCTGGAATGAGGGGAGCACTGGCAGTGCCATCCTCCCTGGCAAATCAGGGTTTGATCTCACGTCCCAACACTTTGGTGTTTATGTTCCGTCTGTTTAATGTTCTCCCTTCTCTGGGATCATCATTCTTTTAAATGCTCTGCTTTAGAGTAAATGTTTTAATGTTTTCTCTTCACCAAACCCCACATTCCAGACTCAGCAAGCACACATCAGTGTGTGCTCCCTCCCGGAGCAGCCCCAAGGGTGAGGGTGACAGGAATGGGGACCTTGAACCCCTCTCACCACCCCAAAAATCCCCCGACCCGAGGAGAGTCAGAATTTATAAACACACTTGTGGAGTAATGAACTCTGGGAAGGCTGGCTGTGTTTGTCATTTCTCTGCCCATTTCACTGCACATAAAGTGGATTCACCATCGAACTCCTGTCACTTGATTTATGCCCGTGCGGCTGCTCCATAATTTAAATTGAATTCCTAATTTCTTTGCTGAAACCCCCTCGGATAATTAGCATTAAGGTTAACTGCAGAAGGGGAACTGAGCAGTGAATGGATTAGTTGGTTGTGCTGTGTCTTAGACCACAGGAAAAGGGAACACACTCCAAGGGATGCTGCTCAGGGAAGGGTTAGGCTTGGCTGGAACACACTCCAAGGGATATTGTCCAGGAAAAGGTTTGGCGTGGCTGGATTTATCGCGGCTGCTTGGTCCCTGCTCCCGAGCTGTGCCCAGGCTCCTGCAGGCACAGGGGAAGAGTCCCCTGGCTGGGAGGGAGGGTTGGGTACAGGAGGACAGAGAGATGGCAAAGGGATCACAGAGCTAAAATCTTTTCCCCATTTTCAGTGCGAAACATGTGGTATTGTACCTCGCACTCAGGTAACTCCTCTTTGCACAGATGAGTCAAATCATGATCTAATTCCATAGGATGAGGTGCCCCAGACCTGGAGCCTTTTCCCAGTGAGTTTCCAGCCCTTGGCCAGAACGTGCAGGGCTGGATCCGTCCCAGCAAAGCCGTGAGTGCTGCTGTGGAGGGGAATCTGCTGTCTGGCACCAAATGTAATTGGCTTTGATGGTCAGCATTTGCAGATTTGTTTAGGAACTGGAAAATGTACAAATTGCAGCCCATCTGCGCAGAGCTGAGTGCTAATGAATGCCTGCAGCTACCACAGCCATAAGCTCATTACCACAAAGTTCCAAGTCCTTCCACAAGTTGCTAAACAAGGTTATTCATCTGAACAGAGTGGAGAAGGGAGTTTGACTGCAGGGCACAGCCAGAGCTCCTGCAGGTCTAGAAGAGCTGTTAAATAACCCCCATTCTTTGGTCTTTTAATAGAATCCGTTGATTTTATTTCTATTTTTAATTTTGCACTGCTGTAGCAGCAGCTTGCCATGCCTTGACTATTTTCTGTTAATGTTTCGAGCAGAGAGGTGCCTTGCGGGTGATTCCTGGGTGTGCTCGGAGACATGCGGTGGTGAACTGGAGAAGATGGATTGGAACGCATCGTACACAGCATTTCAGAGGGTTTATGGAGCATGGCAGCAAACACTAATGGCCTCTGTTCTCAGGGTGTTTGTGTCAGCTGGGAATCTGTGATGATGACTTGGCTCTTCCTCTGTGTGCCATGTCAGGCAATTTTGTATCTTTTTTGGTATCAATTTTGTATATTCCACAAAAAAGTGGAATTAATAATACTTATTATCTGTTTTATAGAACTGGTAGTTGTCCAAGTGTTTGAACATACAGTGCATGGTGCAGCAGGAGCAATATGTAAAAATATTTCTTATTCTCTCTCGGCTGAGGTTTCATTCCGTGTTCCTTGAGGAAAAATCAGCTTTTCTAGGTTACCAGTCAAAGGAATCACTTCCCCACCCAATTAATGAGGTCACGAGGTGCCTTTGGCCTCCTCCACGTTTTCCTGTGCTCCTCCCCTGCCAGGTGGAGTGGCTGAAGAACGAGGAGCCCATCGATTCCAACCTGGACGAGAACATCGACACCAGGGCCGACCACAACCTCATCATCCGCCAGGCGCGCCTGTCCGACTCGGGCAACTACACCTGCATGGCTGCCAACATCGTGGCCAAGAGGAGGAGCCTGTCAGCCACTGTGGTGGTCTACGGTCAGTGAGGAGGGGCTGGGGGGAGGGCAGAGGTGGCTGTGCTGGTCTTGCTGCCCTGCTTTGATTTGTGCTGCAATTGCTGCACTGATTCGAATGTGGCACACGCAGGGTCACACAGCCAAGCCCTTCCTGCTGGGATGGATGTGGGTTCGGTGCTGAGGGCTCTGCCACAGCCCCACAGCCCCACAGCTGTTGGTGTTTTGCAGTGAACGGGGGCTGGTCCTCGTGGACGGAGTGGTCCAGCTGCAACGCGCGCTGCGGCCGGGGCTGGCAGAAACGCTCGCGCACCTGCACCAACCCCGCGCCCCTCAACGGGGGAGCCTTCTGCGAGGGCATGTCCGTGCAGAAAATCACCTGCACCTCCCTCTGCCCCGGTGAGTCCCCAGGGGAGGGAGGGCTTCGGGGACCACGTCTACGGAGAGCTTTCGGTGGGAAGCAGCAGGCAGGGAGTTGAGAAGGGAATGGGAAATGCAGCCGTGTTTAGGCCGAGCCTGGCGTGGGTGTGAGTGCAGTGCCAGGCACCTCTGGCCTGAGCTTGCCACGTGTGTCAGGGCTGGGACTTAACCCTGGTACCATCAAAACACTGCCAGAACAGCCCCTGGCTCAGGGGGAGAGATCAGGGACCTGGGTGGGGGTCTGAGGTTAGTTTAGAGAGGGGAGCTGATGTTGATAACGCCAGAAAGAGAAACACAGAAACGTGAGCGGAGAACTTCATTAAAAGCATTATTTATCTTGCAAAAGTTCGCTCTGAAATATATTAAACATGGAGTTATGGGGGAGAGAGACGAAACAAGCGTTGCTGCAGGACCTCCCCAGCAGTGCTGACTGGTTTTCCCCCTGCCCACGCAGTGGACGGGAGCTGGGAGGTGTGGAGCGAGTGGTCGGTGTGCAGCCCCGAGTGTGAGCACCTGAGGGTGCGGGAATGCGCCGCGCCAGCCCCCAGGAACGGGGGCAAGCACTGCGAGGGCCTGAGCCAGGAGTCGGAGAACTGCACCGAGGGGCTGTGCATCCAAGGTGAGCTGGCTGGGCTGGGGAGGGGTTTTAGGACTGGCCTGAAAGGTGGGCTGGAGTCCAGGGAACCTGTGTGGGTGGGACTCTCGTGTCCAAACTATTCCCGTGAAAAGGGAGGCAGTTTTCCGTGTGTGGTTTGAAATTTTCCGGGTCGCTGGATTTGTGTCGCGCGTTCCTTGCCTGTGAACGATCCTAAAAACCCAAATCCAGGGGGTTTGCAGGGTGTAACTCTGACCTCCACAACCAAATGTGCTCCTCAGCCTCTGCCTTTCCTTGCAAGCAAGTGGGCAAAGCCCCCCCATGAGAGCTCCGGGTGCAGGAGCCGGTCAAGGTCAGAGTTTGCTCCTTTTGCTGCCTTTAACAGGAGTTAAACCCAGGCAAATCTGCAGCTCCCTGGGAAAGGCTTTGCACTTCATCAATGTCTGGGAAGCATCTGGCACTGGGAAGCTGCTGCTGTCCACAGCTCAGGGAGCCGGGCAGAGCAGCCCTGCAGCTGCGCAGGCACCACTCACGGGAGGAATTTGTGAGTTTATCCCTGCCCTGAGCCCGCTCCTGTCCCTGTGGAGGGGCTGTCACCTTGTCAGGTGGAACAGCAGCCCTGGGAGCCATCAGGAGTGCCAGGGCTGAGAGATGTAAACAAGGATATGTCTGGGTTTTTAATGTCGTGTTTAACTACTCCTCTGTCCTTGTTTCTGTGGTTCTGCATTGCCTTTTCTTGTCTAAACAAAATGAATTCTCTTTTTTTGCCCTGAGATTTTAACACTTTCCCAGTGGCAGAGAGCATCCTGTGTATTTATTCAGGCTTCAGAGACACCTCAGCTGAGACCTTCAATCAGATTTTGCTGGGGTTTGGTGGGAGGGAGCACTCAGCACTCTGGCTGTGTATCCCAGTACTTAAATTCCCAGGGTTGCAGAACGGCTCCGAGGTGTCAGGCAGACAGGCTCTGGTGTTTTAAAGGGCAGAAATGAAATGCAGATTTTTTTCTTTCCCGCTGTTTTAAGAAAGAACAAGCAGTGAGGATTTGGGAGCAGGGCGTTCATTCAGCTCTCGGGGACTGGCGTGGTGATCCCAGGATGTTTCCTGGGGTTTTCTCCTCCCTATCCATTGACGAACGCCCGTCCCTGCCTTTGGCTGGATCAATCCCAAATCCATCCCAGTGTCCATCAGCATATCCATGGGGGCTGGCAGGAGGACGAGTGGGAAGGGGTGTGAGGAGCTGCAGCTGAGGCTGCACAGAGGGGCCCTGCCATCCCCTGGGCCCTGTCTGTGGTGTCCCCAGGGTCAGTTCAAGGTGGCCTTCAGGAACAGCCACACTGCAGGTGGGAAATGTTCCTGTCCTGCCCCAAATTCCCTCTTTTCCCCTGTGGGGTCCTGTGGCAGCCTGTGGGTCACTGCCACACCTCGCCCATGCCCTGCGGCGCAGGGACAGAGCCAGGGTTGTGCCAGGGAACCTCTGGCACTGCGGGAGCTGGGGCAGCTCTGCCCTGTGAGGCCTTTGGGGTTCAAACAAACTCATTCCCTCCTCTTCCTGGGCCGGGGAGGTCCTGGAGTCGCAGAATCCTGGAGTGGTTTGGGTGGGAAGGGACCTTAAAGCCCATCCAGTGCCACCCCTGCCATGGGCAGGGACACCTTCCCCTGTCCCAGGTGGCTCCAAGCCCGTCCAGCACCCCCAGCCTCTGCTCCAAGAGCTGCATTTCCGTGTGGGTTCAGCTGGACTGGGGTGTTCCGTGTCTCCTGCTCCTTCCCATCTCCAAGTGTGATCCTATCTCTCCTTTATGGCTGGAGCTGTCCCGGTGTCCTTGTGCCACAGTGTTTTTAGGGCTGGAATTGCTTTCTCAGCTAACAGCAATTGATGCAATTACCCTATTTTTAAAAAATCTCTTCTCCCCTGTTCATTTTCCAGTATGTGCCTTTCCTGCTCCGCTTCTCATCCCGTGGGGAGTTGTGGAGGAAATGCAGCCCTGAGCCACAGCAAAGCAATCTCTGGGAGGTTTTTTATCAGGCACAACTGGTTAACTTTGCTCCTTCCATGAGGCAAAAATAGAAACATTCCTTTGGTTAACAAATAAGGACTGAGCTGAAAGGGAGGGTGAGAACGGAGGACGCCAGGGAAGAACCAGCCTGGATCTGGCTGGGAAAATGCTGATCCTTGGGATGAACGTTCAGATCTGGAGGCACTGAATGAAATGGGGATAAAATGGATCAACTCTGAGGTTCTTTATTCGGTCCCTGACGGGAGAGTTTGGGAATAACCCAAAGACAGCACACGGGAACATCCCCGTGCTCCCTTTGGCCTTGGATTCCCTGGGTGGATCCCCATGGTCCTGTCCTTCCTGAGGAGCAACTGGAAGAGCTTTTCCTCCAGGGAATTTCTTCTGGAACTCGTAACAGTTGTGCAGACCCAAACTTTGATGCAGGAGGAAGATTTCTGTGGGGCTTGGTAGAGATGAAAGGTTTCCAGGGCTGCCAGATTGACTCCCTGGGATGCAAAGGTCACTCTGAGCCCAGACAGACCCAGGACCTCACTGATTTCTGACCTGTTTGTTCTCTCAGTGTTGATTCCTTCCCAGTATTGTATTCCCAGTTGGATGCTTTGCCAGGGTGGATTTCTCCCTCTCTTGCAGAGGTGAAAGCTTTCTCTTTGCTTAATAAAAGAGAGAGGGGTTTTTTTGAGAGCTTTTTTGTTTTACTTTTATCTGTTTGCTTTAAAGTTATTTTTCCTGACTTCAAAACCTATTGATTTCTTCTCCCAGTGCCCAACACCAAAACAAACAAGTAGGGCCACAAGAACTGAACTGCAAACACATTTTCACTAATGCACCCCAAACAATCACAAATCATTTCATTTTCCAGTTTCCAGGCAGCCCTGGTGCTGCTGCCAGGAGGCTCCTGGATCCAGGAATCTCCCAGTTCATGGGAAATGCTCTTCCCTTTGCAGTTTGCTGCAGACAGCCCCGTGCCAGCAGCAGGGAAGGGTTTGCTCCCCTGCAGACTCCAGTCTGACTCTCCTCACTGGGTGTTTTTGTGCCTCAGTTTCCTGTGAAACCAAAACCAGCCTTGGGCAGGGAAAAAATCCCATCCCACCAGGTTTGTGGCAAAGCCAAAATTCAATGATCTCCTGGGTTAAGTGTTTCTAAACTGAGCATCCTCACAAACACTGGAAACAAGAGAAGGAGCCTCATAATCCACCTGAGTCTCCCATTTTTGGGATTACTTCGGCAGGTTTTAGGTTATAAATGGTGACTCAGATGCTTGGTATGAGGGAGGCAGAGAAGGCTCATTTTTGAGAGGTCAGTCCTGCAGAAAACCCCTTTTATCCCCTATTTGCATCTCTTGGGGGCACATGGATGTGCGTGTTCATAAACACACGGAGAGGTGCCGTTATTGGGGTGTTTAGGTACAAAAACGTTAATAAACTGGGTTTTTTTATATTTTATAACTAATTTAGGTGCCCATCACCAGCCTTTCCATACATCAAACACACAAAGGGATCATTAATTCTGACCTGGCTCCCTTTGCCAATGATCCACTGCAAAGTATTGAACTTCCTTCTTGCTGAGGTGTAAATAAACAACAACTTCCAATAGAGCCAACAAATAACCTGAATTAACCAAGTGAGAAATTGCTGTGAAGGAACATCCTGAAAGGGATTTGGGGGGGGGGGGGGGGGGGGGAAGAAGATGAAGAGAAAAATATGGACAATATAAAATATTCATATTGTCAGCAAATGAGGAGAAAATGTTTCATTTATAGAGTGAGACAGAAGCAATATAGGAAATAGATATGCTCCATGTAAATTTATTAAGTGCAACTTTCTCCCTCTCTCCCTCTCGCTCTCTCTCTCAGATAAAAAATCTCTTCATGAAATAAAATCCCAAAGTAAGTTGTTTTTTTTCTCTTGTAAATATGATTTTCCTCATCTTCTCTGCCATTTGGGTTATTTGTTTAGGAGCTAAGTAGGAGCCAAGGGTTTATGAGAGGCTTTAGCATCTGCTGAGAGCATCTTGGGAGCAGCTCTGTGCTCCCAGCTTCAGGGTGAGCCAGGGGAATGCTCATCCTCAGCGGTTTGTGTCTGACAGGGAGCCCTGGCTCCAGGCTTGGCATCGATCTCTGGAGCACTTGGAATTGGAAAACCAGGAATTAATGCAAGAGTTTGGGGTCCTTGGTGCAGATCTGGTTCCGCTGCTGGCTCTGACCTTGCTCAGCTCCCACCAGGCTTCCTGCTTCACCTGGAGGGCGATTCTGTGCCTTTCCCTGTGCCTGGGGATCATCTCTGCACTGCCCTGGGGCTGCTGTCCTGCACCTGCAGCTCTGCCCAGAGCCCTGACAGGGCAGTGGCACCAGGGGCACAAGGGACAGGACGAGAGGAAACAGCCTCGAGCTGTGCCAGGGGAGGGCCAGGTCGGACATCAGGAGGAATTTCCCCATGGAAAGGGCTGTAAAGCATTGGCTGGGGCTGCCCAGGGAGGGGGTGGAGTGCTCTGCCCTGGAGGTGGCACCCGGGGCCGTGGTTGGTGCTGACCACGGGGGTGCTGCTGGTGATCTCCGAGGACTTCTCCACCCTTAGTGATTCTGTGATTTCACATTCCTGGTTCTTAGTGTTTCTCAGGGTACCCAAAATCAAAGTTAGGGAGCTGCAAAAGGTGCTGAGGTTGCCTTGAGCATTTCTGCTTTGGGTTTGCCTGGGTGTCCCCAGAGTCACGCCCTGAGAAGTCCCCCCCATGGCTGCTCTGTGCCAGGCTGGGCGCGGGCAGTGAGTTCCATTTGTTCGTCTGTGCAGCTCCATTTCATCGAGAAAATGGAGAGAATCTCAGTCAAATGGCTTGATTTTCTGATTGACCCAAAAAGGAGCTGCAGTGAGATTGATTTGGGCTGTGACAGGCCTGGAGATGGAAGGGGCTGGGTTCCAGCCCGGGGCAGGGACACAGCGCGCAGCTCGCTGCTGCCCTCAGAGCCGGAACTGCTCCAGGACTTCCTGACTCATCAGCAATGCAAAATCAAAGGCAATTACGAAGATAATTGAGGGACAACCTGCTCTACTGAATGATCTCTTACCCGAGTCCCTGACTTTTGATCCTCGTGCTCCAAGAGTGAGGAAGAGGGCTTTGGGCTGTGGGAGTGATGGGGAGCTCGGGAAGGGGAGCGGAAGAACCTCCAGGATCTCCTGTCCCTGCTGTGTGCCCTGCACAGCCCCTGCAAAGCACTCCTTGTAAATGAGATAATTTAATCAATTACGTCTCCTAATGTACTAAACCAAATGTTTCATTTTCTGCTCCTGCACATCTTAAATTATCTTCAGGTGCTTTATGAAACTTAATCATAGTTAATAGAAACTTCATTACCATCAAATGTGCTTTCAATAAATGTTGTGTAACAGTGTCAGGAGGTGGAGTGAAAAATGGGCTGCAATTACCACAAACATGGATCCTGGAGCAGGAAGGGATAAAACTCACGGTGTCTGCCAGGGTCCCTCCCGCCCCTGGGCCGGGAGGATGCAGCTCATTAAGGAATAATTGGTTGACTATAAATGTTTGCTTCTCTAGTTTGTTTGGTTGGTTTCCACTTTGTTCCCTTCTGGGAAAAAAATAAAAGCAGAACCTCACCGTGCTCCCCCAGATTTCCCACGCTTTCCTCCTTCCCTTAATTTCTAATCTCTCATGGAAGGAATTCTCCAAAAGAAAAGATTAGAAGGTGAAGAGATGAAAATTACTTTAAAAAAAAGCAGAGATTGTTTCTAAAGAAAGACCAAAATCCTAAATCAAGAAGAAAGGCTCCTTTCTCATGGAGTTGTGTTCCATGGGAATAATTCAGGGAATACTGAGTCACTCTGGGTTTGCCCTTTTAGCATAAAGCTGTTTAAGAATCCACTAAATCCTGGAAAGGATCCTTTGCCTCTGAACTCTGTGGTCCCTTGGGGTTTGTGGTGGCTTTTCCTGGCAGTGGGGCAGTTATGGGATCACCTGGGTGACTCCACGGAACAGAGCAGCGACCATTTTATTACAGGGAAGGAACCTCAGGAAGAATTCCTGTGAGGGGTTTTAATCATAAAATTTATAGACCGCTGTCCAGTTCAAGTTCTCAATGAAAAGAAAATTCTTCTCCTCAGAAAGATTTTGCTTGAGTCAAACCGTTCCCATTTTTTTTGGATTCTATGCTCTCCCTCTCATCTTTAACCCACGTACAATGGTTTAAAAGTGGGAAACTGGAATTGCCTGGCATGGGAATCGATGGAAAAGGAGAGGCTGAAGCACTTGAGGAGATTTAGAGTCAGAAATTGCAGTTGCTCACAGTGAGCACCTGAGGAGTGGCTCATGCTCTGCTTTGGAGGGCAGGAGATTCTGAGATTCTCCCCCCATTGCTGTCCTGGGGGCTGGAACTTCTCCTGCCAGGATATTTCTGCACCTTTCTGACTCAGTAATTCCTCATCCCAGCAAGGCAGAAGAGGTAATTTCAGATTTTCTGCACTTTCCTTTTTTAAAGTAATGATGCAAAGGGAACAGTTAAAGATGCTTTGTGGTGCAGTAACCACGAGCTCTCGATGGCTCCCTGGGAAAGACCCCAATTGTTCCTGGGTTTCTGGAGATCCATCACCTCCCTTCTCCTGCCTCATTCATTGCTCTCATTACCCACAGAAATTAAGTCAACAATAGCGTTTCATAATTAATTCCCTGTAACATCAAAGCAGCTTGGGAATAGGAAATGGGAAGGAATAGAAATGTAATTATTATCTGTACTTTGCTTTCTGCACCTGGTACTGGGGAAGGAAACAGAGCTGTGGGAGTGGGGCTTTGGATCGGGATTTGTGTTGTCTTGGTCTGATCTGAGCCATTTCCAGTTTGCCTTTGTGCCCCTGGGGGTTTGCATTTGCTTTTTCCATCTGGCCTCCCCCATTGTTACATTGTCAGCCGATATCTTACCTCTCTGCAGTCCCTAACTGAGCCTAAAATGCTCAAAATTCTCTTTCCAGCATTTTTCAAGGGGAGATCTAATGGAAAAAGTGAGAAAAAAGATGCTTCAGGGAAAAAAATGCTTCTCTGTAGTGATTGATTTGGTAGAACCGTGTGGCAGTGGAATTGTTCTAAGAAGTTGAATTTTGTAACTTCTTGAGTTTGTTCAGTGTGGTTTCCTGCCGTGACCTGCCACAGAAGGTGGATTCTTCCTCAAAGCTGATATTTCCATGCAAACTTTGTGATTTTTCTTTTTTCTTTCCCAGCCAGTTGTGAATGTGTGAAAAGCAGAACCATTTTCCATTTGGAGAATATTTGAAAATACAGCAGAAATTTTGCAGGGGTTTTTTTGTGGCTAAATAGTGGTTCTGGTAAAACTGATACCAAAACATTTATTTCGGGTTGAGTGGGATGCTGGAATCTCGTGGTTGGGGTTGACTGGGACCAGTTGGAGAGCGGGGATGGGAGGGATGTTTTCTGTTAAGGATGTTTGAACCAAACATTTGATTTTACTTTTGATTGGAGTCCCAGCATCGTTCCCAGCACCTGGAGCAGGGTTTAGGGACTGGGGGTCCTGGTGCTGCCATTCCTGGGGTGTTTCCCTGCTGGGAGGGAGCTGTGGGTGCCCAGCCCCTTCCCAGGACATCCAGCTGGGGCTGCTGGCACTTTTCAGACACTTTTTTCATCCGGAAGTGTTGAGCCAAGGAAATGCTGCCCAGAGGTGCTCCTTCCTTTCATCTCAACAGTCTGAACTTTCATGTTCGTTTTCAAAACTCAGCTAAAATGAAATTATCTGACTTTCAGCAGAAAAGCACAACAGAAGCCTCCTCCCAAACAGTAATTAAGTAATTTCCGTAATTGGCTATTTATTAAATGCTGATTTTAACTTTCCACCCTATTTCTGTGCAGTGCAGTTCGTTCACTGACACTGAGCACTCTGCATTTCCCAGTGATGTTTCATTGCTCTCGTTGACCATGAGTAAATCCAGGTTCTGTTCCCGGGGCTCTGCCATGCCAGGAGAAGCCCCCAGCAGGACCCAGACCATGCCCAGGGTGGGCTCTGGGCTCCCTCCCCCCACCCTGGAGCTGGGAATTCAGGGAGCCACCCAAGGACCCCCTAAGGGGACCTCCCAAGTGATTTAATTTCATGATTTAATTTTCCCAAATCCCAGCAGATCGAGGATAGCAGGGCTGGATATTTCAATTATGGCATATTGCAGGCTTCCTTTGGATCCATTCTGTCACAGCAGTGAATTCCTTTTCTCTGCTGGAAGAGTTGGAAGTCGTAGAAAGCTTGGTTGTGAGTTCATGGCTGGGGGGGATGGAGCGCTGCTGTTGTCCCAGGCTGCTTCTCAGGATTCATGACCTCCTGGATCAGCTCCAGAATTCCAGCCTAAAGCTTCCACAAGCCTGGAAAGCAGCAATCACTGAAAACTCCTGCTGGTGCCTCAAGCAGCCCTCCCTGGCTGCAGTCCCACCCAGGTTAACGCTGCCGTGGGGCTGGAACGGGAACGGGAGGCGATGGCACAGTTCGTGCTCCGAGAGGGGAGAGCTCTGCTGCCTTTCCAGTCCAACCTGCCCACCTGAAAACCTGAGTGGACCACGGTGCCACCCTGACCCAGAGCAGGCTCTGCAGGATGCAGGGATCCATCCCTGACCCAGAGCAGGCTCTGCAGGATGCAGGGATCCATCCCTGACCCACATCAGGCTCTCCAGTTTGTGGTGATCCATCGGGAATTCCGCTCACCCTCTCAGCCCTTGTTTTCCAGCGCTGCCTGTGCTCCTGCCCAGCTCCACGTCGGTGTCTCCACTTGCCCCGTGTCCCCCCGTGTCCCCTGTGTTCCCCCGTGTCCCCCATGTCCCCCGTGCCCCCCCCATGTCCCCCGTGTCCCCCCGTGTCCCCCGTGTTCCCCCGTGTCCCCCCGTGTCCCCCCGTGTCCCCCCGTGTCCCTCCATGTCCCGTGTCCCCCGTGTCCCCCCGTGTCCCCCATGTCCCCCGTGTTCCCCGTGTCCCCCCGTGTCCCCCCGTGTCCCCCCGTGTCCCTCCATGTCCCGTGTCCCCCGTGTCCCCCCGTGTCCCCCGTGTCCCCCCGTGTCCCCCGTGTTCCCCGTGTCCCCCCGTGTCCCCCCATGTTCCCCGTGTCCCCCCGTGTCCCCCCGTGTCCCCCCGTGTCCCCCCGTGTCCCCGGCCGCTCTGAGCGCTGTTCTTGTCCCCGCAGATGTGGAGCGCGGCGGGGACATCGCGCTGTACTCGGGGCTGGCGGCGGCGGTGCTGGCGGTGGCCGTGCTGGCGCTGGGGGTGACCCTGTACCGGCGCAGTCAGAGTGAGTACGGCGTGGATGTCATTGATTCCTCTGCACTCACGGGAGGCTTCCAGACTTTTAATTTTAAAACAGTCAGACAAGGTTAGTGCGGCAATTTCCTTCTCTTCTCTGCAGAGCTCCCACTGCTCAGGCACGCCTGGATTTGGGGAGGGGGGTTTGGGGCAGCCAGGGCAGGGCCAGGGACCCTGGAACTGGCTCTGGGGTGTCCCACAAACACAGAATCCTTCTTGGCCACACTCCAGATGCTTTAGAAATGCTGTCCCCACCTTCTGCACTGACTTAGGGAAAGCTCAAACTAAAGCAAAGAACCAAACCAGAGCAAGCCCAGGCAGCACAGCTGTACTTCCCTCCTGTTCTCAGTTCAGACCTTGCCCTCACTCCAAGAAAAGGGGTTATTCTTTTACTGATACTCTGAGACCCCCAGCTGGAAGTGGTTTGTGACCTGCTGTAACACACAGACACCACGGTCTGTGGGGAATAATGTGTGTAAAACTGGGTTTGTTAAAAAAGACCCCTAAAACTCTAGAAAAAACCCCACCAGTGCCATAAAATATGGACAAAACATTTACTAAAATCACTGCTCGGGTTTTCAGGAACGTTGTTTCCTTTGAGCAGGAAGGTGGGGAGGGAGAGAAATGGGGATGAAAGCAGAATGTTTCTCTGATGCTGTGCTGCCATTCTACCTCAGACCTGCCTGATTGTGGGTGGGTGGGAGTGTGGGCGGGGTGTGAAAGTGTCCCCATGTCTCTGTTCTCTCTTCAGAAAAGGGAAATATGTTGCAGAGTTTGTTTGGGGGGGTTTTGTGGTGTTGTTTTTACAGTTTCTTTATTTCCTGGAGACGTTCCTCACCAAGCATGACTTGCAAGAAATTGGGAAAAGGGCTTGGCAGACAAGGACGTTTGAAGGAGGTTCATTCATCCATTTCTAAATCCAAACCTTTAATTAGGGCTGTGTAAATCTCAATGACTGCCTCAGATAGGAACATTTTCCTTTGTGGTTCAGTTTGAATCTTGTTTTGAGTCTGGGGAATTGTTTGCTTGCCTTAATGCTTAAAACCTTTCGTTCTGGATGTTCTGAAAATACCCAACTAAAAAAACTAAACAACCAAAGAAAAAGACCCCACCACAAAACCAAACAGCTCAAGGGTTCAGGCCCTAAATCCAGCCACTCCTTCTCATTTTTCAGAGTGATTTTTGAGGTAAAATGCCTCTAAATGAATAACTGTGGTGTCTTTCCCTGTATTACTCTTGTCCCACTTTCAGCCCAGTTTCCCTCAGGCATGACGTTGTGGGTTTGTGTAAAAGGTCTGCGGGAAGATGTTGTCACTCAGTGGGGTTTAATGTAAGGAAAGAAAACAACAAGAGAGAAAAAAGGGCAAACTCACGAACTTGAATCCAAAACAAAAGGAGGCTCCTCCTTGGATTCCTTGGAGCTGCCTCAGGTGTGGGAAGCACGAAGTGTGTCGGATCTTTGCATCAGTTCCTCTGTTCTCTGACGTGGCCTGGTGTGATTCTGAGCTCTGAGAGCTCGAGGAGGGCAGAGCGAGTCCCAGCGGGAACGGGGAGGGCTCGGGAAGGGATCCCTCAGGTGTCCCCTCCCCCCGTGACACCCCCCTGCTCCTGTGCCCACAGGTAACTCCCTGCTCCTGAACTCGTCCCTGCAGCCCGACCTGACGGTCAGCAGGACCTACAGCGGCCCCATCTGCCTGCAGGACCCCCTGGACAAGGAGCTGATGACGGAGTCATCGCTGTTCAACCCCCTGGCAGACATCAAGGTCAAGGTGCAGAGCTCCTTCATGGTGTCCCTGGGTGTCACCGAGAGAGCCGAGTACCAGGGCAAGGCCCACCCCGGGACCTTCCCCCACGGGAACCACAGGGCCTTTGGGACAATCCAGGCCAGGAACAAGGCCATGTACATCCAGAACCTGGCCTCCATCTCCACCAGCAGTGAGCTGAGGACCACAGCCCTGTTCGGGCACCTGGGGGGCCGCTTGGTGGTTCCAAACACAGGTGGGTGGATCCTTTCTCATTAAAAGCACATAAAAGAATTTTAGATTAGGCTGCCTGATGCCGCGTTTTATAACGAAATCTAAAAAAAATTGCCAGGAAAGGAGAAGTAGGGGCCCCGTTAATGCAAATTTTGGGAAGTAGGGCACGTTGCCCACACAGGACACAAGTGATCAGAGGGAAGCCTGGGCTGAGGAGTGAGGAGGCATTATGCCTGTTTGAACTGTTCTAAATTACTGCCTCTCTTGATGTGTTCAGCATGAAAGTCACATTAATCAAAGCTGTGGCTTGCTTGGATCCTGCTCCAAAGGAAAGGCTCCCCGGGAAGGGGTCGATACTGGATCTTATGTAAGGGGCTCACGTTCCAGCAGCAGCACCGGGCCCCACAGCCCTGCCTGGGGGGCAGAGGGACAGCCAGGCCTGGGGACAGCCCCACTGCCCACCAGGGTCCTGCCCCTTCCTGCCTGTCTGTTTTCCGCTTTCTTGGAGCAAAAGGTGCACAATTCCCACAGCGGGGCCCTTCCGAGTCAGCCCCATCCCGGGCTGGGTGCTGGGATGTTCCCTTTGCTTTGTGTCAGGAGTTCCGTGACTTCAGGGCTTTGTGGGACATCTTTGAGACTTCAGAATTGTTTGTGAAATGAGCTGAACAGCAGCTCAGAGCCAGCAAAGGCTCTCAGGGTCCCAGCCCTGCAGTTGTACCACAGGGCTGTGTTTGCTTCACCCTGAGCCACAATCCTTACCTTGGGCATCTTCTCTCTCCAAAAGGCAGCACAAAAAGCCAGATACCCCATTGCCAGCTAAGGGTTATCATCCTTCAAACTGCAGTGACATTTATTCACTTTAAATTCAGCTTTGTTTTCGTTTGACCAGTGGCTCCGGGATTATCTGCTGCTCTCTGGTTGAACTGGATGATTTAGAGCTTTATCCTTCATGTCCCATAAAACGGGTGCGTTAAAGGTTACCATAAAAAAACGTGGTTTGTGTTTAGAGAGGATTGATAACAGCGACAGTCCAGGGCTGCACTGTCATGCACAACACGTGGAATGTTTGCATTTCTCCACAGACTGGATTTGTGTTGAGGAAGGAACATTGCAGAGGCACTGAGTGAAGGCATGAATTAAGAATTCCCTCATACTGTATATTTAGCTACTTTATGTAATGATAGTCCCATCAATTAGATTATTAAAATATGTATTTGGTCCACTTGCAATTTATGTAATTCTGCTGCCTTTATGTAAGATCAGCTTTGCTAAGCAGTTGTAAATTCCAGTGTGATCAAGTCAGTGCCTCTCTGAGGCTCTGCAGTGTGTGACAGATGCAGTCAAACACATCCCTCCTCTCCTGAGAGGGAGATATACAGCAGTTTAATTCCAGTGGTACCCAGTGGAAAACTCCCTTGTTAACTTCTGATCCCCTCTGGTGGTGTAAAAGGAGAATGGGGTCACTTGGATCCAGGGGCTGGGATGTGTAGGAACAAAGGGGTGATCGCCCTGCAGGCTCAGGCGGGGGCAGGGGCTCTCTCCATGAGGAGATTCCCTGGGACCCCACAATGATCAGGCTTGATTTCAAAAAGGAAAGGGGGAAAGAGCTTTCAAGAGGCTTTTTGGGAAATTAGATGTCTTTTCCTTTAATGGAAAAGTAACAGTTTTATTTCCTTTAATAATTTCTTTTCCTTTCATCTGGTGACGTTGCCATTCCAAGCAGGAATTCAGAGGAACATTCCCTTAGGGCTGGTCCCTGGGGTGTGTGTTCCCTGTCCCTTACACCCCTGCCCTTCCCAAGGGTCAGTCCTGCCCTTGTTCTTTTGCAGGGGTCAGTCTGTTGATCCCACACGGAGCTATTCCTGAGGAGAGTTCCTGGGAGATCTACCTGGCCATCACGCAGAAGGAGTCCAGGTGAGAGCACACAAACACAGACCCAGGATCATGGATCTGCCTCCTTTACTGCATGTGGAACGTGCAGGAGTCACTCCTCGTCCCCATTGCTGCTGTGCCCACCCTGCTGTGACCCTGTGAGGGACACAAAAGCGGCCTTGGAGCGATGCTCCCGTGAAATCCATGGAAACCTTGGACATGCTGCCAAAGGAGATCATGGGCCTGCTGCTCCCTTCTCCTCTCCCTGCTCAGGGGGAACTCAACAGCTGCAGCTCAGGCTCCAGGGGTGCTTTGATATTTTTGGACACTTGGAAGCACCGAGGCTTTGGCAGAATTTATTGTTGTGGCACTTGAAAAAAGAAAACAAGAAATTGGCCTTTTTTTGTTACCCTGTTGTGGCTTTTCTTCCTCCCCTGCAGTCTCCCTCTCAGCAACACTGGTACACAGACTGCAGGGAGGGCCTGGAACATTCCAGCCTTTCCAGCAGGGATGGTGTTTTCAAAGTGCATTTTCTGAGCACCCACAGCTACAGCCCCGCCGAGCTGGGAGATGGCAGAGCTGTGCAGAGCCAGCTTGGATTTGGAACCTGAGAGATTTGAGCCCAGGGCTGCACATCAGGATGTCACCAGGGGCACTGGAATGGGGTACCCAAGTGAGCTTGGGCTTTTCCCCTTTTTATATCCTGGTTTTATTATTGTATCTTCTTACTTTTGTCTTGGTTGAGGTCCTTTCCCTAATTTTTATCTTGGTTTGAGGTTCCTCCTCTCATTTTTTATCTTGGAAACACCATTTGCTTTAATCTGAGGAGGAAGCGGCGTTCCCAGTCATTTAGAAGCTGATAATGGGGATCACACAACCCCAATGAATTAAAATACAACCAAACAGCACCAAAACCCACAGGGCAAGAGACTTCATTGCTGGCTCAGTGTCCAAGTGAGTCTCCTCTGCTCTGGAACTGCTCCTGCCCAGGTGTTTATTCCAAGAGATGCGGAAAACACGTGGATGTGGGGCTGGGTTAAATTTGAGTGGGAGGGAAGAAAAGCAGATTCTTCTCTGACATTTCAGTCAGCAGGCAGAGGATGCAGCAGCCGTTAATTCAACCCAGGTGAATCCCTGGAGCTCAGCTGTGCTGGTGGGGTTTCCCCTGCCTGTCCTGGTGCCACAGACACGGTTCCACTTTGCCCAGTCCTAAATCCAAGCAGAGCCCTGTCCCTGAGCCTGTGTAAGTCACTGGGCTCGCTCCTCCTGCAGAATATAAATGGGTTTTCAAAGCAGGGAGATCACACACAATCTGGAAAAATTTATGAGCCTGTGTTTTTTAAACCATAATTTGTTTTATCTTCGCTCCTGTGAAAATATTGTTGATGGCAGCGTTTGAAGGCTGAGCACGGCAGGGACGGGACCAGCTGGTGCTCGAAGCGGGGCTGGCTGGCACAGAGCAGTTTCACTGCTGGATTTGGGTTAAACAAATTGAAATGTATTTTAAATACCACAACCCTAAACTGACCGGCCACTGATTGGAGTTAGATGGGTCTAATGGGTTTGTTTCATCTGCAGCTGCTGCTTCCACGTGAAAGGAGCAGAAATGAGCTTATCTTACTCTGTAGCAGAATGTCAGTGATTTCTCACTCCTGACAGCCACTCTTGTCTTTGCTGCCCCAAGCCTCGAGCCGGAGGGCCCCGAGGTGCTGCTGGGGCCCGAGGTGAGCTGCGGGCCCCCCGAGCTGAGCGTGAGCACTCCCTTCGCGCTGACCATCCCGCACTGCGCCCACGCCGACCCCCAGCACTGGAACATCCACCTCAAAAGGAGGACTCAGCAGGGGAAGTGGGAGGTAAGCTCAGCCCCCCAGCCTGTGCCCACGATGGAAGTGGAATTAACCCTTGGTGCAGGCGCAGGTCAGACATTCTGTCAGGGATAAGCACAGAGAGACAGCTGAGAGAAACAATTACAGCAACAAAACTAAGATTTTGCACTTTGTGAAGAAGCAGCAGAATTGTTTTCAGCTGTTTTGCCAAGGTGTGCAAAACTTTATGGCTACAAACCCCATCCATGGATCCCATAACTGCAGCCTGTCCTTTCCCTCTCTGAACCCCGACCTGGATTTTGCTCTGCTTTAAACCATCCCCAGGCCAGGCCAGGTTTCCTAACTCAGATTTACTCAGCCCTTGGGCAGCTCCAGCAGGGCTGGCCACAAGCAGCCTGGAATCACTGAGGAGCGAGACACAGGAACAGAGGGACACAGGAGCAGAGGGACACAGGAACAGAGGGACACAGGGACACAAGGACGTGGGGACAGAGGGACACAGAGTCACAGAGACAGGAGGACAAAGGGACACAGGGCCACAGGGTCACAGGGTGCAGCTCCTCCTGGCGGGGCTGCAGGGCAGGACTGAGCAGCAAAGGCAGAGCAGAGGGAGTTTTTGCTGGAGGTAAACGTGGCTGTAATGGGAGTTCTGGAAGGAAGTCAAACCCCAGCTGTTGTTCAAGGTTTGCTTATTGACTTGAACCTTCAAGGTAATTTTTTAACTTGGGATTGGGGGAAAAAATTAGCCAGGAAGTCAAGAGCACTTGAAAAAAGCCGCTAGAATTGCTTATGCATCATCATTGTTATCGTAGTACACACCGAGCTCTGCACAGGGCGTGGCCATAAATCCTCCTGCTGACTCAGGGCTAAATTGGGAATATTCACCCAGGGAAGCAGTCCCCCTTCTCCCTTTCCCCAAGTGCAGCCTGGCTCTCAGCAACACCCTGCATTCCAGTTGAATATAAATAAAGAACTAAAGCCATGACTCCTATTGTCGAGGCCTATTGATTCGACTTCGCTTTATTCTTTTTAAAC
Source organism: Coloeus monedula (assembly GCF_965178545.1). Classification (NCBI taxonomy): domain Eukaryota; kingdom Metazoa; phylum Chordata; class Aves; order Passeriformes; family Corvidae; genus Coloeus; species Coloeus monedula. Next base: position 1,012,787 of record NC_138808.1, on the reverse strand, counting down.
CTGAATTTCATTTTGCAGGAAGTGATGTCTGTGGAAGAGGAAACTACTTCTTGCTACTGCCTGTTGGATCCTTATGCCTGTCACATTCTCTTAAACAGCTTTGGAACTTATGCCCTAATTGGGGAACCCATCTCTGACTGCGCCGTTCGACAGCTGAAAGTCGCCGTTTTTGGCTGCCTGTCTTGCAATTCTCTGGATTACAATCTGAGGGTTTATTGTATGGATAACACCCCTTGTGCGTTCCAGGTAAATGGCTTCACTTTGCTCCTCTGGGCTTTGTTTCTTTTCCCATAAAATGCTGACATCCTTTTACTCCCTGGGCAGCCCCAAACTTAACCCAATGAGAATATTGCATTTTTTAAGCCACTGCTGCACCATTAGAATAATTCCCTTAATTTTCCTGCAGTTCTGGATTTACATGGAGAGCTTTAGGGTAGCCGAACTCTTTTGTCATTTTTTGCCATCTTCTCAGCTGCCCAAACTCACCCAGCCCTGATTTACAAAAATTGAATTATCCTGCATTTCCTGTAAGAAAAAAAAACAACCCAATCCCCACGTGGCAACTGAAATGAGAATGATTTTCCTGCACCGTGTTCCAGGACAAAATAATGACATTCGCTGGCTTTTGGTAAACTCAGAAGCTTTAACAAAATGCTTTTCTTTGGGGAACTGAAATGCAAACTGTTGGGAGATGAATTTTACCTTCCTCTTCCCATCGCACAGGAGTGGAAACACAACTCTGACTGAAGCACACGCTGCTGCCTCTGTGCTTCTAATAAAAGCCAAGGCACCAAAAGGATTGTTAGAGGCTCACAATGGCTTTGTAATTATCCTCTTTATAACACTTAGACAATTAGTGGGTACCGGTGTCTTCCTGATGAGTCTGGAGGAAATGATCAGAAGAATAATTACCAGTTTTCTGCGTTCCCAGGAGCGAGAGCGGGGTGTTTGTAGATACTGAGACAACTCTGCATTCATGGAATGGTACAGCCCTCAAAAGCAAGTCAATATTAGTGGGGAACATGAAGAACACAGAGTTTTTTGGATAAAATATCAGAGCTGGGGTTGCCAAGTTGTGTTTGACAGTTAATCCTGCACAGTGCAGGTTTATATAAAGAGACAAAAGTCATTATTTTTCACTTTTTCCCTGTGTGAAAACTCTCCTTGCTTCTTCAGCAGCTGACGTGGCCCTTTATGAAGTCCTGGGTGTGCTGGGAAACTCCTGGCTCTGAAAACTTGAGAGACCCAAGTCCTTTGTGTTTTGCCTTTGCCCAAATGCTGCTGCTGTGGGAGGAGCCCCGGCCCACGAGTGTCGCTGAAGGCAGAGCAGCATTTCCAGAGCATTCAGAAACATCCAGCATGCTCCAGGAATTCTGAGAATAGTTAAGAAATAATCTGCTCCCTTTGTGGCTGGAAACCAAAACCTGAAGTCTCCCAGTTCCTTCCTTCATATGAACCCAACTGCCAGGAGTTAAACCAGACCAAATGCCTGTGAAAATTAGTTTCTAATAGAAATCCATTAGTGCAGTTTCAGAGAGCTTGAGCACTGAATTTCCAGAAGGTCACAACGATTTCCAGGAGCTCCTCTAACGATGACTCTGGTCCTGACAAGCGCTAAACCCCTCAGAGGGACACCGATTTTATATAATTTGTGTGGATTAAGAGAGGTAATTTGGAAGGGCTGCTTGCCTGCTGATTTTTAAAGACTTCTGCAACCTCTCCTTCCTCACTGGTGTTTTTACTGCAACAGCACAGGAACAAACATTGCTTAAGTACAGGCAGGGGTGATTGTTTTTCTGCCATTACGTTTTAAATTCACAGAATTACATAAAAATGTCGCTTGGAACAGAGCTCTGGAGGGCTGTAGTGCACAGCCCTGCCCGGAGTCTGCCCTTCAGACTGCTCAGGGTCTTGTCCAGAGATTCTGAAAGTGCCCCAGAGACGGGAAATGGAACTGAACGATTTCACCTGAAGTGTTTGAGGGCTCTGTAAAGCCTTGAGAGAAGTTTCTCAGCAAAGCTGCTTTGGGTCCAGCTGTGCTGGGCTGCACTGGGGGTGTTGGAGTGGGGAGACAGCCAAAAATTCAGTGTCCCAACCACCATTATCTGTCCAGAAATGGGGCTGGCAGTGCCCAGACCCAAACCCAGCCTTTTAGGAAATACAAAGATCAACCCCATCAGCTGCCCACGAGAGAAACTCCTCTGCTGCATCCAGCACTGGGGGGAACCAGGAACCTCCACAGAGAGGGATTTTTAATAGATTTGGGGTTTGTTCCTATACTGAAAACATTCTCTCCTCCTCCTCCCTTGCAGGAAGTGGTTTCAGATGAAAGACTCCAAGGAGGGCAATTGCTGGAGGAGCCCAAACTTTTGCATTTTAAAGGCAACACCTGCAGCCTCCAGATCTCAGTGCTGGACGTCCCTCCCTTCCTGTGGAGGATCAAACCCTTCACTGCGTGTCAGGTACCCAGCATTTCACCTGCTTCCCTCTGCACTGGGGTGGGCAGAACCCAAAGGAGACCGAGGTTCCTTTTATTTAAACGGCTTTAAATCTCCCGAGCATTTAACAAAAACATGTTGCCTCTTGACTTTGACAAACACAGATTTCGTTTATAACAGAACGCTGTAAATTTGTCATTTTACAGAAATGCTTGTGCTTTCCCTCATTTCTGTTGCCTCCAACAGAAGGCAAATATTCCTGTTCAAACTTAACCACTCCTCAAGATGTTTCTAATATCTGTCATTCCAGTTTTGACATAACTATGGAAATATGGCTAAAAATGACATTTAAATGTAACCACGAGTTCAAATCACAGCATGCAGAGACCAAGAATTAGAACTGAAGAGCAGCAAATTGGTTTTTTCTCTTCTCCGTTAATTAAAGAGGCTGTTGAAAACCAGAAAGGAAAAAATCAAAACAAAAGAAGAATTTCCAAGGATTTTGGTGACTGGAAATCCTAAGGAATGTGCTGGCACATGGAGTGGGCTGGTTTTAACATACAGCACTCAATTAAAATGCACGATCTCCCTTCTCCCAGAGGCAGGGAGACAATTATCCATCCTCCAGGATTTTGGCAAAAACCCTGTTTTAAATGTGTTGCCACATTCTCCAAAACATAAGGGCAGTGGGCTCTGAAAGTTACAAACACAGACCCACAGCCAGAGGAAGCCTCTCCTTGTTAACAACGTGGGGAGAATTTGGGCTACAACTTCAGAAATGAAGAAAGGAATCCTTTTCAGCTTCTTAGGGAGAAGAGCTTTTGAGTGTTTCGTTTGTTCTCCTCTCTTACCTGTATTTTAAAAGCCAAACTGAGCAGGGTTAGGATGCCCCAGTTCTACAGCAAGGACCTGCCAGTGTGTGGCCCAAAATAAATCAAATCAGAGGAGTTTCCTCCTAATGCAACAAATTCAGTTCTGCTCCCAGCAGATTATGGAGCTCCATACTTTGATTAATTTATTGTCTCTTAATCCCTTGTCCAAACATGAAGAATAAATGTCTGGAATTCAACCTCCAAGTGCCATTTAGAGCCTGATCAGAGCAGGGACTCAGGGCTGGAAAAAAGCCTGTGCAAAACCTCTGCTGCCAGAATGGGCTGACCCGGGGCTGCCCCGACCCAAAGGAATATTTACATTTTATAACCGAGCGTAATTGGGATGGCTTGGGCAGCTCAGAAACACAATCATTGTTCCTGAGAGGAGCTGCAGAACCTCCCCTGGCTCTGTGCTTCCCTCGCAGTGAAAAGTCTGGTGACAGCTCTGGTTTGCTTCCAGCCTCTTTATAGAGAAAAGAATCTATTTTTGCACGTGGAGTTTCTTCCAGTGTTCCCTGGGTTCCTCTCCTACGTCCCACCCTGTGAGAGCAGCTGCTTGTGCTGCCTGGCAGGAACAACTGAACACAGCCTGTTCCAGGAATGTCTCTGGTCCACCAACAAAACCGCCACGGGCAGTGTGGGGAGGGAAGATTTATGGAAATGATGTCTCAGACAAGCAGCGATGCTGCTCAAAGGCCGGAGCAGATGAATAAATCACGCGGAGGAGCTGCCTGGAAGGCAGCTGGTGGCAGGTGGCACCAGGATTCCTCCAGACTCCGCTCAGAGCCTGTGTTTGTCCTGGCCTGGCAGGAGCAGCTGCCCAGAGCTTGGCTCCCTTCCCACCGGGGATCCCTCAGAAGCTGTGGGTGGTGCACCAGCAGAGGCGGGGATGGGCATGGCACAGAGCTGGGCAGGCACCTCTGGGCGCTCAGAGCAGCTGTTTGCCTCCCATCCCGCGTCTCCTGGAGCATCCAGCTCTGCCTGGGGCCATGAGATGATTTACAGCCCCTCTGTCTGCAAGGAGCTTCATTGTAAAGGCAGGATGGAGCTGGGAGCGTTTCTGGAATACTCCAACCACTCATTGTTGCACCACACGTGGCTGCTCTGTATTGTTTCACACAGCTCCTTTCAGCTGAGTGATTCTTCCACTCGGAGTGAAAGCAGAGATGATTACCCTGAAAAAAATCTAATTACAGTTGCTCCACTTCTAACATTTTTCTAATGTTTCCTTTAATGCTGTGAGTATCTCGCTACTACTGCTGCTCCCAGCTCAGGATCCAGCCTGGGGCTGGGCACAGGCAGGGAACTGTGGGGAGAAGGGGAGGGTGGCAGGGCCAGGGCAGCTCTTGGTGGGAAGTTCCTTTCCTTGGATTCTGTGTACAGGGTGATTCCAAGGAGACACAGAGAGGACTCCTGATCCTGGCAAGGGGGAGGAAGTGAAACCCTTCCTTTTTAAGAGTTTTTAAGCATCTTTTTTGAGAGTTTCCCATCACTTGTTCCCCTGGATGAGCCCTGAGCTCCCGGTCACTGCAAAATCTTGGTGTTTATGAATGGAATTGTCATGTACTGGCTTTGTGCTGCTCGGAGCCGGAGGGGACGTTCCTGAGCTCGCCCCAGCAGGGCAGGATGTGGGTGGGTGTTTTCCCCTCGCGTCCCCCGGCCCTGACGCTGTGCCCGTTCCCCAGGAGGTGCCGTTCTCCCGCGTGTGGCGCGGCAGCCCCCGGCCCCTGCTCGGCGCCTTCTCCCTGGAGCGCTTCAGCCCCGCCACCACCCAGCTGTGCTGCAAGGTGTGCGTCCGGCAGCTGCAGGGCCACGAGCAGCTGCTGCACATCCAGACCTCCGTCCTCGAGGTAAAGCTCCGGCACCCCCTGTTCTGTAGGGCGAGAGGGTCACGGAACAGAATCCTGGAATGGGCTGGGCTGGGCTAGGGTGGAAGGACCTTAAAGCCCATCCAGTCCCACCCCTACCATGGGCAGGGCCACCTTCCTCCATCCCAGGTTGCTCCAAGCCCCTTGGACCCTTCCAGGGATGGGCCACAGCCTCCCTGGGCCCTGGTTCCATCCCCGTTTTTGTCCCTTCCCTGTGTAGTTTTTGCTCAAAGCTGTAACCAGTCTTTAAAGCCCTGCAGATCCCATTTCCAGCAGAAATCAAGGCACAGAGACTCTACAGCACTAATGATAATTTATCAATAATTTAATAATTTATTGTTTGGGTTGGTGGTTGCAGTTTTCTAGCAAGAAGCTCTTGCAGAGCACTGAGGGTTGGGTACAAACTGTGTCTCATGGGGCCTGGGCCCTGCTCACAGCTAAAAGAGGTCAAACCCACAGCTGAGCAGCTGCTGGTCCGTCCCACAGCAACAAGAACTTCAGCAGCTTCATTTTTTTTTAGATTATTGAGCATCTTTGTTGATTAATCCAGATTAATACCTCTGGATTAGAGCTCTGCACCCAGAAATGCTCTGTGCAGGGAGTGCAGCAGCTGGGCAAGAGCAGCACAGACATCATCCTGTATAAAAACTCCTCAGAACTGGCCGAGTGTTTTTCCACTCCTTTTTTGTCATTTCATAAAACCCCTCTGCCACTCTCTCTGTATCTCCAGCCCGTGCTGCTGCTGCTATGTTTCCCCTCTCTGCTGTGTTTTTAAGGGCCCTGTCTGTACACAAGTCCCCAGAGCATGTTCCAGCTCTGCCTTCAAACAGATTTGCTGGTGTGGAAGCTTTTCTCATGCCTATCTCCAGCAGTGATTGAAGAGGGAGGATAATTTGACTGCAAAATAAATCTATAAGTGACACCTCCCCCCCCGGAGCTGCTCCTTTCGTGACAATGCCCGGAGCGCCCGGGTCGCTGTGCTTATCTCACACGTGCAGGGCAGGAGCATCTCCCGCTCTGAATATCGAACAGGAGCAGCCAGAGCCCGGGGTGGAGCTGCAGCACCATTGCTGGGCCTGGCTGGCCCTGGGGATGTGTCAGAAATGTTGGATGAAGAGGCTGCGCCATCACTGTGGGTTAATATTGATGCTGTGTCACTCTCGGATGAGTAATGCACTGAAATTTGACTCTGTTATGCAAGACTGGTGGAAAAGATCTACAAAGGACCTGGATTCCAGGGAGGGTGGGAGAGCTGAGGTGCTTATGGAATTCAGGTGTTTAAAAAAACCCAAACAAACAAAGAAACAAAGACAAATTTGTGTGTCCGTATTTCGGGCTTAAGCACTTGAAGATTTAGAAACCCAGCACTGCTCTGCAACACAAAGATAACCAAAAGAGAAAACTCATAGAAGGAAAATAACACTTTTAAAGGTTTTTATGCAGAAGTCCTTGAGATGTTCTTCCAAATCACAAGAGCACCTCTTAGCTCTGTCATTTTCTGGTATCAATTCAAGCCACAGGAGGAATCTGAGGCCCAGGTTTGATTCTTCCTTTACCTGCTTTGCTTTCATGTTCCCTGCAGACTGAGAGGGAGAACATCACCTTCTTTGCACACGAGGACAGCAACTTCCCCGCCCAGCTGGGCCCCAAGGCCTTCAAGATCCCACACTCGATCCGGCAGCGGATCTGCGCCACCTTCGACGCCCCCAGTGCCAAGGGCAAGGACTGGCAGATGCTGGCCCAGAAAAACAGCATCAACAGGTGATGGCAGGGCCCTGGCAGCGGGGCTTTGCACCTGAAGTGGGAATTAGTCACTGTGCAGGGGGTGGTGTGTTTGTTTGTTCGCTGGTGCCAGGGGTGTGGGTGGGGAATTAAGGGCTCTCAGGGCTGAGTGGGGGTCACTCCTCATTTCCTTCGTGAGCAGCTGCTGGGAGCTGTCAGCTCCTCGTCCTGGGCTGGGCATTTTTCTGTCCAACCTCAGGAGTCCAAGGCTGCAGAAGGATTTTGTCCATCATGGAAACAGGTGTTCAGAGCACTTAGGAGGCTGCACGTTCCCCCAGACAAATCCCCTTGGCTCTCATGGGTGCATTTCCTATTCCAAAATGAATCCTGCAGATTTTTTCTTTTTTAAGGGAAAGACATTTTTGAAAGAGAGAGTCATGCTCTACTGTTAGGAGTAATAATATTATGATTATTAAAACTGAAAGATGCTGTAAAAACCAATTTACTTCTTACTTTGCTTTTTCCGCTTGGCTAAATTAAATTGGTGGAGGCAGCTCCCTCACAAAATATTTTCTGATTGTCACAAACTCGATGAATGTGTTCCCAGGGGAGCAGAGGAATACTTAAATCAAGCAAAGTAACTTTCCGTTGGTTTCTTGCTTTGCATGGGAACCTCAATAAACCACATCTGAGCCAAAGGAAAAACAGTTTTGGATAAACATTTTTGTTTTACTGAATTCTGTGCAAATCACCCCTGCAGGGTCCTGAAAATTGTTCATTAACAAAACAGAAAATCCCAGATGAAAGGTGGTGTGTCTTTGCATGACCACAGGCATCAACTGCTGTTACAGAATCCCTCTCCCTGTCCAATCCCTGCTGCATTTCCCAGAGATGCTTCCCAGAAGCAGATTTGTTTGCCCATCCCGAGGGCAGCACTGCTGGGCCTGGGGACACCCCAGGCTCGCTGTCCTTGTGCTGGGCTGGGCAGGTGCCACCTGAGGAACCACCACACTGGGGGGCTCCTCAGCTCATCCCCCCAGCTCTGCTGGAGGATTTTTATTTTCCCAGTGCGGGCACAGGGTGCAGCTGCAGCCCGGGCTGCTCCTCAAGCTTTTTCCCTCCTTCCCTGCAGGAATCTCTCGTTCTTTGCCACCCAGAGCAGCCCCTCCGCTGTCATCCTGGACCTGTGGGAGGCGCGGCACCAGCACGACGGGGACCTGGACTCGCTGGCCTGCGCCCTGGAGGAGATAGGAAGGACACACTCCAAAGTCTCAGACGTGGCAGAGCCCGAGCTCGAGGAGCCCGAGTTCCCCTCCAGCAGGAACGGGCTTTAGTCCCTCTGTACCCCCAGGACGCGCGGCCAGCCCGGCTCTGACACTGGGGCAGGGGACAGGAGGGTTTGTGCCCCGTGGGGATGGACTCACCCCACACAGCAGTGGCAGTGGGAGGAGCAGAAGCAGCCCTGCTAAAAATCCTCTGGTGATCAGGAAAATGAGATTCTCCCTGTCCTCCTCCACTTAAAATCCGTCTTTTGGTGCCCCGAACAAAGCTGCACTTCTGCCAGCCCCGGGGCAGGAAGGAGAGGGACACAGAGCCATAAGAGGTAAATGTTATCGTGTATTTAGGAACCAGTCATGTCAATGTAATGCCTAGTGAAAATCAACAAATGATGTTGGATATTTAGAGCCACTGGAGGTTAACCCCAGTTAAAAGGTTTCTCACTTCGAGAGTGGTTTAAAATCCCATCACATTGTCACTTTATGTCTGCTACAGGAAAACTGAAAATTTGGCCTTATCCTGTTCAGATGTTTGAGGAATTAGAAGATCTCATAATTATTTCATATCGTGTGTATTCCAAATAATTTCTTTGAAAAATTTAGTCCCTTAATGAATGTATGTTTGCTGCAGAGCTTTGCTGCCTGCCCTGTTACCAAAATGACAGAACGAACCCCTTCTCCCTGAGACTGGGGGGTGTGCACACACAAGAGGAATTTTCTAATTTTCTACGTCTGCAAACTTTCTTAGTCAAAAACTGTCTTTGGGGGTGGATTTAAATAACCAAATAACACACGGGAAATTTCCAGCCCTGTTTTAGCGAGTTGAGACATTTATTTTTATTACTTCATGCTCTGGGGCTGAGCTAAGGAAAGGTGAAGGCAATCAGCACAGCTTCGTTTTGGTTTGGTTTCAGACTGAAACCACAAACCCCACACGGCACTGCCAACACTGGCCTTGATTCTGTTGCACATTTCAGGAATTTCACAGGATCCAGAGCTGGCTGTGTTACACTTGGTTTAGTTACAAATTCACCACCAAAATCAGAGCCTAACCAGAGAATTCGCCTCGTTTTTATCCGTTCCATACAAATATGATTTATGACTTCACCCAAACCAAAAAGAGCTGTCACTGTGAGCGAGGGCCTGGTGGAGCTGGTACTGAGCCAAATCTCACCATTATTTTGACCATTCTTTTCACCCACATCCTTCACCAGTTCGTGTGGCTGCCAGGGGCACAGCCAGGAGAAAGCAGGAACAGGAATGAGGCTTTGGGAGCTTTGTGGAAATGCAGGAAACTGAAAACAAGGATTTGGGGGCTTTTTTAGCCTTGTGAGAGAGCAGCACAAAAGGGCAGGTCCAGTCTGGAACTATTCCTTCACCCGGGATTGCAGTGTGAAAACCTCAACAACAACAACAACAACAACCACCACAACTCTCTCCTGGCTCCTGCTGCTCTGAACTTGGAAATGTCGCTGCTCTCCCAGCTCAGAAATACCCTGAGACTTGGGAATCCTGAGACTTGGGAATCCTGAGACCTGTGCAAAGATTTCCTGCAGCTCAGCGTCTCCCGCAGCCTGGCAGGAGCTCCTGCGTGCAGGGGCAGCGCGGCGGCTGCCAGCAGATTGAGGGGCAGACAGAAATACCGGCAGAGCCGGCAGCAAGCTGTCACTGCTTTTAGCAGCACATGCTCCTCGCTGGGCTGGAATTATATTTCCAGTGACTGCCAGTCCTCCTCCTCAGAAACCTGTTCTTCGTTGGACAAAATGTCAGGCATTAGAAAAAACAAAATAAGGAATGGCATCCAGGGAAAAGCGGCAGTGTCTGTGAGCTGCCGTTGTCGGGGAAACCGGCCCCAGTCTGTCTCCAGCAGGGAATTTGTTCTCAGCGCCTCAGATCAGCTCTGGTTCTCGAGCAGGCTGGGGCTGGGTCCCCCAGCAGAGCCCCAGCCAGGCCTGCAGGTGCTGCAGGGCCATTCCCGAGAGCTGCATCCTCCTGCTCTGTTTTCCAAACCCCTGGGAGCTCCCCTGACATCCCGGGCCCCAAGGAGCTCCTGTGAGCTCAGCCCTCCCAGCTTCTCCCCAGGGAACAGCCAGGGGTTCTGTCAAGCCTTGGGAGCTCTGGAGACCCTCCCAGTGCAGGACACCCAGCTCTGGTGGGAGCAGAGCCCAGCCTGGGCTGGTCCCCCAAAGCTCAGCTCGAAGGAACCCCAGCCCTGCACTGGAATCCCAGTTCCACCCACAATCCCATTGAGTTCATGTCCTGAAAGGGAATAAATGTCCAAACTGGACCATGCCAGAAGGAAACTGTTTCCTCATGGCCTGGGGCAGGGCTCACTTGGATTTTGCCCTTTAGGTTTTGCTCCCTGGTTTTCCTTCCCTTTGGCTAAAGCAGTTCTCTGTTGCTGATCTCACTCTTTGAGAACCTGAATATCAACAGCTCTCGAGTTTTCCTTCCTGCTCCCAACTGTTTTGATGCTCTTGTATTCTTTAAATGGACCAGAAATGCCCCAAATATTTATTTCCTTCCTCCCTTTCTCTTAAAAAGACCTTTTGGAAACCTGTGCACATATTTACATGATGTGACCCAAAACACAGACGTAGAGGAGCACCTCTACAAAAGGAAAAGGATTAGAGGCAAGAAATTAAAAATTCATTCCTTTCTTCTGTTGTATAAATTATGATATTTGAAAAACAATTTTCCCGAACTAGGAAGTAAAAGAAAGAGAAATGTGATTTTACCCCCTGTAGATTCCACGTGGCTGCCCTGGCTCTGCTCAGGGGAAAGAGCCATTCTGATTTCACATCACCAAAGAATCTGCTTTAATAGATTTTCATCTTCCTGAGCACTTTGCCCAGGTATTTCTGTGCCGTGAGTCATTCCAGACTAATGGTTGCATTTTAAAAATGACTTCCAGCTCCGCCAGCACCATAAAGCTCATTTCCATTTCATACCGCCCTGCACTCCCACGGAAATTTTATTGGGATTATTGCCATGGATGAAAAGATACCAACAGAATTCTCTCAAAATCCAGAGAACTGCTTTTGTCATTGGTTTTATCTCTGGCTGCAGCTGGGCCTAGGCACTGCTGGCTTTCAGAGACACTTACTCAGTATAAATCACCAAAAAGGGATCTTGCAGGGTCCATCGTATTCACACCACACTGCAAGTCCATTCTTCTTCCCCACTTGCAAGGCAGTGCTGTATGAGTTTTATCACATTCAATAACTGATCAATTCCAGAGCAGCTCAGGTCCCTGGTGAGTGAAACAAGGGAGGGACTGGGCTGGGCTCCTGGTCACCATCGGAATCTTCTTTCTCCAGGCTGTTTCTGCCTGTAAAACACAGATTGCAGCAAAGAGCTGCGTTAGTTCTTGGCTGGTAATTAATGGAGTGGAAAACAGGAAATGAGATTTTAAGCCCTTGGCAGCCATGGATGAGCTCCAGGGTTGCCTCTCTGGCCTCTCCTTGACTGATTGCCCCAAGGAGCTCTCACCTATGGCACAGCAGGAGCAGGTGAGCATCCCTCACCCAGAGCCTGTTCCACGCTACCCCTGCTGTGGAGCATTTTCCCAGGGCTTGTTCATTGCTGGGATGAGCTTTGGTGAAACTCCTCCCTGGACTCTGGGGGGTTTCTGTGACAGCACATGGAGCACAGATCTGTCCTCTCTTGGACATTCATGATGGTCTGGTTAAAATTACCGAAAGGATTCCTGAGCAAATCCAGTAATTAACCCACACGGTTCCTGCAGCCCCCACTGCCACTGCAGGTGCTGGTGATCATGACCCATTCCCAGGTATTTCTGTGCCATGAGTCATTCCAGACTAATGGTTACATTTTAAACTGGAACGCAGTCTTGCCTTTCCTCATTGCCAATACCAGCAGCAATGGTAGCAAAAACCTCGTTTCCAACACAGACAGAAAGAAATAAATCACTCTAGGATTAAGGACTCACTCGGAGCATCGATGGGTGGTGACAGTGTCCGCAGGGCAGGAGGCAGAGCTGCTGCTCTGCTCCTGCCACGAGTGAAGGAGAACCTGTCCGTATCCGTGTTCACTGTTCTGTCCAAAAATCCAATAAATGTCTAGGAATTTGCCACTATATTTTTTGTATTAGAGGTGAATAGTGCAGATTCTACTGGTGTTTCTTGTCTGGGGCTGGGGGGGTTGGGGGGGGCTGTAGTTCTCAAGCTGTTGCAAAAGCTGCTTTAACTGAGCTGTGGAGTTGTCTTGGTTTGTGCTTTACAAGGGAGGGCCAGGACTCGTGGGCAGCGTGCCCTCCTCATGCCACAGGGTGCCCAGAGCAGGAGCCACTGTGCCCTGCAGCCAGGGCTGAGCTGTCCCTGGGCTGGTGTGTGCCCACAGGGCCATGGCTGTGCCAGCAGAGTCGTGGCTGTGCCTGCAGTGCCGTGGTTGTACCCGCAGAGCTGTGGTTGTACCTGCAGAGCTGTGGTTGTGCCCACAGGGCTGTGGTTGTGCCAGCAGAGCTGTGGTTGTGCCCACAGGGCCATGGCTCTGCCCACAGGGCTGTGGTTGTGCCAGCAGAGCTGCGGTTGTGCCCACAGGGCCATGGCTCTGCCCACAGGGCTGTGGTTGTACCTGCAGAGCTGCGGTTGTGCCTACAGGGCTGTGGTTGTACTCACAGGGCTGTGGTTGTACCCACAGAGCCATGGTGGTACCCACAGGGCTGTGGTTGTGCCAGCAGAGCTGTGGTTGTGCCCACAGGGCCGTGGTTGTGCCCACAGGGCCATGGCTCTGCCCACAGCTGCTCCCTCCGTGTGCCTCGCGAGCCCTCGGTGCAGAGCGGAGCCCGTGTCACCCATGTCACCCGTCACTGTACGTAGGCCTCACTGTCCAGCCCCAGGAAATGTGTAGCACTTCATGAAGTTCAGGGTGTCCTGCACCGAGCTTGGCACAGCGGGAGGGGAGGACATGGATCTGCCCCAGGAACAGAGATGGTTCCTCCCAAACCCTGCCAGGACTGACGACACTTGGGTCTGGCAGTGTGAAACACCCAGCACCTGCCGTTCCCCACACTGGGATTGGGAATGTTGACCTGTGGCTGGGATGTCTCCTCAAGCAATCCCTTCAGGTTTCCCCGTTTGGGCACTGGGGAAGGAGGGAGGAATATTTTTAGGTGAAGCTGTAGTTTTTTGCATCCTTTCCCCTTTCAAACCCCAGCCCTCACTGCTGAGCCTCAGGGCTCCCCGAGTGCCTCACCGAGCTGGACGGGGCACACACGAACCCTGGGCTCACAAATCCAGATTCCTGGTACAGATCTGGGAACAGCAAACTGACATCACCTAATCTGGGATTTGGGAGCGAGCAGAGCTGCCTCCTCCCACCTCTCAGTCAAATTCCTCCCACTGTGACTCCGATCCCGGCAGATAAATGGGTACAAAAATGTTAAATGTGCACCTTCTGTTGATCTGGCTGTGGTAAAGTGTGATGCTGGTCAGCCTGGTGAGACTCTGAGCAGTGTCAGACAAGAGATAACAAAATTCCCATTGCATTTTCAACTTCCAAAACTTTGGACCAGCTCTTAGGTGAAAACGGGAGGAGGAACTTCAACCTAACCCAACACAAACTGTAACTTCTAAAAAGCAAAAAAAAACCCCACAAGTATTCCTCTAGAGAGATCTCTTTTCTCTTCTGCTCCTTTATTTTTGCAACAAATAGGTTGTGAAAAGGTTGGTTCTTGGCTGCTCTGCCTGAGCCTCCCTCCATGCCCCAGGCTCGGTGTGTTCAGGGTGAAGGGGGGCAGAGCTTTGGACGCTTTCTTTAGGATGAAGCTGAAGGAGTGGGGAAGGGAGACAGAACACGGGATCAAAAGCATGGCCTTGGCTTCATACCACACTTTCTGTGCCTTGTTCTATCGATGTAAATTCTGAATGTTGTACAGTAGAGATAACTTGGGAAAGACTCCTTGGAAAAGGCTGCACTGGCTTCTTTTTTCAGCACATGTACATATATAAATATATATACATATATATATTTGGTAATGCCAACCAGCTGTGTTATATTGTCCTGGAGAAGTCAAACTGGACAGTTTGGGTGTTTCTGTAGAGTTTCAGACCTGTACGGCCCCGGCCTTTGGAGAGAAATGTACAGATGGGAATAATGGATATCGGCTATTTATGAATAAAGAGTCTTTTACTGACATCTGACCCTGCTGTCCCTTCACTGCTGGGGTCAAACAAGGCACGGCACTGGCAACGTTGGATTCCATGGAGGTTTGGGGGTGGGGGTTTTTTTGTTTTAATAATTCAGTTTATTTCCCTTTCAGAACAGCCCCCCAAAACCCTTCCCAGGCCATCCCAGAGACTGAAGGTGGGACAAAGCTCTGGGGCACCCCCAGCACTGTCACACCATCACCCCTCCGTGGGTGACAAATGGGAGCCTGGGCACGGCCCTCACCCTAAGTGGGCTGTAATAAAATGAGTTGTTAATGCACGCAAAGCAGAGGCGCAGGACAAGTGCCATAAATCGGGATCTCCTGCCAAGATTTTACTGCCTGCTCTGAAGTTGTTATCAGCAGAGACACCCAACGCCATCTCCTGTCACGCCCCCCTTTAGAACCAACAGCACCAGCATGAACGGCCCCGACAGGCCCTGTAAAACCAGCCGGGATTCATTGTGTTTGCAGGGAAACGGTGGCTGCTATCGTAAGGAGTTCATGCACTGGGATTTAAGGAACAGCCACTTAAAAATGCTGCTGCAAGAAGAGGCTGCTGTGGGGGAAGGTCCTGGTTTGGGCCATTTCAGCCATTCTGAAAACACAACCCCAAGGTGACATTTCCAACACCAAACCCCACCTATTTATTCTTAAGCATCTCAGAAATTATTATTTAAAAAGGACTCAATTTGCAAACAGCTCTGAAAGATTGCATTTAACGAACTATCAATTAAAATTTGTCTAATTCAAGCCTGAACCTACCAAGAAAAATTGAACTGACACCTCTTAAATGAGACCTTGAGCATCAAACTAGAAAGTCCCCAAAACTCACCTGCAGATGGATTAATGAAGCACTGTGAACCTTAATGTAATTGCAAAAGGAGTAATTCCAGAACCTGCCAGGAATAAAGGGGCACTGAGCCCCTCGCCAGCCAAGCAGGACCTTGAAGACGTCCCAGACTCGTTTAGTGCCACCAAATGTCCCCAGAGCAGGAGGCTCTGGCACAGCCCGTTCCTGTGGGGGCAGGGAAAAGAGAAGGAGAGGAAAAGCTTCTCTCCCTGCCTGTGTTTATTTCTTGCTGTGCTTTGAGGCCATTTGGTTGCTGACTCAAATCCTGTAACCCTTCTGTTGTGACAGGAGGCAACACTGCAGAGAAAACTCCTGGTTACAAACACCAGGGACTAATTTAAACCAAACTGAATAAATCCCAATCTGGGCTCTGCTAAGGAGCTTTGCGCTTTTTTACTTTTTTTTCCCCCTCTTCTGAGATATCAGTTGGATTTTATTTATTTTATTCCAATACTTAGCTGCAGACTGTTTTCCCTTATTTTGTTTTTGGGTTTTTTTTTTTCTTCTTTTTTCACCTTAGTTCACCAACAGCCACTCGCAGATTCAAACCCTAACTCATGGTCAGTGCCCAAAGTCCTACGGAAAGCTTTGTTAGAAAAACACTGAAATAAATCACAGGCTCTTAAAAATCCATTCAGAGTTCAAAATGAGCTTTAAAGCAGGTCCTTCAAAGAGCTGGGTTCCAAAATCCCGAGTTTTGTCTGGGATCTCGGGGGAGGACAGACTGGGCTGCGCAGGAGGGCTCGGAGCTCTCCATCACCTGCTCCAAGGGTGATTTCCCACCAGAATTAGTGGGAAGGGCGCTGAAGAGCAGCCACTGAAATCAGAGAGAGAGGGAAAAAAATACCCCCGGCTTTGTGGGAGTGTGAAACAATCAAATATTGGCATTTAGGGCAGCCCCGGTGCCCTGCAGGGAGGGCAGCGCTGGCTGTGCCTGCACTCAGGGGCATCCCAGGACTTCCCAGGGACATTCCAGGGGCACAAACATCCCCACCCCAGGGCCAGGCTGTGCCCACAGCCCACCCTCAGCTCGGACTGGTCCCAAACCCCCGGGACCTGCGGGATGCCAGCATTTCCTCCCCTCTCAGTGGGGTGAGCAGCTCATTAAATCTTCCCGGCAAGGTGATTTTATTATCAGGTGCCAGGCCCAGAGATTTACTGCCCCATTCTTCACCTGCCCTCTCCCTGCTGCTTATTCCTTTGTATTTGTTAATGGCCTTTTCTCGTGTTATATAATCCTGTCAGGAGTGTGAAAATGTCTCTCAGGACTGTTCATGGGGTGTAAATCACGCGGCCCGTGGCGCTGACAGCGCTGAGTGTTGGTGGCAGGAGCCCCGGCCTGTCCTCCAGTAATTGTCAGCACATGATAAGAAAGTGTAAGATTTAATAAGGTCATAAAGCAGAATGGCAGGAGCCGGGCTGAACGGTATTTTTTTCATTAACATTCAGAAAATCTGGGTTCGGTGGGACAATAAATTAACAGCAGCTGAGCAGAAATGACCCATTTGATTATTCAAGACTTTCCAGGAGCGCGGGGGAAGCAGCGGGGCCGGGAGCACCTCTGCCATTCCCACAGCAAAGAAATTCCTCTGTGCCCTCAAAGCTCTGCTCCCCGGGCACCGAGCTGAGTTCAGCCACAGAACCACGCTCGGGAGGGGGGAGAAGAGAGGCTTCGCAGCTGATTTAGCTTTGAGTGGAGTGAAAGCAAATATTCCCATCACAGCTGGTGTGCGCTGGTGGCAAAGAGCTCAGTGCTGACTGCCAGGTTACAGCGAGTTCCCAATGCAGAGCCCCAAACCAACACCAGTAAAGTAAAATTTTAGAAAGTTATAAAAAGAAAAATAGAGGTTCTGCCTTCCCCACTCAAACATCTTCCCCTCAGAGCAGTCACAGCCCCCCTTTCTTTGGTGCCATCGTGTCCCTCGGGGCAGCTTCTGAAGCCACGCCTGGGACACAAACTGACCTTAACCCCCGTCCCTTCCCTGTGAAGCAGCAGCTTCCCCCACACCCCACGAGGTCCCGGCCCTTCCCAAAGCACAGGTCCAAGGCTTCCCCACGAGCCTCGGCACTGAGAAATACCCGAACCACTGCTGTCACTCCTGTGAGGACTGGGACGTCTTGGGCTAAAAAATCTGATTTTTAAAGGTGCTAATTAGCAGCTGAGCTCTTCTGAGAAATGTCACCCCGTTTGTGGGCGACAAACACCTCTGCGAGCAGGACCCTCGATTCCCTCATCCCCATTTCATGGATGTACAGATAAATTTTCCCCCTCATTACCTGGAATCGTTCCGGTTTCCTGCTCAGACACTTGCCCACGGCTAGCAATTATTTACTGCTCATTATCACGGTCTCCTGTCAGATTCAGGGAGCTGGGACTGAGCAGGAAACAAGGAACAGAAATCCCGGGCTTATGGAAACACCAACAACATTAAAATGCAAGGGAAGAAGAAGTACCTTAAGCTCCTACGCGATTTACAAACTTCCCGAGGAGTGACAACCATTCCTGAAAGGATTTGTTACCATCAGACCAATTTAAGGTGCTGTGACAGTACTGAACCCTCTGCATTTAACATTGACGGGGAAAGAACTTCACAGTTTTGCTTCACAGAAAGTCAATTAAATTTTGACTTTGGGAAGGTGCTGTGATTTCCTTACGTGCATCCTGTCCTTCACTAATTATTTCTCTGTTTAATTCTCGCTGCCGGGGAACGCACTCAGAGCTCTCTGCAAACAGGAGGCTCATTAAAGCCTTGCTCCCGAGTTCACGGAGATTACAGATGTGCACCAAAAAATGGATGCTGCTCTTTAAAAAGTGCATTCCCCCCCAATTCTCCTTGAAGAATGAGTTCCATCCTGGCTCATTTTCCTAAACAGCTGAAGAGTCCCTTAGGAAATATCCCAGACAAGCAGGGCCCATTTCTTTCCGTGCTTATTTCAGTCCCCAGTAGCTGGTGCTATTAGAGATGCAGAAGGGTAATGAGGCAGCAGAGGCTGTTATTGGGGACCCTGCTGGAGGGATGAGGGGCTGCCAGGGCAGGAGCCTCGCCTTGGGCTAGCTGGAATTGGAATTTTGAGGGTAAATTAACTGGACCTGAGCCCAGATGGGAAATGCTGCCTGTGCCCTGCAGGGCTGGAAACGATTTTCTGACACTAATACAGAAGGGGGAGGGGGTGGTACCTGGGCAGAGCAGGAAACACCTGGAATAAGAACCTTCCTTAGGTTCCTGACAGGCCAAGGGGATGCTCCGGCTGCCTCTAGATACTCTGCACAAGGAATTTTACAACTCCCTCCGTTCTTCCCAGCACTTTCAGGATTTTTTTTTATCACTAACCAGGGAAATCACCTCATTATCTCCATTATTATTCCTAACAGCACCGGGAATGTTCTGAGGTGTTTCACTGAGCAGTTTAAAAATCAAGCCAAATCCACCAGGCTGAGAAACACCAGAGAAAAGTTTAAATCAATGGTTTTTACTCCCTCCCCAGCAGTTGTGTTCGTGGGAAGCTTTCATTGGGCTGGACGCGGGGAGAGGCTGGTGCCAGGCACAGTCACATCAGATCAGGGCTCCAGGAACTCGGGAATGAGACAGACACAGCTCCTTCTGCTCCCACTGTGCCTCTAATCACCCACCCTGTGTGTCAGCAAACCTCGTCGTGCTGTCACAAGCGGCCCCAGCGCTGAACTCTGCCTTGTCCGGACAGCTTCACTGCTCGTAAACACAGCAACCACAACCAAAGGCTGCTTATGACAGATTGATTCCTCACTGTGCATTGACCCTTCCTCCGAGGCCTTTTATTCAAATTAGAGTAAACCCATCCTAGAAACCCGAGCATTAATTGTTATTATTCCAGGCTCCTGAAACACGGAGTCCTCCAGAGGCAGAGACCCAGGGCTGGCAGAGTGAGACAGCACGGCAGGAATTAAAGGCCATCAGCAGAACCTAAACATGTTAATTCTCACACTCAGAACCAAACTGGGACCCTTAATGGCAGAGGGAACGGCTCTGTCCCTGCCCGCAGAACAAACCCCAGCTGCTGATCCCGGCTGGTGGCTGCACGGTGGCCACACAGGATTGTCCAAACCTGGACCCCTGAGCACATCCAGGTACACCCAGAGTCAGAATTTGCCAGACCTCTGGTCTTGTAAAGCCGGTCCTGGATGCCAGGAGAAATCCAACAGGTTTCCCTGCACCAGCTCTGAAGACAACCAGGAAACGCTGAGCAGATGCCACAGCTCCCCAGCGTCACCGCCTGCCGTTGTCCTCTGTGACTCCCGACGTGCAGCGCTCATTCCAACGTTTGATTTTAATGAATCCATTCAGGAGTTATTAAAATCACTGCCCCTCCCCCCAGACAGAAGAGTGGCTTCACTCAAAGACAAGAGTTCAGCTCAAGTCCAGGGGCTGCAGCTCGAGTGGCAGAGAATGAGCACTGTGACACTTTTAACCTGTCATGGAGAGGGTTGCATGTGGGAGAACCCCAAAGGACAGCCAAGGACCAGGAATGGCAGGGAAATCTGGACTCTCTGAAGGGGCACAAGCTGAACTCTGCTCCGGGGAGAGATGGACTCGGGCTGGGATAAAGAAAAGACAATTCATTGCTCTGGTTCCTGCACAGTGCCCGCTGCTGAGCCCGTTACAGCCACAAGGAAAAGCAACACAAAACAGGTTTGTTGGGTTTTCTCCCTCTCCCGAGCACCGCGTCATTGACACCCATCTAAATATTCAGCAGGGCGAGCGTTCTGCTGTTTAGTCTCATCACGCCGTGGAAACACGGGCTGCGTTCACCCCTCAGATTTCCCAGCAGAAATTACACAAGCCTGGTGTGAGCTGAACATTTGCGATAAGCCAACCTCCTCCTGCTGCTCAGGAGCTGAGACCTGAGCTCCTCGATTTTCCGAGTGGCTGCAGCTCCCACCCCTCTGCAGGGACCGAAACCTGCCTGGCAGCACCTGTGCTCCCTCACTGCCCAAATTCTGCCCCGACAGCCGCTCAGAAATACCCCGAGAACGCGCAGGGCTGGACTGGCCACAGGAGCGGGGCTGGGAAGGGAGAGCGGCTTCTGTAACATCCCAAATGCCGGGAACACAGAAAATCCCCGGACCCAGAACAAGGCACGGTGCTCCTGCTGTAACCCAGGCGCAGGAAAACACCATTTCTGCTCCTGGAAGCATTCATCACTGCCAGTGTCCCCGGAGGGGCTGTCACTGCTGCTCCAGGCTGGCATCTGGCAGAGGGGGAGGCACAGGGGGAATGCAGAGGAGAAGGGGGAGAAGCTGCCAAGGAGACGTAATAAATTCATTTCTCCAACACAGGACCAAGCTTGGCGTTAAATGTCAAGTGCTGGATTAGCAGCTGGGGGGGAACAAATCTCTGTTTCAGCCTCTGAAATCAAAGTCGATTGGGCCAACTAAAAGGCTGAAGGAGGTGGCACCTGCGAGTGAATATAGAAAGGATTTCATCGTCTCCCCTGCCCCGAAATTCAGGTAAAAATGTTGCCCTGCAGAGGTTCAGCGGGGTCCCTTCTATCCTTGTCCCTTCCCTGTCCTTGAATTTCTCCTTCCAGGTGAAAGTGAAGAGCCCGGAGAAGCTGAGCTGTTGCTGTTCCCAGCGCAGCACCGAGCCCGGCCTGAGGCGATGCTGCTCCGCACGCAGCAAATGCCAAGAAAATTAAAACTTTCTTCCTTTCTTCCTTGATTTTTTTTTTTCCTCCCATTGAAATTCAACATCCACTCCAGCGAAGCTCTCTGCTGCTGGGTGACCTTTGTGTGACATTTGCTTTGCTGGGAGCGCCAGGAGGGACCAGCCCAGCCCCGGGCAGGGAGGGAAGGACTGGGGTGAGCTGGCTCTGGGGGTCCAGGGAGGATCCTGGAATCACAGCCCTGGACACAAGGACAAAGCTCTGACTGCCAGGTCTGCCGATCCCTGTCACCACACCAGCACAATTCCACCTGGGACAGCTCCAGAGTCCCTGGATTCTGGGATCAGGGCACCTCCCTGGTGGCACCAAGTAAAAGTGACAACGGTTTAGCACAGGTGCCAAAACAGAGTCACCTTACAGCCTATCAGCTTTGTATGTTTAATACATTTGACCTCTTTTTATTCTGCTTCCAAACTCTTCATGCCAACAGTTGATTCCTCCTGCTTAGAAAAGGAAAGAGGTAAAAAGCACACGAGTGGTAGAGCAAACCCCAGCAGAGCCATCCATGAAACAACAGAGAGAAAAATAATCCACTTTCCAAACTTTTATAAGGCATAAATGGGTCTGTGTTTGGGTAAGTTCTGCAGGATTCTTGATCCAAAAAAAAATATAATTAGAAAATGAAACCTTTCTAGCAGTTAGCTCTCACAGTCTGGGGGTTTAAAACACTTCTGTAAATAGAATTATCTGCTTCAGAGACATTAAACCCACCAGTGGAATCTCTTGCGTTACCACATCGTGAACATCTGACCTCCAACACGGGGAAATAATGAAAAATTAATGGATCCAGATGTGCCAACCCTGCCAATGGCAGATGTTCATTTTACACACCATTTAGAAATCCCCAGTGCATTGGAGTACATGAGGATAAAACGATGGAATAATGGGAAGAGAGGGAACAGTGCTGGGGAGTGAAATGTGCACCTTCCCAGGAGGTGGAAATGCAGGGAAGGGCAGGAGATCACACTGAGAACGTGTCCCCTTTTTATGGCAGCAGCTCTAACTCGGGGACTTCTCTCCGGACACTGCTGGGACTGTCCCCAACACCTTCATCCAATCATTCCTAAAGGTGCAGCATAAAGAACAAGTGGCAAAGAGTTTGAAGGAACAAAACATGGTCAGAACTCACCCCCAGCAGGAATTTGCCAGCCTCGATCCATTCCTCTGCCATGAACAATCATTTATCTTTTTTTCTCCTTTTGCTTCTGGAGCTTTTGTCCTCTTGGAGATTATCTTTGCCTCTTTTCTGCCCATCCCACCTGGCACTGACCCCTTAATGAGGTCCAGATGGAACCATCCCTCCTCAGCTCTGCCTGTCCTGCCCAGGGGTTTCACTGTGATGCCTTCGGGTTTAACTTTTATATTTTTCAAATCCTGTACTGCCTGGTGTGTAACTCTGAAGTTTCTTGTAGCCTGTTAATTTCTGCTCCCTCGTGCTAGGTAGATATAACAAAGCATCAACGAGACATAACAAGGCATCAACTGCACCACAACCCCACTAATGCCCCCGTATTTAGGAGGGATCTGTTGTTCCATCCCTGAGGTTCTGCACAGAGTTCCTGCAACCCAAAAATGCATCCCTGAGCAGAAAAGCCTTCAGAAAACTGCTGCTGGGAGTGTTCAGGTGTCCAGGGACACTCCCAACCCCTTCCCCCCACTCCTGCAGCCCCTTGCACCCTCCCTGGGAGCTTTGGGGCTGCCCGGGACCATGTGTGGATGTGATCCTGAACAATTTGTCCCAGCAGGTTCTGAAAGCCCTGGCTAGGAGCCTGTTTGTGCTCAGTGCTTTGATAACAACCCTGATGACCAAACCTGAGAGCAGGGAGGGGAGATGGGAGCTGGTGGTGTTTGAAGATCAGCTCAGTGCTCAAAGCTGAGCCTTGCAGCAGCAATCCTGACTCGGTGCCTTTGATTTGCACACAGGTGACAAAGGCACTATTGACCAGGCAGGATCGATTAAAGCCCTGCATGGAAATGTTCTCTGGGGCTGTCCTCCCCTTGGAGGGTGTGAGGTGCTGCAGACCAATCCTGGTGACAGAACACATCCAATTCCTACTGGATCTGGGTCACCATCCACCCTGAAGGAGGCAGGAGCAAGCTCTCAAATCATCTCAGCCGCTGCCGCAGATCCCCACACAGACCCCAGACAGCACAGGGAACCTTCTCCCCCGCCCCGCGTGGAATCAAGAGGAGAAAAACTGGCACTGAAAGGGAAAGAACCAAACCTGAGTTCAGTGCTTGGAAAGGGAAACTGCTGAGGCCTCCCTGTTCCATTCCCAGCTCCAAGCGCAGGGTGTGGGGCACTGGGCTGGCTGGGGGCACTGGGCTGGGTGCTGCTGTGATTTTCCTCTGTAAAACACCCCCCAACAAACACCTAAGGCAGGACAGAGACAGGGCTGCAGCACGGGCACCGCTGCCTGCCCAAGGTCACACATTTGGCCTGTGGCACAGCCGGGCTGGGCTCACAGGAGCCACGGGAGTGACTTGTCCTGTTAGAGCAGAGCCCCGGAGCTGAGCAGACAGGAGGACACGCAGTGCCCGAGCCACCCACCCCAGAGGGACAGGAGACGTGTGGGGACAGTGGCCTGGGCTGCCCTGGGAAGGCTCATCCCACCCTGTGCCGCTCGCTCAGCATTCGGCAGGTGGACACGAACTGCAGAGACTTTATTTACCACTTTATGGGCAATAACACAAAGATTTATCAATCCCCAGAGGGGAAAAAAAAACGGGGGGGGAAAAAAAAGCCCAATTTCTCAGCTGAGATTAGAGAGAAATAGGGAAGGGGCAAATCCTCGGAGCACAAACAGATTGCACTATTTATGTATGAAAATGTTTTCTGCATCTATAAACTTACCGTGCCCAAGCACTTTAATTAATTGCAGGGGTTGCCATGGCAACCTCCGTAACTCAATTATAGCTCTGCAGAGGTGAGTGTGCTTGTGCCAGAGCAGGTACCTCGTGCTGGGGCTGCGGTGGGGAGCAGCTCCCACGGAAATGGGAGCACGGTGGGGTCTCTGGCAGGAGGGGCAAGGGCTGCTGCGGACCTGACCCGCAGCGTCCCAACAACTCCAATTATCCCGGTTCCACCCACTCCGCAGCCCTCTGAGGGATGACACAACACGGGAGCACCATCAACAGATTGGTGCCCAAGTGTCTGACTAAACACAGCTGATTTCCCTGGCTCCAGCCCGGGCTGGGCAGAGCAGCAGCGTGACAGGTGGAGAGGAGATTTTGAGGAGAGAACTGCAGCTCCTGACAGGCTGCGGGAGCCCCAGGGCCCCGGGTGAGGGGGACACAGCTCCCACAGCGGGACCTCAGCAAGTACAGCGCAACTGCCCGGCCCTAAAGGTCTGCTCTGCGCAGATCCTCCCTCTGGCACTGCCGAATTCAGCCTCTTGTTTGTGCCTCAGCCCCCACCTGTAAGATCAGGGCAGCACCTCCTGGGTCCTGAACAACTCAGAGACAAAAATTATCATCAGCTCCGAACGGGCAAGGTCCGTTTGAAGGTTCCTATCAGATTAATGATCAATACCACAGGAGTTACTATTCACTCCGAGCCTCACAAAGACCGAATTTCTTCCCTGCACCACATCAGACAAACCATCTGCATCACAATCAGCGTTTGCCTCCAGACAGTTCCAAAGCAGAGGCAATGACCCCTCTGTGTGCCACAGATCCGAACGATCAACAGGAAAACAAAGGCAGGAAAAAGAAAACGGAGAAATGACATTTCCTCAGCGTTATCGCCTGCAATCTGTGCGATGATAACCTTTCCATCCATCACGAAAAGTCACCTGCCACGTGAACGGGCTCCATTCTCCCCACACCTGCTCTGCTCTTATCTTCGTTCCTCTGGCACCTCTTCCAGGACTCGTGTGACAAAAGGCGCCCTGCCAGTCCAGCTCACGTGTCTGTCACCCCCTGTCCTGAACGTGGCTGTGGCAGGATGTTCCTTTGCCCCTCTCTAGGTCCTGCCACTCGAGTTAAGTGTCCTTTTCTCCCATTTTAAATTAAATGCTTTGTTAGGTACCTCTAAAGGTGTCTCTGGTGAGACTCTGTGGTATTTCTTCCCCTCTCTGCCCTCATCCTTTGAGGTCACGGACAGAGACTCCAGCTTGTTTCATAAAGGTTAAATGCAGCTTCCAGAAGAGGAGCTTGAACTTTGGAGATCCGAGGGAGAGAAAAAGCAGCCCCCTCAGAGAATACAAATTGCTTTGTGAGCAGCAGTGAGCAGGGAGGATGGAGCAGCAGCTGGACAGAAAACAGCAGCTCCCATCCTGAGCAACAGCTTCATCTGTCTGTGCAAACCCACTGCTCCCTTCCTGCCTCTGCAGAGCAGGAACTTGCCAGAGGCTTTTTCTTTCAGCAGAGCCCCCACCAGCTGTGCCCGTGCTCCCTGAAGGATGCACAGAGTTAACTCTTCAGAGCTGGCATCTCCAGCCTGGCAGGCGAATGGATGCTCCCTTGAAGTCACAGTACTCAGAGCCTCAACAAATTTTGCTCTGCTCTTCACCAGGCACCTTCAATCACAAATTCCTGCTCTCATCCTCCTAGGGCTGGGATTAGCCCAGTTCAAAGGATCCCACTCTTCAGGAAAGGTTTTTACTTCATTTTTCATTCTCTGCTTTTTTTCCCTGTGCCCACCCAATTTTGCTGGGTTACCAACAGAGAACTGCACAAATGCCCAGTGTTTTATGTTCAGGGTTGTGTTTTCCCCAGGCTGCCAGTGCCAGGTCCCCTGACTCATGTTCTCCCACTCTGAGGGAATCCTCCCCACAGCCCCAGTTTGTGGGTGCACACCTCAAATGAGAGCCTGGAACAACAGAAATCCCAAACTTCTCCAGTGGAATCCCGAACAACAGGTGTTACAGGGAGAAATTGGCCAAGCAGCTCCAAGTCTCCTAAGTGGGCTCTACTAAACTGCGGCTGGGTTTATAACACATCCAGAATTTTCTTCAGTCTATCAAGGCTCTGTCTTTAAAAGTTTGTTGGTTTTTTTTTTGCTCCTCAGCGCTGTACTCACAGAGTTGTGGTAACTGGATGTGATTTTTGCCTTGGCAGGGTTTGTGGAGGCCGAGGCTGGCAGGGAATTAATCCCTGGCTCCCTGGCAGAGCAGCAGCCTCTGGGGCCCGGGATTATCAAGGTTAGTTTAGCAGCAAGCTCTGCTCGAGTGCATCAGACATGACTGGACATCTCCAAGGGCCAGCCAGCGCTGCTGAGGAATTCCAAAAACATCCTCCTGCAGAGAGACATTTCTGCTCTCTTCACGCCAGTTTGGTTTAACCCGTTAGAGGCACAGCAAAGCTGGGGTGGGGGCCCGCTGCAGGCTGCAGTTGTTTCTGTGAATTTGGGGTTTACAATCTCTTGATTAAATTATATGAGATTTCTCCTTACTTCCAACTGATGGCTGCACTGGAATCTCCCATGAAAGGAGCTGCAGGATCTTTCCATAGGTGTTTAATTCCTATTTGTATGTGTAAATACATGTGTTAAAACAGGTTAAATAGATAGGTTAAAACAGGTGCAAAAAGTGGTAAATCAGACACTTCCCGTTCCAGTTCTCATTATTCAAGAGTGAGGGAGAGCAGCAGACCAGAAACAAAACTCAGAAAGCCCAGGACATGTTGTGTGCCATTTGCTGAGCAGCAGCAATCAGACATCAAAATTCCAAACAGATAAAAAAGCCAAACCAAGCTCACACACTGAGAAAGTTCCACCTTTGCATGGATTTAAGGCAGGAAAAGAAAAATTGACCTTGCTTCAAGGCATAAATCGACCTCTAATGGATTAGGATTTTTCCTGCGAGCAGGTCTTAATTAAGAACTGCACAAAATCACTTTGCAGCATTACTGTGAGTGGCAGCCACTTCTGGGGAGTTATTAAATTAAAGTGCTGCTGACGGGATCGGGCCATGCAGCCACTCCCAGGCCACCCAAGGGATCAGCTCCGCACAGAGCTCCAGTGGGTCACGGTCCTGGTGGCTTTGGAAAAACCAAAGGGGACAATCCCCCCACGAGTGCCCTGCCCATCCATTCCCGTGGTGCTCCCGGAGCTGTGCCCCAGGGAATTGTGCAATGAGGGGTGCAGGGCTCTCCCGGGGGTGAGGGTTGGGTTGGGTTGGGTTGGCTGCAGAGCCACCCACCAGCAGGGATCCAAGGGGACACACCTGGCAGGTGACACACCCAGCACGGGACACGCCCGGCAGCCCCAAGACACCAGCTCCGCACCCGCCCACATCTCCTCACATCTCCTCACATCTCCTCTCCTCCCGCTGCCCGGGTTCACCTCCCAGGGCAGATCAGAGGAGGAAGCAGCGCTGACCTCTCACCCTGCGCCTCTTCCCAGCCCTCCCAAAGGCGCTAATTAATGCATCCCAGCACAGCACGGCCCCGCTCCTGCTGCTGCAGAGCCCATCTGCTCCTGATCCCGCCCTGAGCACTCCCGGCAAGGGCTCACACCAGCCACACCAGGGGTCTGCCCATTGACACCAGTGCAGGCCACGGCCACGCTGGTCAGAGGCATTCCCTGGGCACAATTACTGGGACAATTACTCCCTGAAGCATCGGCAGCCTTCATGTTTCTGCAGGAAATTCAGAGAAGGAAGCACAAAGATACTGAGAATCCAGCTAATGCCACGAGAAAAGGTCACAGAGGAAGCTGAGATCACAAGCAATGTCAGGATTATCCCTCTTCCATCTCTATTTCAGCTCTGGTTTTTTATAAAAAGCAAAGTCTGCGGAAACTCGAAGCTTAATACTGAAAGGTAGATGCTCATCTACACCAACACCACCGCCCTTGGAGCACCAATCTTTGAATCTAAACCTCTCTGTGAACCTCACACTTGATCCCACACTTTGATTTAGTAAAGAATGATATGCACAGCATCATCTGCGGCTTTAGAGAGCTTCTGTAAAGGGATTTTTAGCAAAGGCAGTGAACAGCTCTGCAGAAATTGTCTCCCCTCGGGTGGAACAGAAGCGGGTGTGGGCAGGATCCTGTGAGCGGTGCCAGCAGCCCCAGAGCTGACCCTGTGAGGGCTGACCCTGTTGCACACCAACTTCTGAATGCATTTAACCCAAATTCTCTCTGCTCTGATAACTTAACTGCTCTCCACCAGAGAGCCACTGGGAACCTGTTGGGGAAAATAAACATCCCAATAAAAATCCCACCAACAATAACCCCTCCAAACCATTTAACAGTCGGGAAAAAATCAATGATTTTTTCCCCCCTTCTCTTGTCAGCAGCTCTTCAGAGGAAATAAACATTCCATGAGCCCCTTTCATAAACTGAATACAAGCAAGGCTTTTTTTTTTTTTTTTTTTAAATAACAATCCCCCAACAAATAACTTTAAAAAGACAGGCCCACAGTGGAATGCAATTTATTCTTCAGGCTTGCACCTTATCCCACTTAATTACTCCACAGGAGTAAATTCCCTCTTAGTGGCAGCTGCCAACCCATGACCTTTACATCACAATTTTCCCCAAACTTCTGAGAGGCCCCCAGATTTCCTAAAGGTAGCGCTAAGCTGGTATTCAGGTGATGCCATCTGAAACGATGGTGCTGCATAATTGTTTTCCTGAGATCATTCCCAGTGAGATCCTGATGCATTATTTACACTCCTGCGTGGACAAAGCACTGCGGAAGTGCAGAACGAGTAATAAAATAATGTTACCCTGACGTTCCAAACTGCAGGGGGAAGAAAGCATTTCCAGCATATTAACGCTAAAAGCGTATTTTCCATTTTCATTGAAGTCAGTCTTTTGTAAAACACGTTAATCACCCGTCACACAGGCGTCAGGGTATCCAAGGGAACCCCGAGCCGGGATCTCATTCCAGGCTGCCCAGGTACCACAAAGAATCATCGCTAGCTCCCAAAAAAACGAAACAAATGCAGAAACCAGAGAGGGTGAGGAGGGAAGAGCAACTGGTGAGTAAACCTGGCAGGAGCAGCCCCAGATTCTGGAGTTATTCCTTGTCTGCCTCACACCCAGAGCCAGGTGATTACAGGAACAGATGTAGAGCTCTGGAAAGCCAATGAATCAATGCACAGTTAAATTACACAGCCCGTGAAAATCAATGGAAGCACAAGATATAACACCAGGATATAAAAATCCTGCAAACAATAAATAAAGCAGAGCCATATTTAGGGACTGCCTTGTTATTTATCTGAAGCAGGGCTTGGGCTCATTGTTCACACCTGAGCAAATCACTGCCCAAAAATGAAGCTCACAATGCACCTCTCCCATCTCCCCCTTAAATGCCAAATATCCTCACATTTATAGCAATTTCCTCTATACACCTCAGAGTTTCTGAGTGCAGCACCCTGCCCTTGTTCCTCTTCCCCAGAGAGGCCAGTGCAGGATAACAATTCCCTGAGGATCAGCGCTGGAGGGGCTGGAGAACCCTGGCAATCAAATCAGTCCAAACGAGGCACCCACTTCAGGTGTAACACCTCCAGCATCTCAGGGTTATTGTTTTAAATCCTGCTTTTTCATTGCTTCTATTTCTTTTTCGAGACAAAGGAAGAGAAAGAGAGCTGCAGTCAAATTAATGTGTATTTATAGCAGGCATTGATTGCACTATTTATTCATGCTCTTTCTGGCAACTCAAATCAGCCCCATGTCCTTAAGGGGCTCAATTTCCTCCTCACTGATCACCTGGAGCATTTTCCCGAACTCTCTGAGCAGCTCTGTGGTCGAAGTGATTGGGCTGGGACAACTCCTCTCCACACACCTCCGTCCCTCTCAGTGCTCCTGAAGAGGCCGCGAGCTTCCTGCAGGACATCTGAAAGGATTTTCTGGTGTTCTGCTTGGAGAAGGCAGCGTTAGAGCCATCTCCCCCCATCCCACAGAGAATGGCCAGCGGGAGGTTCAGGGTCCCTGGGTAATCCCCAGCTCAGCTGCGAGATGCAGATTAAAGCCTCATCAAGCCCCTTTTCTGTCTCTGTAGCACAGACTCATTTTCCAGGTTCAGAAGCCTCTGGAACGTTGCCAAAGGGAGAAAGCACCGATGGTTTCAGCAGTTCTGGTCCAGCCCCCCCAGGGCTTGCAGGGTGACACGAAGGTGGCAGTGGCTGCACAGCCCCGGCCCCAGCGGGAGCAGCAGAGCAGAATCCCAGTTTTCTGTGGCTCCCAAGGCCTGGAGCAGTGTCCACTCTGAGTCCAATCCAAAGCTGAAGGGCTGAAGCTCAGCACCAGTGGCTGTTCCTTTGCCCCACTCAGCTCACACCCCCTGAGCCCCACAGGTCCCCTCCCCTGCATGGCAGAACTCCTGGAGCCTGTCCTCATTATTGTTTCATAAACTGCAGGGTTTAAGGCTTGTTTGTGTTACAGCTGCTGGCGTTAAGGTAACACTTACCCCGAAGCTTTCATAAAACTTTCAGAGCTGCTATTATTTTTAACCTGCTGCCAGAGGCGAATCTTCCAGGAGGAGGCAGCTCCAGGAGCCGCCAAGTTCCTCCTGGCAGGACAGACTCTGTGTCCTCACCAGGGCCGGCGAAGTGCAAACCAGTTCCCCCTGCCAGTGCCACCAGGGCAGAACTTTGGCTCAGTGCTGACCCACACAGATCCACCAATACCAACTTTCAAGGAGAAAAATGACAGGAGAATTAACCAGCTCCCCACGTGACAGCGGGATGTTCTTATCCATCCTGGGTTAATACCTCCTGCTCTTGTTATGAGCCACTCTTAGATCCTCCAAATTCATCACTTAATTCCAATTGCCCTGCAGAAATAGCAGGTTCTTTTGAAAACTCAATTTGAAAGATCATTAAAACATACAAAAGACTTTGTCTGTTGGGGGAAAAAAAACCCTGTGTATACAGAGGAGGGGGGAGAGCAGAGCTCACACATGGAAAATGACAGCGCTTTCCACCTGAACCTCTTCAGCTGGAGTTGCTAAGTAACCATGACACACCACTGTGCATTCTCTGCAGCCTCTGGTCTGAGCCTGACAGGCTGATTAATTCTGCCGCGTGCCCAACCTGCACCGCCAGTGTTTTAAACACTTCAGCATTTACCTGGACAGGAAGGGAGGGGGGTCGGGAGGGAGGAGCAACAAAACAAAACTAAACAAGAAAACCTACAGGCCAAACCTATCTATAATTTATAAATTAAGTTTTATTACCAGGCTGCCATATTTAGACAGGAAACCAAACTCCACTTCCACAGAGAAGGTGATCTATGCAGCGGTTGCTCCCTCTAATATCTGAGCCTCCCACAGCAGTAAATCCATTTCTCTGGCCTCCAAAGGATGCACATTTAATTACGGCTCCTGTGTGGCAGTGTTTGGAAAGAGACAGTGAAAGAACAGCCTCCACTGTCTCTGCTCTGCCCTCTGAGAACCCCCATTCCCGGGGGAGGGAGTTTGAGGAAGTCAGCACAGTCCCATCTCTGTGTCAGTGCTCAGTGAACTAAACTCTCTGAATTCTGTTTGTACTCCAAGGGTTCCCCCCGCCCCGTGACAGCTGAGCAGGACATTAATTAACACAGGGAGCAATGATCATTGGGTGATTATTCACCATCACAGCTCGGGGACAGCCAGGCAGGGCTCCCAGTGGGACTGCACTGCTTAAAGGACTCCTGGATGGAAGGAAAGGTGGTTCACAGACCCAACACCACAGGCAGGACCGCAGAATTGGCTGACAGCTCCCACCTCACGCTTCCCAAAGAAACCCTCCCTTTTTCCAGAGAAACCCTCATGTTTCCCAAAGAAACCCTCAATTTTTCCAAAGAAACCCTCTCATTTCTCCCGAACCACCAGTAACAAAACCAGAATCCCCTTTGTGTTCCCGTTGTAATGCAATTGTGTCTTGTTTGCTAAGTGCAATTTGACTTGATTGACTAATTAGGCACTGCAGAATACTGGTCTTGGAGCAATCAATCTGTCTGGTCATATGAAATATTTCCTCTTTTAACTCTGAGGAACTTTTTGGGAGACCAGAGGCTGCCACTTGAAGCATCTCCCCGTGGCCAGGGGCACAGGGGACACTCCCACGTTGGTGGTGACCTCTGGTATTCAGTGCCTGCTGTGTGTGTGCTTCTTCATCTGCATTCAATTTCCATCAGATATGCACAATAACCCAAGGAAATTATTCTTCCTCCTCACTCTGAGCGCACTGAGAGGTTCCCAAGTACTTCATCTAATGCCTTACACTTGTTTTACCTGCCCCCCCCCCATGTTTTATCCTTGCAAACACGGAGTACACGGCATTAAATCCTCAGCACAGATGCTGCAAATCACCTGAGCTCGGGTGTGTTTTGTGCATCTCCTCGGGGTAATGAAGGAGCTCAGAAAAGAAATAATTCATTTACAGCAGCTGCAGGTGAGAGCCACAAGGTGCCTTTAACTCAGCAGAGCTGAGGGTGCACGCAGGTACCAAACTGTGCAGTGCTGAGCACACTGCAGTCCTTGACTGCTTTAATGTTAAATTAATTAATCAAAAGATAATTAAACATCCCGGACATACTTGTGTTCAGTAAGTGGGACATGCCTGGTTTTCCTCCACGTGAATTCCTCCTGATGAAGCACTTTCTGCTGCACCACAGAAATAAAACCGAGTCTCTTGGTGATTCAGTGCAGATCCAGCAATTAATTCCTCTTCTCTGAGATTTTGTTTTAGAAGTTCAGTTTCACTAAGAAAGAAAAAAAACTTTAATTTAAATCTCTGTGTGATAACTGATAACAATTTTATTTCGCTCCCACTGGGGCAGGATGGAAGTGTATTTCAGGCCAAACCCAGAGTGGTTAATCTAAATACCTTCAGTGCTCAAGTGAAGGTTGCAGATGAAGGGGGGATGGTTGCTCCCTCTTTATCCCCCT
The DNA here is from genome assembly GCF_965178545.1 of Coloeus monedula. Lineage (NCBI taxonomy): Eukaryota > Metazoa > Chordata > Aves > Passeriformes > Corvidae > Coloeus > Coloeus monedula. Next base: position 980,066 of record NC_138808.1, on the reverse strand, counting down.
TCACCTTCACATAAATCAGCTTTTGGAGGGCTCCTGGTCATTGCAGAGCTCTCCCAGCTTCTCTTCTGTGTGGGACACACTTCTGGCTGCCTTCACCACTCCAACGCTTCGTGGGGACACATTTTCCTTTTGTCTGGATTAAAAAATATAATAGTTGCAAACCAGCAAAGTGTAACTGGAGAGAAGTTTAGCCCAGCAAAGTTTATGATCAGAACAGGCAGGTGGAAATGGATCAAAACCAGTTGGGTGAGGCAAAGGGATGTGAAAAGAGCTCTGAACAGGGTGCTTGAGCCCAGTCACCTGCTGCTGGTTTTGCTCTGGTTTCAGGAGGAGAGATCCCGTTCTGGGAAAAGCTGGGCTGCTCTGCCAGATCAGATTCCTTCCTTTCTATCAACAGTTCCTCTGTGGCTGCGTTTCCTAACTACCGACGTCCCCACAACAATTAAATCAGGCACATCTTGCAGGGCTGCTCAGAATTACTCATTTTCAGACACCTGTTCCTTCGGATACTTTTCCTGGTGCTTAATGAGAAAATTCCCTTCCAAGTAACAACACCAGGATGAGGAGACAAACCCACCTGCACCACAGTGAGCTCTGCGCCCCGTTTTCCTCGGTATCCAGTGTAAAGACACACGAACTGTAAATGAAAACGTTTACAGAGAGTGTCCAGAACGGCAGTGAAGGCAATCACAGGATTTTTGGAATCAATCACAGGATTTTTGGAAGCAATCACAGGATTTTTGGAAGCAATCACAAGATTCTGAAAGCAATCACAGGATTCTGGAAGCAATCACAGGATTTTTGGAAGCAATCACAGGATTTTTTTCATCAAGCACTGGGTGCAGCCCAAGTGACGATTCTGCTGCTGTCTGTGGCAAACCCCTTCGCTGCAGCCCGTGCCAGGCTCCGGCTCACGAGCTGCGGAACCAGGCAGGGGCTGAGGACTGCAAAGAGCAGCAGAGTCGGGGTGGGCGTTCATCAGCCCCCCAGCCGAGCCCTGCACTGGGCACATCCCGCACCACCACCCTGATCCGGGCAGGACAAAATCCCAGCTCCGTCCCACGCCAGCGTTTCCTAAAGCACTAAACACCGAACCAGCTGTGTCCTTTACCTGCCACCCACTGCTGGCAGCGAGCTGGGCTCAGCCAGAGCATCCCTGGCATTCCCGGGTGGAACAACTGATTCCAGCCATCCATCACCGGTGTTTCCCCCCTCCCCTCAGTTTGTATCCCTAGATTTAATTTGTAACCGAGATGTTTTGCTGTTGTTTCATCAGGTTTTTTTAACAGCGTCTTCTAATTGACGGCTCCAAATTCGATGCTGCAATCACGTGATCGGCTCCTCGTTAAGCATTCCCTGTTTTTGAGTACCAGGATCTGCCATTCCCCCTGGCCCCAGAAAGTCTGATACACCTGCACTCCGTGTACCTAACCACACACTTCCACACTGAACATCCAAAAAGAAAAACTATTTTCAGTTCCAACAGAAAAAAAAAAAAAAAAGCAGAGAAAAACAAAAGGTACTGCTCTGATCCAAGGAAATGTGTGCAGCTGGATCAGCGTTTCTATCAAAAAAAAAATAAAGCTAAAGCGACAGTAAAAAGCCTTGCCTTGCGCTAAATTTATGTAAATAACAAAGGCAAGAAAATGAATATTCATGTGCCACGTGCTGCTTAATGGGCTCCTGCCGTATGTTCCAGGAGTTCTGCCCTGAGCCGGGCGGCTGCAGCTCCGAGGGGTCTGCAGGGGCTGGGCAGAGCCTCTGCCATCGCTGCGGCAGCAGGGAAGTCTCTGGAGCCAGGCTTGGGCAAAAGGAGCTTTTCCCAGACCTAGGGCTGTGCCTCCAGCCTTGGCATGGCCCCGCCGGAGTCATTACGGGTGGAAAACCCCGGCAGACCATCGAGTTCAGCCCCAGCGGGCACTGCAGAGCTCCGGCTCAGAGCTTCAGCTGCCTCTGCGACCACGAATTCTTTTTTTTCCCCACTGAAATAAGGCAGCAAAAAAAGCGACCCTCGTGTTTACAATCAGAGCAATCACCAAAGGCCACGGGAGCCACAAAAAGAACTCAAATTTAGGCTGGCTAATCACAAAAATATTCCAAGTGCTCAAAATTCCTGATTATCAGGACAAGTGCTGCAGTAGCTAATATACAAGCAAGCTCAATTAACCCTAATTAGTTCGGAGTCTTGCTACAAAAGCCTTCATTAGCAGTTGCTGAATGGAGCGAGGAACGTAAATAACATTTGGTTGTGAGCTGTACTTAAGAGTCTCCTGGTGGATGAAGGAGAGGGGGAAAGGGAATGAACCTTTCCTTTGTGGGGACAGAGAGGGGCTGCTGCAGCCCTGTGTTGGCGCTGCAAATATTGATCTGGCACTAAAGGTCTGCCAGGTGCCATCGAAGAACTTGTTTTGAGGGGTTTATTTTTATAATTTGCTACAGGAACTTCCATTGAAACAGCGACTCAAATCGGGTTCTTCAACATCTCCCAACAGTTTTTTTCAGTTTCGCTCTGTAGAAGCTCTGAACACGTCCCTTTCCTGACAGGGCAGGAAAATACTGCAGTGTAAAAGTTTCCCAGTACAGGAGGAAAATCTTTTTCACCGGCTCAGCTGATCCCCCTCCCTGTCCAGCAGTGGTTGTGCTGTGCTTGTGTTCAGTGAGGAAATCAACCCCTCCCTCCTCTCCTCTCTGCTTTAGTTTTCGTTTAAAAGTTGCAAGGACGGAGGTTTGATGTATTGTGTGTTACCCCTGGTGAGAGTCCACAGAAGGAGAGGAGGGAACCCCAAATGTCCCCAGTGAGTCTGCTGGGAGGAGGATGCTGCTCTCCCCCAGAAAATCCTTCCAGCCTCCAAAGATCCCCTCTTTGCGTTTGGCTTCACTTCCTGCGCTGCTTTCCTGCTTATTCCCCCACCTGAGGGCACATTGCTGATCCGGAGCTGCCTGCACATCATTTCCAGGCACGGAAATCTTTCCCCAGGAGGGAGCGATGCCTCCTGCACCCCCTCGCTGATCCGGCTCCGCTCATCTCGATGCCCTTTCCTTAATCCTATTCAAGGCTTTTGCAGATCTCCTGAGAGCAGCAAATGAAGGGGTTTCATGAGATAAATCTGCTTTTACCAGCTTCAGGTTTCAGCTTCCTTTTTGCTGCCCCTTTTCTGGGGTTTAGGTGCTGAAGCACAACGAGTGCTCACCAGTGGCCAGGGAGGTGTGCCCTGGGCAAGGCTCCTTCCAGCGTTTCTGGTGTTCAGGGGTTCTTTAGAGCCCTCCTCAGTTCCCACTGCACAGAGGGCTGCTTGGAAATGGCTGCAGACACATTAACTCCATATCTGAGACCCTCAAATGCCACCCAGCTCCCGATCCCTCTGTCTGGGTTTTTACAAGCAGGAGCCTCCTGATTTTCCTACTGGATCTTAAACATTAACGCCAAGGACGCCATCAAGGCACAGACCTGGGATTTTCCTGTTGGTGCCGATTCCCCTGTGCTTGGTTCCAGGCTGGAAGTAACAAGCTCAGGCTGTAAATATGAAATCTGTGTGACTCTGGGTGACCTTGGGCTCAAATTCAGAGTGTAAGGAGTGATCTGTGTTCCCTCAGCCTCTCCCGCCTTGGCAGCCTCTGCAGCGGGGAGCAGCCTCTCGCCTGATCCGGCTCTCCCAGTTCTGCACAGACAGTTCAAGGCTTTGCCCTTCTCCCCTCTCCTGTGACTGAGCTTTATGGTATGAGCAAACGACCCACTTAACGTCTGGTGTACCTTTCCTGATAAATTTTTAAACCAGACACAAATTTTACACCTGTTTTCATTTCACAGGCGCCCATAAAAAAAAAAACCCAACTTCTGTGATGTTAATGCAACTTCAGACATGACTGAAATGTGCTGTGCTGACTGCTCTGCACATTTACATTTGATATTCTCAGGAACAGTGGATTAAAATAGCTCAGGAAAAAAGTCCACTGTAAAAAAATACCAACAACATTCTATCATTAACTGCAGTAATACTTTCTACCATTAATGGCAGCCTGCAATCAGAAGTAAATGAAAAGTTAGTGCTGCCCATCCCGAGCCAAGATGCAGTTAAACAGAAGTGTCAGTAATTCTACCTATTTACTTGTTATAACAGAAGTAGCTATGAATAGAAGTCAGGGAATCTTGGTTAATTCCCAGAGTCTGTCGTTTATTATCTGGCATAATCAGAACGGTCTCTGCAGGTCACAGTTCCATTCTGCACAGAAACTGCAGTGCAAATAGCAGAACCACCAGAGCCAGGTCCTCAAATGGATGCAGATCTCTCCATCAGCACAGCTCCATTCTGTAAGCTCCACGCAGTGTAAAACTTGTACAAAAGGCATTTGAAAATCATCCTGGAGCTCCAAGATAAATCTGTGTGTTCTTAAGTTCAAATCCTCCTGGTACCGGTATTAAAGGAGAATTAGGTTTGCATTAATTGGAGCTTGAAAGATGCTCTGATAATGTTATTACAGTGAAAATGCAATTAGGTGTGAGAATGTTTGAACAGCGGAATATTTTTTCGTTTGAGTTTGATTTGTAACACTTACAAACATGCAATACATTGTTGGGAATATATTAAACTAAATCCAGATTAATTTCCTGCACTGAACCCTCCCGGTTCAGATGCTGCACCTCCTTGGAGAGATCATTAAAGGGCTGCAGGAATTACCAATGACACCTCTGGGTTTCTTTCTCTGCTTCTCTTTTTGTGCTGCAGAGCTGCCCCAAAGCTCAGCTGAGGGACTGGAATTGTGTCACTGCAGGTCCCAGCCCGGGGGCAAACCGCAGCTCAGGCCCTCAGCACACCCCAGGTGCTGCAGGAAGCCTGCGCTGCTGCACCTGCCCCTGTGCTACCTTTGGAACGCACGAACTTCATTAATTCTGGGGTTTAATTGGGGCAGGACAGCTCCAGGGCTCCCCAGTTCCACCAGCAGCTCTGGAGAGGTTTTGTGCCACAGCAGCTCCAGCAAAACCCGCGTTCAGTGGATGACCAAGCCCGGGGCTGTGGTTCAATCAGTCACTCCCCATTTGACTCCGGATAAATCGCTCTGCTCGCCTTCATTGACCTTTTCACGGAGGAGGATTTAAGAGCCCCACGACTGCCCCGTGTTTACAGCGGGAGGTCGATGTCTGCGGCGTTTCCGAAGGCGCTGCGCGGGCTGCACGCAGCCAGAGGTGCTCCTGGGACATGGATCTCCCTTCCCGGCAGGAAAGGACACCGGCTCGGGGCTGCAAAGGGCAGCAGGGAGGTGGGAAAGGTTTAACCCTGCAGCTGTGCAGAGCCAGCGCTCAGCAGGGGCAGATCGGCGAGGACACACGGTGGGAACACAGGAGCTGCTCCAGGAACGAGTTCCAGGTGTCTCCATGGCCTGGCAGGAATGGGGGAAGCAGGAATGAGCTCAGAGGAGCCCGGATAAAGCCCGGCAGCAGCTCCTCGAGCCCTGCCTTTGTGTTTCCATTAGTTCAGAGGACAGGAGGAGGTGCACTGAAGGAGGAGCTGCACCACAGCCAGAGCAGCCAAAGGAGCACCTTTCCCACGCAGAATTGCTGCTGGTTTACCTCAGGTGCTCCAGTTAAACCTGGGCAAACCTCTGGTGTGCACATCCAGCTTAAACCGATGCCTTAACTGGGTTCCTCTTCACTGAAACAAAAATAAGCTTAAGGTAAAATGTCAGTGAAGGCACTTGTCAGGTTAATTAACTGCCTTTAATCACGTCTCACTGTGTGAGCAGGTAACATCTCCAACCACTCCATCTAAACCCTCTAAAGCTTCCCACCCCCAAGTGCTCCTGCTGAGCCCAGGCTGTCCCCAGCAGAGCTTTGTCTGAGCACTTTGGGCAGCCCGGGAGCACCAGGCACGGCCCCAGCCAGGGCCACACCAGGAGTCTGGGTGTGCTGTCCCGGTAAATCTGTGCAACGCTGCACACAAATGATTCCCCAGCCCCGGTTCTCCCGTTTACATGGAAGTCCCACGCTTTGTGGTTTGCAGGAGCCCAGGCAGGATCATCTCCACACTGCTCCAAGCTGCTTCTCCCCCTCCGTTAATAAAGGGTGAACTCACACTGCTCCTCACAGACAGGGATTTACCCGGGGAGTGAAAAGAGTTGCAGTCATTTCTTTAAGTGACAACCAAACCTTTCATTTCTGTCCCGTGGCTACACTGGGGACTGCTGGGATTTCCCTGGGAAAGTCACAGTACGACTGTGGTGACACAGCCCACGGGGAAAAACAACTTCTTCCACACAGAAAAGCTCCTTGCCACAAGGAAAACACCTTGGAGGTCAGTCTGAAGAAGAAACACACTTGGCAAGAATTCCAGCCTTGAGCAAACTGGGTTTGAGATGAATTAAAGAGCCTTGGCTGAAGCTCACTGCTGGGCTCTCTGTTTCCATCTTCCAGGAGTTCAGTCAGTGCTCCCACAAGCTGCGTCAGGCCCTCGCCAGCAGCCTAACGAGCCTCTTCCAAGGGGATTCATAATTAATGAACATGTGAGGTGGTGTCAGCTCTAATGATCTCTGACTTCCTCGATCTCTGTTTATTTTCTGAGGCCTTCCCCATGCGATGGCTGCTGTCATCCCACTCCAGCCCCAGTTTATAAATGGGATGTGACAGGGGGAAATGGAGCCTGCAGTGACTCTCTCAACTGTGCATCTCCTCAGCTGCAAGGCAGGGAACCCTGAAGAGAACCCAAAAGTGTGTCCTGAGCCCAAACCTGGGCAAGCCTGCTTGGCTTAAACTCCTAAACCCTGGAAAATAAAGCTCCATTTACAAGCACAGAGAGGTCTCCTCCTAATAGAGCCCACTTTGAGGGTTTTTCCTTAATAGATCTTCACTGCTTTTCCTTTCTTTTGGGATGTGAAGGGATTGGAATACTCTGTGTATGAAATAAAAATGTACAGCTCAGTTGGCCAGCGTGGGGTTTTCTTTTCCCTACCGTCAGATTTTTTTTTTTATCCTCAAAGATAATCAAAATGTTCCCCCTTACACAAATCAAGAAACCAGAGAATTTTAGGGTGACTCTGGAAACAAAGGAGGCTTTCCCACTCCAGTCAGAAAATCAGAAAAACAACAAAATCCTCAGCATGGACACAGTAACCCTGCTCGTGTGAGCAGTAAACAGTCAGTTTGTCTCAAAAGAGACAGACCCATAGCAGGAGCCCTAAGCCAGGCACAGGAACCAAAGCCCAACTGCTGCTCCTCGAGCTCTGAAGAGCTCCTTGTTATGGCCTGGAACAGCAGCACAGAGCTGAGCCTGCCAAGCCCCTCCCAGGCCCTGGGAAGGCGATGCTCATTACAGGATGCAGGCAGGACACGGTGCCCCCAACCAGATTTGCTTCCTGCAGGACAAATGCAGCAGCACCGGGTTGATCCTGGGGGGTTTGAAGTGAAAATTGAGCGGCATTGAGCAGCTTCTGGCCTGGGCAGAGCAGCAGCCTCCAGGTTATTTAAAGAAGAAAATCCCTGTCCCCAGTCTGTCAAGGAACGCTGAGGTTGCAGGCAGGACTCTGCTGAACGGGATCTGGGTAAAGAAAACCGAGGGGAAATTGGGGAGGATCCTCCCCAGCTGAGGGGAGAGGTAATGAAGGACATGGGGTAATTAGTGCCCTCGTTGCCCAGGGCAGGACAGGAGGGTTATGGGCTGGAGGTGCTGCTGCCCTGAGCAGTGTCCTGGGGCCCGGGGGGCTCCAGGTTTGTCTCAGATTTGCAATAAGCTCAGCTCAGACATTAAATTAGAGAGAGTTTCCCTCCGGTTCCTGACTTACCTGGTCACATCCCCAGCCCTGAAATCACCCTGTGCAGTCTGAGCACTGGAGATAAACAGAGAGAACCCCACAGGCTGGAACCTGCCCAAGCGTTGTGCCACAGTGTCCAGCTCCAAGGAAAAGCCACCAGCCCATGGACAATGGGATCTTTCTGCCCCATTTCTGTTACACCCCAGCAATCCCCCTTCAGCCGAGGTGTGACAGGCACAGAACTGAAGATACGAATTTGCCTGAAGGTCCTCAAGCCACAGGAGATTTGAGATGTGCTGAGCTTTACCCACGTGGTTCAGCACTTTCCTGAGCAAGGGCTTTATCCAGCGGCTCTGGTGAAGATACTCCAATGCCAGGGTGAAGTGAGTGATGTAATTCCAGCAGTTCAAGGGTTCCAGAACAAGGATTTGCCTTTGTGACCAAGGTGTGCAAAGCATCCCAGGGCTTTGTGGAAGATCCTGGCATTCCCAGCACTCACACATTGGGATTCTTCCTGCAGACAGAGCCCTGACTCGAGCAGGTACTCACAAAACCCATCACATCTCACTGAACAACCTCATTCTACCACCTCATCAGCTCATTAAAACTCATGATTATTAATTATTTATGCCATTATTACCCATTATTATTTCAGGGGGTACTCAGGCTTTAACAACAGATCAAGGAGAGTTTTAAGCTTACAGCACTGGGCTTTTTTTAGTTTGTCTTCAGCAAAAGAAATGTGAAAAAAACAAACCCTCTTTGACACCAAATCAGCAAAGAGCAGGGAGTTTCAGAACTATGGAGAAATTCTTCTTGAAGCTTAAAAACAGAGTAACCCCCTTCTTGTGCTCTCCTTGTCATTAATTCTGGATAGGAATTAATAGACTGACAACATGAAGAATCGGTGGTTTGGTTCTCTCTGTGCCAGTGCCAGCCCCGCCTCTGCTGGTGCCGGTGTCAGTGCCACGGTCAGGGAGCAGCACTTCTGTCCAGCCCGAGGAAAAACAGAGATAAATTCTTGCTGTGCAGGTTGCCAGGAGCCCCTGGTGTCTCCCCCGCCTCTTTTAGCAGGAGCAGACTGAGATTCGCACACCCGGGAGCACTAAAAATCATCCCAGCACTACGGGGTGACAGCAGTAAGGGAGGAATAACACACGGCAGGATTTTCATGTGCAAATGCACATAATTCCAGCTGGCTTTGCTCTGCCAGTGCTACTTTAAGGGTCTTCCTGGGCCTCTTGGGGCTCCAGGAGCACAATCCATCCTCACACACGAGCCCAGTGAGCTCTGTCTGGGTGTGCCTCATGCTCAGGGTCTCACTTTCTCCCCCAGAACTCCAAGGAATGGATTTCCCATCCCATCCAAGGACATCCATTATTGCAGTTCTCGAGTTCCTCACAAGCAGTTTGCTGCTTTCCTGCAGGCACATTCATTTCCAATTTCTAACAGGAGAGCCCCGATGAAAATCCCCATCAGCGTGGGGAGCGTTTGGAGCCGGGCTATTGATTTATGCCTGGGGTGAGGAGGTTAATTAAATGGGAATTTTAAGCCAACAACATGATTAGGGGAGTGAGGAAACCTGAATTCATGAATACTTCCAGGGCTGTTGAAAGCATTTAAAGTGAAGGATGACTGGAAAAGCCCTGCCTGTTACTGGCACTGGGTTCATGGGGTTCTGGAGGGGGGTCTTGGGCCCTCCAGTCCAGCTGGGGGTGGGTTTGTGTTGATGTTGGCATCAGCACCCAGTGTGGTACCTGATGGACACTTCTCTTATCAGTTCTGCCTTTGTTCCCTGCCTTTTCCTCCTCTTCCCTTTCCACAGTTAATTCTGGTAATCTGTGAACCATGGGCTGTGCAGAGCCTGAATCACTCCCGTTGGGCCCCTGAGGTGCTGCTGATTCACCTTCACTGAGAGATTCCAGAGACCCTGGGCTGCAGCTGCCAAACGCTCAGAGGAGCTGCTTTTGCCTGGTTATTTCAGAAGGAATTCTACTCACATGTTTTCCTTCCACGTACAAGCACCTGTGGCAATGATTCTGGTAATTTATTTGGTTTTTTTAGCTCCTGCGCTCTTCCCTCTCCTCAGTCTAATCTGTTTTCTTGTTGAATTTTCACAGAAACCGTACAAGAATTTGCTCACACAATCAAGCAGGAAATTCCAATTATTTTTGACACAGCAAGGAAGCAGCAAACTGAGAAATACCTGGAGGTGGGAGAGGGCTGAAATGTGTAAAGCAGCTGCCACAGAGGTGCTTTGTGAGTTTTGCAGCCTCACCTCACACCCTCCACTCTGCACATCCCATGGCAAACGCTCTCCTTGCCACAAAAACCTGGGTTTTGTGCAGCCTGTCCTTGTCTTTTCCTCTCCATCCCTCCAGTGCTGGGAACAAGGCAGGGGACAAGCCCAATCTGGTTATTTTTACAGCACAGTTCAGAGTTCTGGGCATTTTTTCTGCACCATGAATGCTGTAGGAAATCTGGGGTTTGAGTAGCAGTGAGTTAATGCGACTTTTCCTTCTCGTGGTTGGTTTTTGTTGGGTCATTTTTTTAAAAGTCAACTTTGCAGTTAATTAACTTAAAAAAAAAAAAATCTAACAAATTATTCCAGATAACCCCTTGCTCTGTTTTCTGCAGTCCCTGGCAGTCAAGATTTAAGCTAAAATAACGAATTAGGAATCAAAACACCAACTGTTAATGCAGGATGAAGAGATGCCCAGATTGCTCTGGTGACAGCAGCGGTCGCGGGTTGTCTGCAAGGGCAGCAGCTCATCATATGTTTTTGGGGTTTGCTTTCTGTGCAGGATGCTGCAAACAGCGGGGGAAGTTTCCATCAGCTCCTGGGCTGGAGGGAAGCAGCAGAGTCCATCGGGGCAGGAATCCATCAGGAGTCTGGTGGTGACAGCATCGTATGGATGAGTTCAGTGGTGGGAATGCAGGGCAGGCTGAAAACACTGGGGAGCACAAACACAGCAGAGGAGAAATGGAACAGCCCGAGCCAGGCAAATTAACCAAAATACCATAATGAGGCTTGATCTCACTTCCTTGGTGCCTACGAACTCCAGCAGAACAAACGCAGGATTCTCACTTGTTGACTCTGACTCTGGCCTCAGAGCCTGTTGGTTTTTATCCCCAATTACAGTAACAAATTAGCACAAAGACATTGCACTGCAAGAAGGAAAATAATTGGGAACTGATGAACTGCCACGGGTGTAATTTGACCTGCAGGACCCAGGGACGGGCAGGCAGCAGGTGCTGACCAGTTCCAGGTGTCCGGTGCCTTCAGACCCCTCTGACAAAGTGGAGCAGAGCAATCCCTGTGTATAACCTGAACAATTTGATCCCATTTCCACTGAGATTTCTGAATTCTCTCCCCAAACCCCTCAGGGCTGGCACAGACCTGGCTGGTGCCTGCTCAGGGCTCTGCAGGGGCAGTGCCAAAGTGAGGAATTCCAGTGTGGAATTCTGCTGGGGTGAGGCTTCTGTGTCCCTCTCCCCAGAGCAGAGGAACAGCCAGGAGGGTTCCCATCTCAGGGTGAGGTTTCTGTGTCCTTCTGCCCAGAGCAGAGGAGCTGCCAGAAGGGTTCCAGCTTCCCTCCATGGCAGCAGCAGCTCAGAGCAGCAGCACTCAGGGACTGGCAGACCCAGGAGGTTTAATTTCCCAGCATATTTATTTATTCAACTGACTATCATCAAATGCCCGTCACCCTGGCAACCAGGCACTTATTTACAACTCTGGGAGCTCAGAATGGCACCAGGATACCGACACGGAGAGGAACATTCTGGGAAATGGCTGTCACGGCTCTTGCAGAAGGAGCTCCAAAAGAGGAGCAGGAGGGGGGAGGCACAGGAAGACAGAACACAACCCAGGAGAGTCTGAGGCATTTATTGCTTCTTCCCATCGTAGGTGTCTGTTATTTATATTTCTGAGCGTTGGAAACCATCTGCAGTTAATGAGGAATGAGCTCCCCAAGAACCCCCTGGATGCCACGGCCTCCAGCAGGTGCGAGGGGGGATGGAGAACATCGGAGTGATCCCTGCTGGAGGAGGAGGCAAAATTCAACCCGGACACTCTCTGTGCAGGGCTTCAGCTGGAGATGGGGGCAGGACTGATTTGCTCTGCAGAACCTGGCCAGGACAATCCATTTGTTCCTTTGGGACCAAGCTCTAACCTCCCTTTATCCAACCTACAAAACAGCTGGAGGCAGCCTGCAGCTCTCCTAAGCCAGAGCAGCTTCCCCTGCACAGCCAAGGAGTCGGGGTTGTTTAGAGGCACCAAAAATCAGCAGCCCCCATGTGGAACAGAAAGACCCAGGTTCCCTTTCCAATGGCAGTTTCATTTTTCCAAAATGAGAATAATTTTGCTGATGAGAACAAACGGCATCTAAACCCTGAGATCTGGAAGTCTCGTTGTGTGTGGAGGTAGGGAACAAAGCACTCACACCCTGCCTCTGCTCAGACTTCCCTCCAGAACAAACAAGAGTCCCTTCATCCACCCTCCCAAAACCCACGAGTGTTCTTGGACCATAATTTTAGATTTGTGGAACATGGGGCATCAACAGCTTTTTTTGTTCTTCTTTGTTTGTTTGTTTGTTTTGTTGGGTTTTGGGTTGTTTTTATCTTTTTACAGGATATTATTGACAAACCCCCAGATCAACTCCTCAGACTACGCCATTAAAAAAACAAAGATAAAATTTGGGACATTCGCAGGAGGCGTTTCATTCAAGGTAATCTCTGCGATATCCCTCACAGCCATATAAACTACAAATCTAAATGCGGAGTATTGGCGAGCTTGAAGGGACACCTGCTGCCAGCGGGTGACATTACAGCTCAGAGGATGGCACAGCCTCTGCCTGTGCAAGGATCAGCGGCACTTTGGGAATCCAGGATCCTGCCCGGCAGGAAGCATCCGGAGCTGACAGTGGGAGAAGGGATCTGCACCCTCCAAGGCTGAAATCAGAGTGAGCCCCGTGGGAGGTTCGGGGGAGAAAAGGGAAGAAAGGGATCTCCAGCAGCAGCAGGGGGATTTGGAGACTTCCCCAGCGTGAATTATTGAGCGTGGATTCCACATCGCGGTGATGCAGCACGAGTGGAAGGACAGGTCCTTCCTTTGTCATGGAGATTCGCCCCCCTCTCCCTTTTTTCCTCCTAAATACAAACCTTTTCAAGCCCTTTTGCTTCAAGCTGGTCCTTGTAATTAAAAGAACTGATAAAAACCCTTCGTTAAAGGGATCTGTACATATTAGAGTTCATTAAAATGTAATTCCCACAGAAGAAGACATTTTAATCTATCCATACTTGGAAAAACAGGGAGGAAAATGAGATACATCCTCCCTGCCCTCCCCTCCCACCCCTGCATGTATCCGTAGGCCATATGTGTTAATTACAACTTCCTTGCCTAAATGAGAAAATTATACATTAGCAAGTGGTTAACCAGTTATTAACTCAATTACACTTCAGAGACTTGGGAGAAGCTGCATTCCCAGACAAGGTGTCCACTATCTGTTGTTATTTTCCATGTTCTTCAGTCTACAGAGAAGTCATCGAAAGGATTTAAATCACATTAAAAACACCGCTTAGGGATGGGAAGTTACACAGAGCAACAACCCAAAAGCATTTTACAGGGGGCTCCACGATCCTCTGTATTCATTCACACACCCCTAAAAAGTCCTTCTGGTACCCAGAGGAACTCAAGTTCCTCAGTAAACAAACCCCAGAGCCATCAAGGCTGCTCCCATCTCCCTGCCCAGTTAAGGGCTATTTGGCAAAAGAAGAAGAGACCCCTCAGCAATTTGGCAGAGAAGTTCTGAGGAGATGAACTTCTAAGGCAGATTATGCAGGGCTTTGTTCACACCTGGACAGTGGGAATAAAGCTCTGCTTTCCTTCTGCTCCACATCCCCAGCGCAGGGAGACACCAGAGCCCAGCTTGGATCTCAGATTTGAATACGCAGGGCTTGGCTTTGGAAGCAATTATTCCTGTACCAGCCCTGCTGCTGCCAGCCCCTGCTCCTCGGGCATTTATGGGCTTTATCCTGCACCACACCTCTCCCTGAGGCAGGGAACGGGGACAGCCAGCACCATTCCCAAGCGCATCCAGGTCACCCCTGTGTCTGACCCTGAAGCAGCTTCCCAAACACCAGACCCGGGTGTAAACCTGGAGAGTGTCCCTTGCCCTGCTGCCCTGAGCTGTGCCCCGGGTTTGTGGACTGAGCTGCCAGGGGTTTGTTTTCCAAGGAAAACTTTTCCAGGGAAAGTTCCCTTTTCCAGTCTGGGAACTTCCCACCCCTTCTCCCGCAGGCACTTCTGGATTCATCCTCCCCCCACTGCACCGAGCCAGATAAAAACTCCCAGGGAATTAGAAAAATTTGCCTCCCACTGTGTGTATTGGATCTTAGATGACGAAAATAAATAAATAAATAAGCCCTCGAGTTTCCCTCTGAACTGCAGTGTAAATACTTCTTAAGAGTCAACCAAGTGGTTTGAAGAGCTTGTTTCACTTGTTCCATGCAAATATCAAGATTAACAGAGAGATTAATTATGTCCCATTTTTCTTCTTACAAAGGATACAGGCAGATTTAGAATAACAAAAATAAACCCTCTGGATTAATATTCATAACACAATGCTGAGCGCTACAAAAGCAACTCATTTTTTATGTAGAAAGGGGGAGAAAACAAACCGTCAAGAGTGCTCCAGAAGCATAAATACATATTAACGAAGGAAGTCTCACAGGATGCTCTTCCCCAGCCTGCTGGAGGAGGGCTGGGGGCTCAGAGAGGGCGTGCAACATGTCATGGTCTGAGGGAATAAAACCCAGTTCAAAGATTCAGACTCGAAATTTCATTTGGGTCATGTCAAAACTCTGCTCCTGTTGGAGTTTTCTGTTCCTCCTCACAAGAGCTGAAGGCTTTGGCTGAGGGCTCTGCTCTGAGGCCCTGGGTTGTGTCTGTTCCCAGCCAGGGCAGCGAATCCCACTGGGAACGCTGGCCAAGCAAAGGAAGAAGTGTCCCCATCCCTGCCCTGCCACTTCAGGGACAAACACCAGCCCCGTTTTCAAACGCTGGATGAGAAGAATTTAACGTTGCCTGAGGAACAAACCAGTCTCTCAGTGTACAGCAAATTCTGGGAGAACTTTCTGACCGTTTTTAAGTTCTCACTCCGCCCAAGCCTGCACTCAGCCAAGAGCTGCATGTTAAATACACGACTAAAACACATTTCCATGCTGATAACTGCTCCTCTGTGGCAGTGGTGCCAGGTCTTGGAGTTCTTTGACAAGCCTGGAATGATTTCATTCAGCATTTCCAGCTCACCATCTATTTATGAATTTTGTCAAGGAAACTTTGAAAAGACATTTATTTAGACAAGCTTTTTGTTTCACCCTTCACTGGTAATCAGAAAAATCAAGGAGAAGTCAGCCCTTTAGTGACATCTTGACTTCTTTTTTGGAGCAGTCTAAGGTAACAGCCCATTTCATACATTGGATGCAACAGAGACAGCATTTAATACATATAATTATGCAGTTTGCAAATGTGACAGCTCTGATGTTGCTGCAATACAAGTCTGTGCCGTTAAATTAGAATTATAATGACAGTAATTACACTAATTAGTCTTTTTTTTTCTAGTTTGTTACCAGCAAAGTTTTGCATATTTACGTGGATAACAGCTACTTCTGCTTTCTTCTAAAATCCACCATCACCAATTCACGGGGAAGCTCATTTATCCCAGCCCTGTATGACATGAGCAACATCCACAGATGAGAACGCAGGTGCCAAAAGGGCAAGGCTTAAAATCTGCAGAACGTTTCCCATAAATTATTTACGTGCACGGTCTGCAAGTGTGATGCTCTGAAGTTTAGTCAGGCACAGGGTGAAATACTCAGTGCAAAGCTCAGGCAGCAGCAGGATTTGGGTGTCACACACAGAGCCAGGGCTGCTCTGCAGTGACACAGGAGCAGGAGATTTCCAGCTCCCTGGCAAGGAAATGAGGTTTGGAGCAAGACCTGTCCAGCAAAATGCTCTCAAATCCTATTGCCCTGCTGCCATATGGAAAACAGAATGCCCTGCTGGCTCTGCATGCAAATAGATCCTGGACAGCAGCTGGGTACTGAGCACACAGAGAGCTCTTCACAACCTCAAAGCCTCCTTAGATTTGCTGCTGCGTTCATCAGGGGATGTGTTACTGGAATTAAAGCAGTGCTTAAGTGTCCCAGGGTGTGCAGGACAGTGCCAGAGTCCCCAGTCCCAGCACCATCACTGGTCTGGTTCTGCACCAAGTAATGTGCTTATCCTCAAACATGGGGGAAAAAGATTGGAAAAAGCCGAAAGCTGAGGTCTGGCTCATATTTTATACAATAGCCCTGATTATCCCAAGGTGCTCCATGCCCCGGAACATTCCGGTGGAGCCCGTGAATGTCACACAGGCCCCATGAACAGCTGCTCTGTCTTTTTGATAACTCCATTACTTGAGTTCAGAGAAGGTTTATGGACTAGAAAGCCTCAGATACGGTCATGAATGTTTGATGCCTTCACACACAGTGTTACGGCTGTAACTTCGCTCCCCGTTGGAATTATGACATTCCGACAGCCTTTGGTCATTACAGGCCAAGGGGAGCAGCAGGAGCCTGCAAATTATGGACTTCCCACACTGCTGGATTATTTCTTTTGCATTGAAACTGGTGCTAACTCATTCAGGGTGGTTTTTTTCAGAGATAAAAGTGTGAGTGTGGTGTTTGAAGCTGCAAAGGAAACTGGAGCTCTCCATGTTTGTACAGTGCCTAAAACCAGGCCTGGGAGTGTGAGGTACCTTCAGATCTTGTACAATCTATTTAGAATGACTGAAGAAGCGGAAAACCCCAGAAATGCACAGGATTATTTGAATACTGCAGGAAATGTGCCATTCCTGCCTTTGTCCCACGGAAGAGAGCAGTGCCCATTTCACCATTTCAAAGAGCCCAGTGCAGGCTGAGGTTCATTTCCTGCCCTGCGTACCCTGTCTTGGGGGGAGCAGCTCACAAACATCATCAGCAACAAGGATTTCACGAAGGGAGAGCGGCCAAAGCAACTTCATTCTAAAACCAAATTAAAATCCTGCTTGGAAGCTCCTTGGAAGCTTCACCTTCCTCCCAGAGCTCGTGCATCCCGCAGAGCCCTCAGCCCTTCCCAGCCCTGGCAGGGCCCAGCCCCATTATCACCCCCGGGATATTTTTTATTGCAGCATTACCTGTAAAAGGCTTCAGTCATTTTCTGTCATTATTTGTCACGGCAACGGCGGCCGAGGCTGTTCTGCCCTGGCGTCCCCTGGGAGCTGCTGCTCCTGGAACAGGCAGGGGATGGATTTGGGCACCTCTGAGAGCCCCTGGCTCCATCCCGGTGCTGCTGCCACTCAGCCCAGCTGCTTTTCGTCCCCAGCAGCCCCCCAGAACCCAGCCAAGGTTCACCCCACTTCCATCACCTCCCCTCCCACCCCACGCTCCCATCCGCAGCCATTCCCATCCCGACAGCAGGATTAGGATTCCTCATCCCCAATCCCCTCCTGTGGGGCTGCCTCGAGGAGGGTGCTCCTGTTGTGATCCCAGAATTACATCGTGCTGTATGGCCCAAGGGCAATTCGAGCAACTTCTACTGGAATCCTCTTGTTTTATCTTTATTCTGGGAGATGAAAAGTTACCACAGCTCTTCATCTCCGCAGCTCACCTTCTTCAGCCCTAATACCAGGCTGCACATCGTTGGGAATTGTTATGAACCCCCTGACACCGAGGTGCAGAAAACACCATTTGCATTTTATCTTTATTCCAGCATTTGTTGGTCATGGGTTTTAATCTCGACTGGTACTGAGGAACTTAATGAGATTAAACCAAACAAAAATAGGATTATCTGAGTGCTCAGGGTCGCATCCAACCTCACAGATGGGCACAGCCAGCACGAGCAGTTAAAACAGACCCCAAAACCAAACAAAGCACCAAAGCCAAAGCAAACCAAACACGTGGGAAAGTGCAGTCCTGGCTCTTCAATGAGACAAGACTAAACACCAATTAATGCAACTGTTCCTTCTTGCCCCTAATTGTGCATTCCCCGAACTGACCTTCCCACAAGGGCCACTTTATTTTTCCTTTTAACAGCAGTAATTGTTTTTTTCCCCACAGGAATTAACTACATTTTACCTTTCTCTCAGCCACATCAGCCCAGCTCCTGCTTTGCTGTTTCCAGCTGTTCTGCTTCGCCTGTTCCACAGGAGACTGGGGAATTGTGTGGCAGAAACTCTGGGATTCTCTTATCAAGACAGTTTGATAGTGAACTTTCATTGATCTGCTGCGTGCAGAGCTCTAAGGGTTAAATGAATCTGGTGTCCATTGTAAGTAACAGCAGTTTAGCCCCTCACTGCGCTGCTGATCCTATTTTCTAAAAGGGAGTCCCATAAATGGCATTTTTTTCAGCACTGTGGGAGTCTTTTATTACTGCTGTAATGCAAATCGAGCAGTTATGGTCCCCACAAACCGATCTTAGGAGATTAAAGCCCCGGGGACAGAATTATCTGCTGATGAATTCACCCAAATGGATTTTGGGGGCTCTGATGATCCTGCTGGTGGTGTCTGTGTGCGCACGTGGCATTTTCCTCCGGCAGAATTTACATTAAGACAAATGAAGAATGAAAGAACAAACCCCGATTGTGGATATGATTGTGTCAGCATAAACATACTTTATAATTAGATTGCTATTACCACAGAGTAGGGGAAGAGGCAAACCAGAGTAAATCACTTTTATTCCAACCTCATTGCAGCCACCGAGGAGTTCAGAGCAGCATAAGTCTTTTCTAAAAAATATCCTCCCCCTTAGCAACATTATTATTCCAGTAAAATGTAAATGCAGACTAGGCCTTAGATACCAATTAAACTGCACTTGACAGAGATGTTATTGTCTAAATCAAATAAATGTAACAGAGCAAAAAGCAAAATGAGTAATGAAATAAGAAAACCCATGAGCAGATATCTGTGCTGTGGTCACATTGTCCAGTGAGCCAATGAGGAGTGTGAGGGGAAATTATGATTACATAAATCAGTTAAGCAATTTCTCTGCTAAGAGGATGCTGCAGTTTGGTGAGGGGCTGTGAAATCCAAATGCACCGAGTGAATTCTTACTGCCCTTTGTGTCGCTGTGTCTCTGTGAACTCCTGAGAAGCTGGAAAGGGACCTTGCAAGGTCCCATGTTCGCTGCAGTGACTTCCAGTCATCCCAAACAGCTGCGGGAACTCCATCTCCTGTAGGACCCGTGGTGGCTCAGGACACTGAGTGGTCTCGGCAAAGAAATCTGTGATCAGCTGATTCCTGGGACCAAACTGCTGCTGTTGTAAGGAGTTTATTGTCACTGCCAGCCCCTCAGCAACTCCCACACTGCAAAGCACTTAAAGGAGTTGAACTCTGTGTCCAGAGTCTGTTAATTCTCGCAGTGCTCTCACCTCCAGCTTTCCCCACAAACTCTGATTGCTTTCTGCTTCTTGCTCCTTTTCCCCACTTTCTTCCTGGTGGAACCGCTGGGTTCTTCAGAGCAAAGAGGGGGAGAAAGGGAGGCAGGGAAGAAAATGAAGAGCATTAAAAGAGCCATGGAAAAAGATGTCAGGGAGATTTATGGGTCAGAGAGGCTGCAGGTGGTGAGGAACTGCTGTGGCAGTAATTTATAGTCGCTGGCTGTGACAGACTCCCAGACTGGGGATGAAACAGGTGCCATTAAACAAGAGCAGGTTATGGGCTGCTGCTGTAAACAGGAATCCTCTTATCACAGCTGCTGCAACCCTCAGCTGATCATTCCCTGGGAAATTAGCAGAGCTGGAGCATTTTCCAGGTTCTCTCTGGGGCCCTTTGAGTCAGGATTCCTCTGATCATTCGCTGCACTGTCTGAAGTGATAAAGGTGAGGCAGAATAAAGGACAGAATAAAGAACATTCTGGAGCTGGAATTTTACTGGAGACCAGAGCTAAAATCTCCATATTCTCTTCCAGCTCCAGCCTTTATTTTCCTTGGATTTGGGGGGGTTATTTTCTCTCTGCCTCTTCTCCCCTCGTCTGTCCAGTCCATGAATTCCCCGAGTGCCTGAGAGCAGAGGCTTTGCCGGGCAGCTCCCGGTGCATGGGCTGCCCGAGCATTCTATGAAATACCATTTCCTTTCAGCTTGCAAGAGAGATGGTTCAGAGAGTTAAAAGAAGGCATTAGAACAGTAGTGAGGGTTTGTGGGGAGCCAGTACGAGGCCTGACTGTGCTCCTGAGATCTCCTAATCACTTCCCCAGATTCTGGAGGGGGGAGGGAGGTGCTGCATTCATATTCAGGCACTCTCTCAAGCTTTAAATTTGTCTTTCAATAAAGGCTGAATTTCAGAGCCTTCCACAACACGCAATTACAGAAAAACAGAGCTGAAGGGAATCTCTGGAGGTCGCGTGTTCAAAAGCAGCATCAGCCAGACTTGGCACTCCTCTCGTGTTTCTCTAATCTCTCCTTAAAAATCTCCAATGGGAGAGAGATCCAACAGATTAAGCATTACTTGCTGGATATTGTATTCTGCTTTTTAACTACTCCAGCCATTAGAATACGATTCCTAAAGTTTTTATCTTTACAAGTTTCAGCTCCTTCTCTAATTAATATTTCACCAGTGGCTCCTCAGCGTTCAGCAGGAGAGGGGCTGCCATTGCAGCTCCTGTCTCGTGCTTGCTCTGATGGCTGAGGTGAGCAGTGCCTGCATTCGCTGCCTTTGTTCATCCTGGTCTTCTGCAGTAGAGCAGAGTGTTCGTGGTGCCAGTGCGGGAACCCGAACTGCACAATTCAAATTAAAATTCTTCCCCCATGGAGAAGGCAACGCCCTGGCAGCACTCCCCTGGCTCCCAAGCAACCCGTGGATCTGCCTGCATCCACGACAGCCGCTGTCTGGGTTACAAACAATAAATTCTCTGCTTTAAATTGGGGGTGTGCAATAGCTGATGGCTTGGTCAGGTCACGGATCACAGCAGGTGCTCTTCCTAACCCCTGGAAGTCACAGGGACATTCTTCTCTCATTCTCTTCATCTCCTTCCTTTCTTCCTCCTTGTTCCCTTCCTTTCCATCTCCCCCTTGCCAACCTGCACCTCTCTTGTCCCAGCTGTAGGAACACCACCACGAAATCCCAGAGGTCTGAATTCCCCTCCAGCCCATTGCTGCTTCTGAAGGCCCTGTGGCTTCAGCACAATTATTTCTTCTCTTCTCTGCGGAGTTTAACAAACAAGTCCTCCCCATGCCTTTGTTGCTTCCTCTCAGATACCCAAGTGCAAGTCCCCAGGCACTGCAATTATTGGAGTATTCCTGGAGAAGATTGCAGGAGTCTCCATGAAAGGGCTCCCTGCAGGCCGGTGGCCAATTCCCCTTTAAATAAAAGGCACATGGAGCAGTCAGGAACTTAAAGTAAGAGAAGGGAGAAGGAACAAACAGGATTCTGAGGAGCAGCAGGATGGTTTGCAGCGGTCAGGGACAGAGAGCCATGCTGAATTATCGGGGTAATTAGTCTTCATTAGCAAACTGGAGCAAATTATGTTATAGTGCCAGGCTGGATGAACAGTTTGGGATAGTTTTTTTTTAAATCTGGGCATTGCCCAGTTCAGAATAACACAAGTCTTGGGTCTGAATGGGCTGCAGGTCAGATCACGACAAACCCAACTCACGAACCAGGTGAACACTCCAGGACATAGGAGCGATAAACGTTGGGGGAGCTGAAAGAACTGCACAAAGGACCTGCTGTGAGCTGCATCAAACCAGAAGAATCCAGGCAAAGTTCCATTTTCCAGTCCCCATTAACAGGTGGGAGGAACAAAGGATGAACTGCGGGGGTTCCTCCAGGTTTGTACCTCCCACACCTGGGTGCACATTCGGAGCTGGAGCATTTGCACTCTCTGTTCTCTGCAGCACCCACGCTCCCACCCCTTCTCCTGAAATCCCTGCAGCTTCTTTGGCTTCTCCTTCTTGCCTGGAAGCGTGACAGGCACAGAGCTGCGAAAGGGTTAATGAGCCCAGGCAAAGTTAACAAGGGATGGGCAATAAATGGCTCCAGCTGTGTATAATTAACTGTAATACTGTGAAGTAAATGACTTTTATTGGCAAGCATGTCATAACTTCATTAAAAGTCATATTTACAGCCCTCTCACATGGAATGAGTACTTGTGTAGTCTGCAATTTAATGAGCACTCATTTTCACCTTGTTTCAATTATTTTCCACCCACCCTTTGTCTCAGTGTGGGGAGCAGGAAGATAAAATACAATGGGAGTGTAATTAAGGCTGGCACAGATTCTTTCAGGAAATGCTTTTCTATTCCAGAACAATCACTTCTATTGCTTACTACTAATAATACTTTAATGTTTAAAATACATAGTTTTCCTCGGTCCCTAAAGGATTCTTTAAATAACACTATTAAAGAATGGCTGTGGGAAGGCTTTTCCCCAGCCCAGCACCCCCAGCTGCACACAAAAGCAAATTTGTATCACTTAGAAGGGGAAATTTGCAATTTAGCTGAATTACAAAAAAGGATTTTGACTTTGGGAAGAAGGGGGCTGCAGGTGCCTGACAGAGATGCTCCAAGTGTCCCTTGGGACCTGCTCCAAGCTCCAGGATGGAAGGGGCGTTGTGGGACATGAATCGCTGGGCACTGTGGAAGTGACATGGACAGAACCACGGGATAAACATCATTTATTTCTGGGCACAAGAGACACTTTTAGCAGCTCCCAGGAAGCCTTGGCCTGGCAGTGTTGGTGTCCCTGTGCTCCACCAGGGAAGTTTTCCCACCCATTTCCCTTCCCGAGGCTCGGTGGTTGTGCACAGCCTCATTTCCTAATGAAGATGCTCCCCTGCATGTTCTACATCCTGGATAATGTTGGGGATGCAGTAATTGAAGGCAGCAGTGATTAATTCCTGAGATAAAATTCGTCCTCGGAACAATTGATTTCACTGCCAGAAATGCACAAACTTCCCGATGGCAACACTTTCATGTAATTATTGTTATTAGTTTAAGCTTGTTTGGGGGAGGGAGGAGATGAAAAAAAAATCAATTACTTCGTATTTATCACTAATCTGTTATGATCACTTTAATACAGAGGAGTTGTAACTCAGGGCACGGTTTTTCTAATTCGTGAGCTGTTGGAAAAGTTTACAGAAACTGTGAGGGCTGAAGGAGCTGGATGTTGTGGGAGCTGTGGGAGCTCTCATTTTTAGTGCCCCGGTGTCCTCAGATCAGTGATGGACAGGGCTGGGGCCGCGTTCTGGGCCTGTGAGTTCCCTGTGTGCCCAGACCTGCGATTATTGTGCTCTTGTGCTGCTTCCTGCAAGTGCTGGAGGCATCCAGAGGAAGCCTCGTTTCTGCAAAGCCCTGAAAGTCAGGCAGTGAAGAGCAAACTGCTGCAATCACTGTCTGCTGGCCCGTTCTACCAAACGGGCTCTGCTGCAGGAGTTAAGTTCTGGGAGAGGTGAAATCCCCCCATTTGAATGGGGTGGCTGTTGGTGAGAACCGAAGGAAGCCACCCTTGCTGCGCCTGTCCTTGGAAAATCTCCTGTTCCTGCACTGCGAATCGGTATCAAAGTGCCAGAGGGTGTCAGCCCGCGCTGGGAAGGATCTCAGCCTGCAGGTGCCACAGAGCAGTTGGTGATGTCGGAGATGAAGTGATGGCTCCTGGTCCTGCTCTGTGGTGCCTTCAGTGTGACAGGCGGTGACTGCAGCGGCTCTCTGGGTGCCCCAGCAGTGCAGCCTGTCCTGCTTTGCTTTTGGAGCTCCATGTCAGCCCCACATCCAGGGCCACCCTCCCAGCCCTGCTCAGGCACCTGCAGCCCTCACTCCCGCTGTGACTGTGGGGATGTCCCCTCTGAGTGGCAGATGTGTGTTACGATAACACCAGGACAGAAAATACACCCACAGGGCCTTCATGAATGCACAGAAATTAATCTGGCTCTCAGGGCCATGAGCTCAGGAGCACAGCTAAGGCTGCCACCCTCAGTCCCGAACAGAATTTCCCCAGCAATGAAGATGAATCCCTTTTTATTGTGTGGATGAAATAACAACACAACCATAAAGCATAAGAGAACAAGGGGAAGTTGACAAATTGTGTCTTTGATTAATTGCCATAATAGACTGCAGGTTGCTGACTGAGGACATTTTTTCAGGGCTCATTTTTCAGTCTTTAAAATTTTAATGCACAAAGGGAAGACAAAGCAAGCCCAGCCAGTGAAATGCTGTGCACAGTTCACTGCACGGGAGTCACCCAGCAGAGCGGCCTGGAGAACAGCTGTGACCTGGAGTTGAGAGGGACAGGGATGGCCCAGGGCTGAGAACGGAGCTCTCAGAGCCCCCTGCAGCTCCTGGCCTCCCCTGGGGTACCCATGGCTGCATCTAAATAAAGTCACACCCGAGCTGGGAGTTCTTGAAAAAGCAAGATCCATTCTTCATCTTCTCATTCAGTCACCCCCCACTGAAATTCTCTTTGTCTTTGGAAGCCTGAGAAGAAGTAAATTATTGGGAACCTGCAGATGACGAAACTGAAATGGAATTCAAGTCCTGCAAACCCAAAAATGGGATTTTCCAAAGAACTCCTTCACTTCTGGCTCCAGGAGGGACTGTGACACCCCAGAATCCACAACGTCACACTGAGAACGTGACCCAGAGTGACTTCAGTTGTCAGAGGATCAGTGCTGCCGACAGGGCTGAGCCCATGGAACCCTGCCCCCCCCAATTAGCTGAGCTAATTAGAGGAAGCAGTGCCAGTCATTAAATAAGTGTGGATTGCTGCTCAGCCAGGATGTGGCATGTGCATCCCCAGGGGAATCAGGGATGGGTCCCCAGGAGGGAGTTTCTCTGCTAAACTCTGCAGAGCCTGTTCCAAATGGAGCCTCCTGGACCCGTAAACTCCGAGCTCCAAGATGAGTAAAGAAAACAAAACCTGCTCAGCTCCCTGAATCCTTCCCTGGAGAGTCTGGAATTGAAGCACATTCCCCCCTCCAGGTGCCAACCCTGTAGTTTAAAGTGGGGCATCACCTGCCTTGTTAAACAAAACCCCTCCTGCTCTGGAAGGGAGGCAGGGAGGGCACGGGTGGAAAAGGAGAATGCAGGGATAGGCTGAGGTGCAAAAACAATGCCCCAAAGTGCCCTCCTTACCTTGCTGGAGCTCCAGAGGTATCCCCACATCCTGCCATGCTGGACTGACTCTTAGCTGTAGTTTTTGTACTTAATTATCTCACTTTTGATTATGGCTCAGGGAGATGATGAACCAGACAAGGGGCTCAGTTTGTGCAGTAAAGCAGCCCTGGAAGGGGAATCTGCCCTGGGACTCAGCAGAGGATAAAGCAGGGCTGAATTCTCAGGCTTTGCCACTCTCTACTTGTCATGAGAACTGGTTCTATCTTTGGAGCTTCCCAATGCATTTCCACTTTCAAAATGGAAAATGGTCTCCAGCTCGGGCATTTATTCCTTTAGATATGCTTCATAAGTTTTCTTTGCATCCAGGACGGTTGAAAATTGGATTAAAACCTCTTATTATGCCCCCATGTTACAGCATTAGGCATGCTTAGCTTCCACTGGGAAGGAGGATGAGGGAAGCAGAAGAAATCTCTTGAATTCTCACTCAAATTCATCAGTGTGGCTCTCCCAGCTCCAGATATCCCTGTAAAAAGGCACCGGGATTCACCTGCCCTGCCCAGCACAGGGTGTTATTGCTCAGCTGCCTTCCCACACATTACAGCTCTTCCACGAGCCCCAGCTGTTTCCAGTAAATTCACCATTACCAGCACTGCTAAAGTGTCTGAAATGCTTCAGGGGGATTCCTACAAATTCAGCTCAACAGAATGGAGAAGGCTTCATTTGCTTTGGCTTTTTGGAGAGCCAAACTCTGCTTTCCATCCACTCTTTGTCCATGGAATGTCTGTGCTCGTGTCAGGAGTGGCACAAGTGCAATTCCCAATGCAAAGTGTCCACACAGGTGAAGCCCCAGACCAAGGACTGGTGAATTCTCCCTTCTGCATCACAGTTCCTGCAGTTTTTCCATAATTCATCCCCATGTTTAGCCACATGAAAGAATCCCTGGTTTGACTTTCACACGATGACACATTGCTGTTGTAATCAAATTGCCAGCACTCTCTGAGAGAGCGTTCCTGCAGCACATCTTTAGACGTTTCATCATTACTCTTCATTTAAAATGTCAACTTTGTTCTGACAAATCTTGTGTGTCTGGTTTGAGAAGCTTTACAAGTGTCAGGAGGAGCGACGCAGTCTGCAGCTTTTGTCTCTTACGACAGCGAGCATGAAAGGTTCTTTTTTGTGGAGTAACTGGATTGAGCTGGAACTGCAAATTTGGGGTTGTTTCTGTACATCAGGATGGCTCCAAAGCAGTCTGGGGAGGGTTTTGCTGCAATCAGGGTGATTGGGTTCAGCTGTGGTGCCTCAGGTGTTGTTGTGTCCCTAATCCCTCTCACCTGGTGCTGATTGCATTGATTTGCTGCCCACCCCACACCTGCTGGGCCAGCAGGGCCCTGCCCTCACAGGGAGCTGGACAGGAGCAAACTGGGACTGCTCTGCTCTGGGATTTTCCAGGTACGTGGGAGAGAAAAGGAAGTGCCAAACCCTGGCAGGGAGGGAGTTCTGGGCACACAGTTCCCAATGTTTGGCTCCATGGATTGGTGTTTTCTCCTCCAGCACCAGGCAGTGGCCATGGCTGGAGCCAGCAGTGGCCTCGTGGGCTCCTCACTGAGCTGGTGCAGCCTGGCAAAATCCTGGAATTCACATTCCAGCCCACCCCGAGGCAATGAAGCCTCTATGTCAGAGCTGTGGGAAGCTGGAGGTGAGAATCTCCCCCAGGAAGGGGAAGGAGCAGCCAGTGAAGGTTTCCCTGGGATGGAGGTGACACCAGGGGTGTCTGCACAGGGCAAGGCTGAGCTCCCTCTGCAGCCACCAGAAGCTTCTGCTGTCCTGTTCAGCCCTCTGGACACCCTTCCTGGGCTGTGGGGTGTGAGTGAGGTGTCCCCAGTTGGAGCTGTACTGGTACCAGTGAGGGAGGGACCCTCCACAGCCCATCCCTGAGTCAAACCCTTCCCTGGGCAGATGCAGACAAAAATCTGCATGGAAGTTGTGACTTTAAAAACCGCCTCAGATGCGAAGCCTCTCGTCCCCTGCTCTCCCCACGGACCTGCATTTCCAGCAGGGAGCCTGCTGTAGACAGCAAAAGCTTCCTGAGAGAAACAAACCAAAATGAAAAGCGATTTAAAAATCAGCGCCATTTCCTCCGTTTTTCTGGTCTGTCCTGCTTGCTGGCCCTCCAGGGAGAGCTGTACTTTCTGGTCTGTGCTAATACAAAATTTATATTTGTCTGGGCTATTATGTGCAAAATAATGGGTAATCCCTCAGGCTGGAGTGAAAAGCCAAGTCAAATACTCCAGGAGACCTTTCAATTTTGAAAGGTTTCACAAATAAGCGCAATACAAACATATAAAGGGATCCAATTATGTGTAAACAAACTGCTCTTGCAGCCTCCTCCTCAGAAAACACAATTAGATCGCTAGCAAGATTGCTTTTGGATTACCTGGATTAGGCCTTGCATTCACAGGCTTAGGAAGGACCTGGAATTTCATTTTTCCTGCATCTCCCAGTTGTAGAACTCGGTCGCACAGGGCTGGGGGGTCCCTCCTGTGCTGAGCTGCTGCTGCTGCTGGGTCTCAGGTGTGGGCATTGCTGGTGATAAGGAAATGTGGCTGCTGGTGATAAGGAAATGGTTAATTCAGTTCCAACAAAGCCATGGAATGCTCTGCTTCCTGAGCCACCTGAAAGTTAATTAAAAGAGCATCACAGACATAGAGAAATGCAGAATTAAAGCTGTCCCCGTGTGATAAAGCACTGAACTCACCAACTCTGCCATGGGGAGAGGGAGATACAGCCCATTTTCCTTGCTCAGGGAGTGTCTGGATGCAGAGAAATCCCAGGGTGAGGGGTTTGGCTGGAGCCTTTCCCCATCAGCACTCACCAGGCCCAAGCTCTGCTTCCAAACTGATGGCTTCTCAGTGATCTGTCAATAAAATCTGCCTGGATTTCAACATGAATTTTAAGAACAGGTCTGCAGGATGGCTCTGACCTTCCCAGTGTCCCAGCCCTGCCAAGGAATTCTCTGCTCCCGGGTGGGGGGGAAGTGGGGGCTGAGCTGATTCTGCCCCGTTTGGCCTGGGCACAGCCTGGGGTCCCATTTTATTCTCCTTATTTTGGCTTCCTCACAAAAGCCTCTTTGTGGAGCTAAGAGGGAACCTGGTGAGTTCAGAATCACAGGCCAGGGGTGACTGATGTTGGGGAATTATGAAGAAAAAGGTTATGAAGAAAAAATATGACCTTTTCTTACAGGGACAGTGAAAATGAAGGTTGATTTTAATTTCTGTATTTGTCCTCTTGGTGTTGTCCTGAGGACTATCCTGCCCACAGTGAAGCTAAGAATAGAAGTGGGAGGTGTGGGCTTGAGGAATAAGGCAGTAAATCAGAATTTTAATGCTATTAAAATCTATTGATTTTGTTGATTAATTATTGCTGGTGCTGATGGGAAGGCCAGGCTCTCTAAGCCAGTTTAATTATTTTCCAGTTAATGTTAATCTCAGTTAATGAAAACTCTCCAAGCCAGAAAAGAGATGACACAAGGAATGACTGTTATTCATGAGAGACTCTCTTAATCTATAAAACATCAAAGATGTCATTGCCAGCATCTTTGCTTTGCTTGTATTTTATTTTTTAAATGATCCAAACACTTTGTTCTCAGGCTCTTGATGAGTCAGGGTGTGACAGTTCAGGGGAGATCTGAACAGGAGTTGATGGAGCCTCCTGAAGAACTGGAGCTCAGCGGCTCAGGTGCCCCTGGACAGGGGGTTTGGGTAATTAATGGCCTGGGGTTCGTTAGGGTGGCTGCACAACCCCTGTGTCAGGAGAGAGGGACTGGGCAGTGCCCTGCTGGAGTGCTCGGGGAAGGGAGGGGGGGAGGAGCTGGGAATCGCAGCAGGATCTGCAGGGAAGCTCTGAAGCTGCCACAGTTCTGGTTTTGAGTCTTTTCTGGCTTTTATGAGAACCTTCACCAGACTCTTTCATTTTTTGCATGCAGGCTGCTCTGTTTCTGCAGCACCATCTCAGCGAGAACAGCTGGGTTAGAAACTTCTCTTTGGAAGAAAAAATCAGTTAAAATAAGACTGGTTTTGAGCACTCCTGGCAGATCTGTCATCTGCTCCTCAGCCCCGCTGACAAGTGAGTTATGCAGCAGGGCTGTGCAGGGCTCAGCCCATATTGCAGAGCAGCTGCTGGGCTGCCATCACTCAGGGAGTCCACACAGACACCCCTGGCAGCCCCTTCCCTGCAGCGATTTATGGGCAGCTCTCCTAGCCGAGCTGCCCTGGGAGGGCATCAATCCTGGAGATGCATCAGTCCCACCTCTGCTTTACATATTTTTCTAAGTTCGGCTCTCCACCCCTCTCCTGCCGTCTCCATGCCCTGGATTTGTTCTGTGCTTCCCTTCCCAGCTCCAAGGTGATCAGGCTGATGCATTCCAGCATTTCCCCTGCAGCTCCCCAGTCCTGGCCTGTCCACATTTGGTTTGCCCCTAAATCCCCTATCAGCGGTGGCATCCCCAGAAGGCAACCAGAGTTCTCCTCTTGCTGTTGTATCTCATTTCTTTGTCAACCCTGCCTTCAATTGTTTGGCCCTTCTCCAGCTGTACCG
Organism: Coloeus monedula; assembly: GCF_965178545.1. Lineage (NCBI taxonomy): Eukaryota > Metazoa > Chordata > Aves > Passeriformes > Corvidae > Coloeus > Coloeus monedula. The sequence continues at coordinate 950,607 of NC_138808.1, read as the reverse complement.
TGCCAGGGAACACCTGTGGTGATTATTTCAGGTTACTGACTCTTGCCTGGTTGAAGGAGCCACTGCCCTGTCATGCTCTTCTCTGGTTGTTTGCTTGCCCTGGGTGACTCTCGATTTTCTGGCAGCTTTATTCCTGCCTTGCCCACCCTGGGTCACAGGGACAGGCTGCCCTTCCCGGCTGTGTGGAGATCTAGAGCTCAAAATTGTCACTGTTCCGATGATTTCCGCTTGCAGGAGACTCCTGCTGCAGTTAATAACACGACCCTCCTCTGCACATGCCTGAATTGAGGAAGGTGTCTCATTTCTGCACAGCAAATAATGGTTTAAAATAGCTCTGTGAGCAATTTCCCAGAGATTACCTTGGGTACAACAGCACTGAGTCACCCAGCCATGAGCCAAACCCCATCCCCCCTCAGCTGAGGTGGGGAGGGAGATGAAGACCCTGGCTGGGTGATGGCCACGCTCTGGGTTTAACTGGCTGGGGGAAGGAGCAAAAACATCGAAAAACTTCCCTTGCTTGGTTGTGTAAACAAGGACTGGATTGCTGAAAAGCTGCAGCTGCTCCCTGAGTTCTCCCCCTGGTTCTCCCCATTTTACATTTTCCTGGATTATCTGTTTGGATTGTAAATTTCCCTGGATTGTCAGTTTGGATTGGCTCCAGTTCTGTGTTTTACGCTGCTCTTACCACGGGACCCTGTTTGAGCTCCTTGACTCTGGCTGTAATAAACACATCTGGAGGTGCTCTGGATGTACACCCAAATGTTACTGAGATGCAGCACTGAACTGAGTTGTCTCCACTAGAGGCAGGAATCAAAAATAACCACAAATCACCTAACAATGTTGAAGTTTTGATGAAGAGTTGCCCTGAGTTTCCCCGGAGGTGCCGCCCAGTGTGTGCCTGGCTCTGAGCTGTGTCCCCACCCTTGAGTCCCTCTGTGCCAGCACTCAGAGCTGCAGTTCAACACCCTGGCCTCCAGCTGATCTCAGGGATGGTTTTATCCCATCCATCTCCTGGCAAACCCCTCTGCTTTGCAGGAATGCATTAAACGATCAGGTCTTTCTCATTATGGATTTCTCATCAGGCTTTTAGCTCCAAATGAGCTCTGAGGCCAAGCAAACCTCCAGTGGAGCCGCAGTTCCTTCCCTGCATGACGTGAAAAACGCGTCCCCTGTGCTCCAGCGTGAGGACAGGCCTGGCCTGGGGCAGCTCAGCAGCACAAGGCTGGGACTGCTCAGGCTGGCAGGGAAGAGCTCAGCTCTGCTAAAGCACAGCGGGGCTCAGGCTCTGCAGCAGGGCTGCTGAGGTGAAAACACACTGACTACAGCACGTTTAATATTCACCTTCTCCTCTTCCTCCCCAGAATCACCCGGTGGGGAATTCTCCAGGTATTTCTGGCAGGCTGAATTCTCACTGAGTAATCACCAGGATGTTCCACCAAAGGAGACATGAATCTTCTCTGAGCAGCTCCTGGCACCCCTGTGATTCTGGGAGGATTTAAAAGGTAAGAAGTCCCAAATTAGCTGTGTAGATTGATTTTGGATCCACTTTATTTATCTGCTCTGGCATCAGCTTTATTCCCCAAAACAAGAGCTATTCCTACATTTGCATGGTGGATTTGCCATTTTGGAGAAGCAGCAAGGGGAAGGTGCTGGAGGGAACTTGGTGGGTGTGATGCCATCAGAATAAAGGTGTAAAGGTAGAAATTGAAGCCAGCTTGTTACACAACTTGAGCAAAAATCGTTCTGTTTGAGGAATCAGGTACTTCTGAGCTGTTTCTTCCCCTCCTGGGGCTCTGATCTTTGTGTTTTAACGACAGTTTTTCTTAAAACTGAAAGCAGAAATGAAAGTAAGTGCAATGGAGGGTTTTCCCTTCTGGAGCCAGCTGAAAAGATTGATGAAATGACAGCTCCTTTAGCAAAACAGCAACTCCACCTGTCAGCAACCACCAGCCATCCACAGGGCACAGCAGCCAGGCTGAGGCGTTTTAAACACACTCCCAACTGGTCTGTCAGGAACAAATTGGGCTTGTCACAGTCTCCAAACAGTTTTAGGGAGAACATTAATGATGTTAATGATCTCTGGTCCCAGCAGGAGGGAGAAATTGGAGTCTCCTTCCAGGAAAGCACAGCATGACTTGCAGTTGTTTTGTTCTTGAGGTTGCAGGGGTTTCAAAAAATATCCACTGTAGGCAATTGCTGGGTTTGGAAATGTAGGGTCCTTGGTGGTCATTGTGCCCTGGGTGATATAAAGGTGTCAGCATGTGCAGAACTGACCCAGTATCAGCTCCCAGAACCTCCCCAGCTCCTTCCTGAGCAGCCACAGAAGGGAGAGGGGGCCTTGGCACTGCTCTGGATTCTGGGCTGGTGTGGGGAATTTGGGGCTTTGCACCTGTCCAGGTGTGGGTTTGGATTTCCAGAGCTGACCCAGGCCCTTGGCTGTGTGTCCCTGGGTGTGTCTGAGTGTGAGAACAAGGGACTAGGCAGGTGAGCTGGTGTGAACTCCATGGGATCAGCGCTCAGCCTGTCGGGGGGCAGGTTTCTGCCAAGTTCTTTGGAGGAAATGCGTGTTTTTCCCTTATTTGAATAATTATCAAGAAAAAAGCATTGTTGTAATGGATTCCTGGAGTTATGGCAGTTTAGTCACGGTAATCGTGCGAGGGAGGGGAAATCAAAGTGTATTTTATTTGTTTTGAGCTTTCATGACAAATTATGTTCTCGCTGTTGAGGAATATTAATTAATGAGCTGTCCCTGAGTGGAGGGATGTCCCTGGAGGGTTTGGAGATGAACACTCTCAGAGCACCTGAGATTCCTGCAGGACACCCCAAATCGTTTCCAAAGGAAATGTGTTCCCATACACTGCTGCCTCTGAAAGTCTTCAGGACATCCCTGTGATGTGCCGAGGTCCAAACCCTCCTGAAGCCACGGGAGGGTCTGTGCTGATCACAGCACACTTTGAGCCAGGCCCCTGAATTAAAATGGAGACAGAAAAACTAAAGGACAGAGGATCTGTGTGCTCCTGAGGAGCAAAGCAGGAAGGAGCCCAAGGGATCAGATTTTAAACCCGGGCTCCATCCCTACCGATCCCACCCGAGTGGAACTGCTCCTGCTCAGGGACAATAACAGTTACAGTGAGAAAAAATGACAAGTGCCCTTCCCAAAGGAACCAAATCCATCTCTGCCCGTGACAGCAGTTAACAATATGGATGGCATCTGCCTGGGCTTTTATCTTGGTTTAAATTTGTTTTCCATTCACCAGGCTCCACTGCAGGAGAGCAATATTGAAATGTGCAGGAACCACGAGACACAAATTTTATTACCCCCTCTCTGCTACTCCCACTGTAGAGAGAGAAGTTTATGAGTGAAAAGCATCCCAGGCTATTTAGTCACCTCCAGTATTTGCAGCCCAGACGGGAAGGAGTAATTGATTTTCTAATAATAGAGAGAATTCTTGGCTGGAGGCTCAGTGTTGTGTTGTAGAGCTCCTTAAAAAGCACATTCCCATTCCTGCAGCTCCCAGGCCCCTTGGCCTGGAGCGTGGGGCAGAGCATTTGTGGGGCTTTATCTTCCCAAACACAAACTCTTCCTGTCCTTCAGAGGGGTTCCCTGGCTTGGTCAGAGCAGGCAGCTGGGAGAAGGAGCCCTCTACCTTTTGCTGGCTGATTTCTGTGCCTGGGCCATGGCCTGCAAAGGTGCTTTTATTGGGAATTATTGGTATTCATGCAGGAAAAGCATCCATGGCATGTGTGAGAGGAGCCAGCCCAGCACAGCCCCACGGTGCTCAAGCGGATTTGGAAAGGGATTCATCTGAATTTCAAAGGGCTCTGGCTCCAGTCTGCTGTGAACTGCATCAAAAATGCAGCTTGGGTCAGGAATGTTTACAGTTTTTTATGATGTTTACATTGAATTCTCTCACGTTCCCTGTCAGTTTGGAGGCTGGGGATGCCCAGCACTGCTCATTTCGCTGTGCAGTTATCACACTGAGCCTCTGAGTGATCAGAAGGGGGAAAACACACAGTAATAACGTCCTGTGGTTATTTTGGGCTTCTAATTACAAAACAGAGTCTGGACAATTTGATTCAGGGTTTGCTCCTGAGAAGGTCGTTTGGCTCAGGATGGGAATTTCTGGTTTCCAGCCGTGCAGATAACGAGGTTTGGGGCTGTCCCTGTGCTCAGCAGTGCCTGGGACTGCAGGAGGAGGGAACGTTGTCCTTGCAGGTGCACCCAGAGGAGCTGCAGTCACTTTGAGCAGCTTGGAGGAACCTCCCCGGAGCTCCAGGGTGTCCATCTGTGTTTCCCTGTCCTGGCCACAATCCCAAGGGATCCCTCCAGCATTCCTGCTGTAAGATTGGTGCTGAGCTGGTCTCTGCTCCCTGGTCAAACCCAGCCTGAGCTCTGCTGGCAGCTCTGTGCAGCTCTGCCCTGCTCCCGCTGCACTTCCCTCTGCACAGGCATTGAGAAGTGGCTGCTTTTATATTTCATAGTTTTACATTCCCAGCCAGATTCCTGCATTCTGCAGGATGCAGTGAATTCCACCGCATCCCAAGTGAATTCCACCGCATCCCAGATGAATTCCACCGTATCCCAAGTGAATTCCACCGCATCCCAGATGAATTCCACCGCATCCCAGATGAATTCCACCACACTACAAATAAATTTCACCGCACCACAAATGAATTCCACCCCATCACAACTCAATTTCACCGCACCACAAACGCAAGTGGCAGATGATGTGCAAAAAGTCACACCGACCCTTTCTGAAGCTCTCCCTGCACATCACCAGTATTGCGAAGAGAGCTTTTGGAAGGGAAATCGTGTGGCAATTTTAATTCTTTTTCTTGTTTTCCTTATGGGAAAACATGGAGGGGTGCACCTGGGTGTGAGCAGGAACATGAAAGGAAATCCAGAAGCAAGGAGGTGTCCAGCAGCCCCAAGGGCTTCGTCTCCAATGAAAACCCCCTCAACTCTGACAGGGCTGAAACTTTGACAGATCCCAGAGTGGAGCTGAAAATCCTCCAGCAAAACAAAACCGATGAAAAAGTAGAGTGAGAATGACAAAACACTTTTTCTTTATTTTCTGCGTTACCTTCCCCGAGCCTGATTTCCAAAGAGCTCTGTTGACATAAGTGCAGCAGCTGGAGATGAGAGGGTTTTAAATCAACCTTCAGAGATGTACAGTTTATACTGGTAAAATAATTATTCTTCAAAGATTCCTGAAAAATTGCATTTAAGGTGTTTAATGATTAAAAACCTGATGTCCTTGAGTGTAAGTCAGATGAAAGAACTGCCAGGGACCTTAATGCGGTGCAATGATAAACATAAAGGCAGCAATAATGATCAGCCCGAGGTGATTACACTCTCTAATTAGAGCACATGTATCACTTAGGCCCGTTAATCTCTGTCTGTCTGAGGCACTTTGGGCACACTCTCCTGTATCCCACGGAAGGTTCTTTGATCACGGCACGGAGCAGGAGGAGCCACTTCCCGTGTTTGGAGCCTCCCAGCTCTGAGGTTCCCTCTGGAATGCCCTGAGCGGGCTCAGCCCAGCTCCGCCACGGTTCTGTCACTGAATATTTGCACCTCTGGGCCAGAGGAGAGCTGGGTGAGAGCAGGAGTGCCCCAAGCCCTGCTCTGCAGCGCCCTGGGTGCACAAACCCACCCCGATGGGGCTGCGTGGCTGCAATCCCAGCTGCAGGGGCAGAATCAACTGGGTTCCACCTCCTTGGGCTGGCTGCGGGTCTGGGACGGGGATCTTGGTTCCCAGGCCGACGTATTGAGGAAAAAAAATTAAATAAAAATCCGTGGTGCCTTCCTGTGCCCTGGAGGTGTCCTCTGCAGAGAGCAGCAGGTGGGAGCAGCTGTGTGAGTGTCTGTGCTGCCCCTGCTCCCCTGCTCGGCACGGGGAGGGTCTGCAGAGCCCAGGGCACATCTGTGGGGTCTGTGGCTCCCAGGGCAGATCTGTGGGATCTGTAAGGCCCAGAGCACATCTGTGCGGTCTGCAGGGCCCAGGGCAGATCTGTGGGGTCTGTGGCTCCTAGAGCAGATCTGTGGGGTCTGTAAGGCCCAGAACACATCTGTGGGGTCTGTGGCTCCCAGGGCAGATCTGTGGGGTCTGTGGGATGGTGCAGTCCCAGGAGCTGTGCAGCTTTGTCACTTCCTGAGCTGTTTTTGGCCAGGTGGGGTCAGAGAGGAGCACAGGGAGGTAACACGAGGTTTCAGTCAGTCCCACGGCCCTGGCTCTGAGGCTTTGATGCACACGGGGGTGGAAATCCGATTCCTGCAGAGGATGAGGCTCACTCTGCTAATTCTGATTGCTGAGAGGTTTCAATGGGAGCCAGTGACTCTAAATTGGAGGTGCTCGAGCTCAGACTCATCTTCATCTGCGGGGGATAGTTTTAAACACAAAGCAGCTGATGGCTGTGCAGCCCTTGCCATCCTGTTCCCTCTGCAGCTCCTCCCTTTCCCAGGAGGGCCAGGGGCTGTGCCTGAAGAAGGATTTACCTCAACCCAGGTGTAGCTTGAGCCAGAGCTCTTTGCTGGAGCCCAAATGGAGGAAAATCCTCCCTGGTGCCTTGCTGAGATAAATTCACCACAAAGCTGGCAGAGAACGGCCCCGGCTCCGTGGGGAATTCACCCCGAGCAGGAGTGCAGAACAATCTGGCTGGCACAGGGTCCTTCCTCCCAGCAATGCTTTTCATTCTCTCATCATGCACGAGAGGCCCCATAAGGTGCACCATGACTTCCAAATCAGCGGGACTGAGACAATCAGACTGGCTGCAGGAGGTGGCTGAGAGAATTCTTCATTAATTTCAAGTGTCCCTCAGTAATGAATGCTGTGGGTGAGAGGTTTTGAGGGCCAGCAGCAGGCAGGTCTTGGAGTTGGTGAGAAGTGTCTGGAGTCAGGGCAGGGGGAAGCAGAACCAGAGCCAGGCCTAAGAGAAAGGCAGATGCTCGAGACAAATACCTGAGAATGCTGACAGTCTCCCTTTCTGAGGTTCTTTTTTCTCCAATTATTGTGAACCTTGCAGTATCTTTCTTGCTTTTATGGAAATTTGCCACCCTGGGCCTTAGCGGAGCTCTACAGGTGATGGCAGAAGCCCCAGCATCCCTGTGGACCCTGCCACAACCAGCCAAGGATGTGTAGGAGAGAAATTCTAATCCAAAAACTGGGACTTAAAAACTCCCAGCAGTGTCAGCAGCAGCTTTTGGGATGTCCCTGCTGGCAGTTCTGCCCCAAAAAGCTGCTCTAGCCCGAGCAGAGAAGGCACTGCAGGAGACAGGAGAGATTATCATCCTCATCAGAAGAAAATGAGAAATGATCTCGCTGATAAAACACCCATTATAGAAACAAAGGGGATTGTGCAGTTTATTCTCTCCGTGGCCGTGTCTGATTCCATGTCGCATGAAGGGGGTGTTTGTGCCTCCCAATTAAGCAGAATAATGGCCTTTCTGGGGAGGTGGGAGTGGGTTATATTAGTCCTGCTGCAGGTGGCATTGAGATGAGAGGCCTTGGCTATCATGCTGTCAATTTGTTTAATGGTTATTAGAGGAGCAGGTGATATCTTTTAAAGGGAAGTGACAGACTGTCCATTAGATATAGATGCATGTTTATTAAATCGGGAGCCTGGAGCAAGCAGCCTGGCTCATTTGCTTCCAAATTCCAGACCAATCTGTTTCATTTTGGAAGGGTTGGAGCCCAGGAAAAGCGGGGGCTGTTCCCAAGCAGGGCTCAGGGACTGTTGCAGTTGTGCTCTCCTCCACCCCGGTGGAGGCTGCAGGGGAAGGGGCTGGGAGTGTGCAGCCTCTCAAATGGGGCTTAACTCCTTCTCTTCTCACCTAGATAGGCCCAGAAGCAGAGGGGCAACACAAGGGTTTAGGCTGTGAGTGCAAAGCCTTCGTTTCTCCTGCCTGTGTGTCCCCACACCATGGATGGATGGGATACACTACAGCTCAGTCAAATTAGGGGGAAACAAAGCCCAGTCCCTGTTGCACTCCCCCTTTCCTGCTCCAGGGGCCTGTCCCTGCAGAGACAGGGACACAGGGACTCTGCTCTCCTGCTGAGGGGCTGGGGCTTGGGAATGTTCCTGCTCTGGGCACAGCTACAGGGAGCTGATTCCTCACAGTCCTGGCTGGGGAGCAGGGAATGGACGAAGGGTTCCTTCTCCAGTCAGACCCTTCCTCCTGCCGAGTGAGGGGCTCTGGTGCCAACCAGGAGAGCTCTTCTCCCCCCTTCTCTCCTCGGGGACTGGTTTGGAGCTCTCGCTGTCCTTGCCTCGAGCATCCTGGAGCCTCAGATGAGCTGATTGCAATGTTGGCATCCTTATCTCCGTGAAAATGCAAATAATGCCTCTTGTCAGCTCCCGTGCTCCCCATTCCAAACCCCGCTGGGTCCAGTGGCTCCCAGTCCCAGCAAGGGGGCAAGGAGAGGGCAGACATCGAATATTGCTGCGTTTACTGTCTGCAGTGAAACATCCTGCGCCTCCCTGCCAGCCATTTGCTGGGTTATTATTCCTCCATTCCTCTGTTTGTTCTTTTTTTTCTTCTGGGCACATGTTTTTCCCAATTCGGGCAAAATCGCTGCTGCCATCCTCAGCTGTCCTGATTGCCTGAAGAAGCAGCTGATTGCATTATTCATCTGCAGAGCTCACAAAAGGCGTCAGAGCTCTCGACCAGACCCCGAGTTTTGATGATGTTTTGCGTCTGTAGGAAGGGGGGAGGATGCTGTGTGAGCTGGTGGCATCTGGTGGCACTGCTGTGGCTGGGAGGAGCTGCTGCCGGGACAGAGCAGTGCCCGGGACAGGCTGGGCTGGACTCGGTTCTCCTCCAAGGCTGCAGCGATGCTGAGCTGCAAATTGATTTTACATCCCGGTGAGCAGAGGCAGCCGAACTGCGGGGAAACGGTGCCACCTGCGGGCACCAAGCACAGGAATCCCAGTCCCGGGAATGCCATCCTCACACACTGCGCAGCTCGGTCAAATCCTCGGATTGGGGAGTTTATCAGCCCAGGAACAGAGAGAGGGAAACGCAGGGAATGGAGTCAGCAGGGGGAGGTCAGGCTGTGCCTCACCGCGGACACCCGGGCGGTCACAGACACAAAAAGGGGCTGCAGCTGTTCTTCTGTGGTTTAGAACAGCGTTTTTCCATGGTCCAGACAGACTGGACAAGGGTGGGGTGAGCTGTGCTGGAAGCAAATCCACCACCAGGAGATCTGTGAGCTTCGAGCTGCATCCCCCTGTGTGCTTGGGGAATTTTGGGGGGTGTTCGCAGCTCCAGCGATGTCAGCAGGATGGTTCCTGCTACAGATCCAGGTCACTTCTGGGCGCGGTGACACTGGAATTTGCGGGGCTGGAGGACCCTTTCCTGTGTCCCTTGGTGTCACCTCCAGCAGCTCCATCCCTGCCAGGGGAGGGCTCAACATCCCCTCCACTCACCGGGATCGTGTGGGTGGAAAACTGGGAACCACGGGCAGCTCCGTGTGCCAAAACCGTGTTAAATTCACCTGAGTCTCTGCTGTTCTTTTGGCTGCTGAGCTCTTCTCCAAGCCCAGCCTTTGGTAAACAATTTGATGGGAATAAAACAAGGGACTGAGCAAGAGCGTGCACGGCTGCCTCTCCCAGTCTGTGCCTGAACACACACGTTTTGTAGAATGTTCTCGGGCTAAAAAGATATTAATAAGTAAACCCCTCTGATTGATTTAATATGCCAGAGCTTTGTTCTCAGTTCTTTGCTTGTACTGGTGCATAACACTGGAAAAATAAAATGGAATCATAAAATGAAATAAATAAAATATAAAAGCCGTGCAGCAGAGTGAGGTGAATTCAATCATCAGAGGAGCAGAATTATACATCAAGAGCAATCCAATATTGTGTTTAATCCCAAGGCATTATAAATCTGACAAACATCTAGGAATATCTTCAGAACAGAAAGGTGGGGGGTTGAGGAATAAACAGGCAGCTAATCCTATTTACACAGATTTCCTTTCAGGAGCAGCATTTCACCTTTGGGGCAGGTTCACCTGGGCTGGCCTGGGAGACTCTTGGTTGTGTTTCTGATTTCCAGCATTCCTTCCTCACCTGCTTTGCTGTCAGAGCCCAGCGGGAGCTGAGCTCTGGAATCCCCTCAGGCCCTGTCAGACGTCGCTGCTGGAGCAGCAGGGCCGGTGGGAGAAGCTCATTCCCACAGCTTTTCCTGCCATGTTGTACCGCTCCCATCCCTCTGCAAAGCTGCTCTTGGGGCTCCCCCTGAGCCTGAGCCAGGCCAGGTCAGCGAGGCCAGGCTGGAACATGGAAATTGGTGCTGTCAGAGAGCCTGGCAGGCTTGGATAGCAACTGCCCAGAGCCTCAGCTGCACCCGGGGCAGCTCCAAGGCCACATTCAGTGGGATTCCATGAGGAACAGCCCTGGGAAGAGTCTCCTCTGCAGCCTGAGCCCAGCACAGAACCATCCTGGGCCATGGGAGAGGCTGAAACCCTTCCTGGAGAAGCCAGCAGAGGGTTATAGATACGGGAATCCAAAGCATCCCAGGGAATCTGCGCGCTGATGAATAACACCGTGTTTCCCATGTTTCAAATGCTGATGCAAAGCTGCATCAACAGGCAGTGAACAGCCTCTAACTCCAGGCTGGACACCTCCTCCGGGGCAGGCTCCATCCCCAGCATCAGTGTCAGGATATCAGGAATGGGTTGTATAGCTCACAGAAAAATGTTACAGAAGCCCTGCGATGAAAAACATTTAGCATAAATTGAATAGGAAAATAATGCTGGAGTTGGAGAGAAAGTTGAAGTTCAGCAGTTTCATTTGAAAAGAGAATGGAGCATCAAGCCCTGGGAAGTGTCATTTCCTGACTCTTGTGGAGTAACAGTGAGCTGTAAAATTAGAGTTGCATGGATGGCTGTGGAATGATGCTCATGAAAAATTAATGACAATAGCAGGAGACAGGAAAAATCCAGAAAACATTTCCACGACTGTTAAGTTTTATAAAAGCTTGTTTTCATTAAATCTAAACTGTGTACTTTACCCGAGCTGCCAAAATCCCTGCAGCTTCTCTAAAGCAGCGAGTGCTTATGGCAGAGAGCTGCTCTGTGAGCAGAGACCTGCGGGGAAGGTAATTGCGGGAGATGGATGGGTTTTGTTCCCCCCGCTCTGTTTGTGGGAGCAGCTCCCTTCCCAGTCTGGAGCTGTTCAGGTGCTGCTGGTGGGACTTTGCTGCTCTCTCTGCACGGAGCTCCGAGGATCTGAGCTGAGCTGGGGGATTTTGGGATCCCACCCCTGTGGGGGGATCCCTGAGCTGCCTGTCCTCAGTTCATGCTGGGATTCACACTTCAGGCAGCTCCAGGGATTTTAGTGCACCCCAACAGATCCCTCACAGGAACCGAGAACACTGGCCTGAGGCAGGACTCACTTTGCAGACATTTTTCAAGTACTGAAGTGGAGAAAATAAAAGGGAGATCCAAGCTCTAATCATCTGGGTTGGAAAGGGGAATGTTCTGAAATGCAGCATTCCTGGAAATGGTGTTTCAACAACTGGAGCAGCCTCAGTCAGCTCACCTTTGGAGTGTGCATCACACGTGGGGCTCGTTCATATCCAGAAGAGACTTTGTGCCTTGAAACACTGAAAACTCAGTGAAATATTCCAGTGGAAGGAGTGGACCTGGATTAAAGATAAACCACAAAGCAGCCCAGCACTCCCAGCAAACAACAAACCAGCCTGACCTTGGGGTGGTTTCTGATCAAATTTCCTGTGTTGCAGCACTTTGAAAATAGAAATTGCGTGCTTGGAGCTGCATCCCTGGGTCGCTGCAGGTGGCTCCTGATGCTCTCACACAAGTTCAGAGCCACAGGCAGTGCCAGAAATCAGGATTGTTGCACTCCCTATGGGGTTAAACCCTGATGTAACTTCTCCCTCCTGGGATACGATGGACTCCGGGAATTCTGTCTCATCCTGGCAGATGTTCGCTCCCCACAAGATCCTCCTGAAGATGCTCCCAGCATCACGAGGTGGGATGAGACACTCCAGCGCTTTCCTGCTTTGCCTGACTGATATTAACAGTGACACAGAGAGTGCTGCTGGCAGGGGAACATATTTGTCCTGTCACATTTTTTTCTGCCTGGAGAACTCTGGAAGCCAAGTGACTGCTTTCTCCTGTGATTTTATCAGCTGCTGGAAGGATTCAGACAGGTAGCAGCTGTGCAGCCCCATACAGGATATGATGTTCCTAAATATGCTGTAATTACCTTCCTCACCATCCTGAGCACCAGCAGCTGAGGAGTCTGACTCTTTCAGCCCGGAGAGCTGTCAGCTCTGATTGTTCCCTGCATCCTGGACTGGGCACTCTGCAACTGGGGGCTCCGCTGGTGCTGCTGGATTTGGGAATCCGTTGGCATAATCAGCATCTCCCCGAAACAGTCCAGAAATCCAAGTCCCAAACTGGATTATCTTTATGTTCTGTTAATAGGGTGTCCATGGAAGTGAAGGTGTTGGTTGTGTGGAATTGGCACAGCAAATAAACATCATTATTGTGGCTTCCTTTGGCTCTAGACTCCAGTGGGATGCAGGGATGATCCCACCCTGTCTGGCATTCAGGGTTTGAGTCTGCACTTTAGGCAGGGCAGCAGGACCCCAAAAATGGGCTGGAAATGTGTCCAACGTGACCTTTCCAGTTCACACCCTGCTGTTCTTCTCCTCAGCCTCCTCTTAGGCTCATTTCTTTCTTTGGTTGGTTCTCGTGGGGTAATTCGCACCCAAACAGGGACAAGTGGAAATTCTGTCCCCTCTGCAAGGAAGGGAATTCAAATTTATCCTCCTTTTCTCTCTTTCCTCATCAGTACCTGCCACAACACGAGACTGATAAACTGAGTGGGCTTGACAGCCCACAGGTTGTCCAGGTAGCTCCAAATTGATACCAGAGGGTTTAATTGAAGGGAGACAGGACAGTGAAGCTGCCCGAGCAGTGCCAGGTCTGTGGCGTGCAGCAGAAAGGCTTCTGCTATCCCCTAGTGGCTGTGGGAGGCTTCACAGCCAGCTCCTGCTCAGAGGAGCCGGGCTGGGATTGCTCTTGTCAGAGATGTTCATTCACAGAGTTTATGTAGATTAATTAAACAGGTGTCAGGTGATATTCCAGTGGAAGGTGCAGGGCGTTAGAAAAAGGTGATCTTTAAGGTCCCTTCCAACCCAAAGCATTCCATGGTTCTCTGGCAAAATAAATCCAGAGTTTGTTGATGCAGAAGTTGTGTTAGAGTTTTTGGTTTAGAGTTTTTATTTCATTGACTTGTTCTTTTTCATTCAAATCCAAATATTTCACAGGCACGGCCGAGCTGGCAGAGCTGATGTTGGAGCCATCTCCCTTTGCTGGGGGTGACTCAGGCATATTTATTTTCATTGGGAAAGGAAACTCCTCCATTCTTTTTGCCCACATGAGCTTGCAGAGGCTCCTAAATGCTCTAAAGCATTGTCATAGAGGGATAATTTGTCAGTGCTGGCAGCAGAGCTTTTGCTCTCTGGTCCTGAGCCAGAGAACTCTGTCTTTACAATGATGAAACACCAGACACCCTAATGGGGAAGCTGGAACTGGTTCAGCAAGGGGGATAAATAAGTGCCATAGATCTCTAAAAAGCTGGAGAATTCACCCAGAAAATGCAGGCTTTGGAGTGCAGTTATTCCTGTCACCGCTTTTAAGGAGGAAATGGTTGTTTTCTCCAGCTGGGGAATAGAAGCTCTGGACCCAGAGGGGAAAATGCTGTGGAAAACACCTGGGGTGTTCTGCCAGAACTGGGGGATGAACCCTGAGCTGAAAGGAGGAGTGGCTGGAGTTGCTCAGAACTACTGGAAAGCCAGGCCCCAGCTCCACCAATCTTTCCTGAGCCCAGGGAAGTGCCTGCCTGGAGAAGGAACGATGGAGCGAGGGCACAGAGGGGAAAGGCAGCACGGCGCCCGTTCGGAGACAGAAACCCCATTTTTGCTCTCCTTACACGGCAGCTGGCACAGAGGAGGTGCCTCTGCTCCAAGTGGGGCCTCCAGGTGCTGCTACAGTACCTGCAGTAATAATTAAGAGTCAGATCTGTGGTAATAATTAGAGTCAGTATCTGTGGTAATCATTGGAGTCACCGATGCTTTGTTTGTCCCCTGAGCCGCGAGTCTGCACGGGGAGTGCAGGTGTGGAAGGGAAATGTTCACTCCCTACTCATTTTCCCCTGTGCCATCCGTAGGGAAATGCCCAATATTTGCTAAAACCGGGCTGGAAGCAGCAGGGATTTGGCTGAGCTGGTTCCTTGAGCGATCTGTGCAGGGGGAATTTGGTAAATGCAGGGATGCTGCAGGGGATCCAGCACAGATGTGCTGGAAGCAGCCCAGCAGGATCCTGGTGCTCGTCAGAAGGGAGAACCATTGGAAAATAAAATTCCCCCCCTTGTTTTACCTGGCATGTTCGGCATTAGAGCAGATACTGCAAACCTTGTATTTTCAGTGCAAGTGTTCAGGAATTTGAGTGGCCCCACGGAGAAATGGCCCATCCAGGCTGCAGTAAAACTTCCTGGGTTTATTACATTCACGATTTTATTACAGTAAAAGCATTCAAAAATAATGTGGTGGGAGTGAAAACACCTCTTTCTCATGGAGTTTTAATTTGGCAAATTAATAATAATAATAATAATAATAAAAAAGCAGACAAATGCTCAGGAGCCTCAGAGTTGAATGAACTGCAGAATCTCAAAACCTTTCTCAGATAAATTCTTAAAATCTGTTTCCCACTAAAAGCACCCAAAAAAAACGTGCACAAATACAAACAGACAAATAACCACCACACAAAAAAAATCCCAGTTAGCTGGAGGAATCTCGGTTAATTGTATTTTTATTACCTATTTCTCTCAGAGGAGAGGTTTGAGTACACAGCTCTGCACTTCCCTGCTAAAATAGGGGGGTTTCTGAGGACACATTTCATCTTTTCGATTACGATTACACTTGAAATGCTCCGAATTTCCGCTTTTCTGTGGGAGTCAGAGCTTGGCTAAGAAAAGACGCGGACGTACAATGTCAGCAGCAGATGGCAGCCGAGCCCCGTGGCTGAGCCCTTCCCTGGGCTGCGGAGGGATGGGAGAGGCAGCGGGAGCGGGGAGCCGGCAGTGCTGACACCTGCAGGGCTCCGAGCAGGAGCATCCTGGGCCGCAGGAGCTCTGCCCATCCATCCCCAGCCCAGCTTCCCGGCAGGGATGGAGCTGAGCCCCAGGCAGCTGCCGGCTCCCCAAACCAGGCTCCCCAACTGCACAGACACCCCAATAAAGTCCCGGGGAATGCACAGCAAGGCACCGGCTCTGCAGGAGCCTCCACCTGCTCGGCTTCCTCCTCGTTTCCAAGGCAATCTCGGATCTGAAAAGGACGAGGTGACATTTCAGTAGAACGTGCATTAATGAAAAGCATCACTGAGGAGTGTGAGGGTGGCACAGGGACAGAGGATGAGGATGGGACAGAGGATGAGGATGGGACGAGGACAGCTCGGAACTGGGAGAGGGAATTGGTGCCCAGGACTGCTGTCCTGCAGCTCCAGGGTCAGCTGGAAATATCAGCAAACACACACACACAAGCCACCAGATTGTGCTGACTTGTTAAATATAAACGAAAACATAATTAGATTTATAATGTGTCTCTCCTCACACCCAATCACATAATTTACCAAAGCAGGTGGGGGGAGAAGAACAAGCCCTCACAACCTGCTGAAATATCATTATTAACATGCACATGAAAAGTCAATTATGCCAGAGGGAGGTATTTAAGTGAAGTGAGTTTCCATACTCTGGGATTACACCTTGGGGATTATATATTTCTTATTTATTTATTAATTTCCCCTCAGATCTCTGCTGCTGCTTAGCAGTGAGGAACAAAAAAGGTACAAGGAGATATTTTTAATTCCCCTGAAGAAATAGCCAAATATGTGGATGAATAATTGTTCCTCTCCCCATCAATATTCTCCCCCATCACCACATCGTAAAGACTCTCTGCTCTCCCCAGTCACACAGGTCTGGTTTGTGGTGTTTAGTTTTAAATGACACCAGGGACTGGTCTTCCAGCCCTTCCCTGGGGAGGACATTTGAAAGTGCTGTTATTATTAGTTGCAGTATTTATTATTTGTATTACAGCAGTGCCTTGGGGCTTCTGCTGGGACTGGGATCCCATTAGGTGGATGCTGAACAGGGAAAGGCAATTCCTGCCTCAGAGAGCTCTCAGCGAAAGCAGAAGGAGCAGGCAGAGGTGGGAGGGAGTGGGGAAGGGTGAAATGAGGTGTTGGAAGTCACAGAGGAAACCTCCCTGTGAACTACAGCTCTTTGGGGCTGACCCCGTGTGACAGCAGAGCTCTGAACTGATCCCAAGAACTGGAATCCCAAAGAGCTGCATCCAATTGCCCATTTTCAGGTTAAGGTCAGGCTGCCCCTCTGCGGTGCTCTGCAAATAGAGGAGCTCACTCTGACCTTCTGCTTCCAGAGCAGGGCAGGGACCAGGGGGAGCTCCGGGTTCAGGTCTCTGCTCCATTTAATTTGTGAGGGCAAAGTACACCCTGAGCTGGGGCAGGCAGGGTTTCACGGCAGGTCCCACCTCCGGGGTGTCCAACAGGGCTTCATCCAGCAGGTGTGCCTCTGGAATTACCTGCCACCCCTTCTCAGCGTTCTGTGAAAACACCTGTGTTCACTGGGACACCGAACCAGCTAAACACTCGCATTCCAGTCATTCTTTGGACAGAAATTTGCATCTGAGATTGAGATAAACTTTGGATGTGGGCCAGCCAATGAAAAATGTGATCACACCATAATTTGGGGAACCTCAATAACTTGTAGTGGGGAACAATGAGGCTTGGCCTGTTGTAAGACCCAAACCATGCCTGGTTCAGGGCTTCCAGCACTGCTGGAGTCCTGGGCTATGGTCAGGAAGGATCCCTCCCACCACATTGCATTATCTTGTACATCCCTCCCTTTCTCCTTCTGTTCCCCCACTGACAATGAGCAGATCTTTACATCCCGGAGGAGAACTTAATTAGTGTCATTAAAACAAAGTCACCACAAACCAATACAAAAATCCCTCAGACCCCTAAAACTCTTCCAGAAGTGGATTCCTGAAGGCCTTTAGGACTCCTCAAGCACTGCTGAGCCCCTGCATCGATGCACTTGCTTCACCAGCCATGGCTTTTCCACACATTCTTGCCTAAGGCATGACAAATTTAATGGTGTGTGTTTTGCTGAGTTGTTGACTCTTGTTTTTCATTCCAGCTAAGTTTCTAGAGAGGCTTAAATGCACGTTTTTGAGCAGGGCTCTCTGTGCACAGCCCTGCCTTGGCTCCTTCCCCTTGGCCCTGCTGCAGAGTCCCCTCGGCCGAGCTCTGGGTGAGCGAGAACTGAACCACACTGAGAGGAAAACCAGGTTAAAGAGCTGTGCTTTAGCTCCCTGTTAATTGCAGCTTATCTGGGGCCTGGATAATTGCTCATAAATACCTGCTGAGTTGCCAAGCCTGTGTTAAGGCTTGTCAGTCTTTAATAAATCTTGAAGATTTAAGATGCTGCTCCTTGCTGGTGCCCATCACTCCCCGGTGCAAGGTAGGGCAGAGCCAGGCAGCTGAGCAGGATTCCTCCCAGGCTGCAGGGACGTGTGAGAAGGGCTGTGCAAGAGCTCCTGGAAAGGTCATTGGTATTTTTGGAGCAATAAATCATGGAGGGAAAGATTTGCATTTTGGCTGTATAAAATCCAGGGCTGGATTAGAGAGAGCATACTTTGCAGTAATATTTCTCTCCTGACTTGTTTTATTAGCTTCCTTTAAACATGTTACATTATTGCTTATAGAATTTCATTTACTTGGATTGGCAGCTTGATAAATATGTCTATTGGCGATGATTTGGATTGCTCTGGGCATTAATATTATTAAAACCTGTCACAAGGAAATGTCTGAAAGATGACTTACTGTAAAGATTACAGCATGAAATAAATCATACAATGGTATTTGTTACCGTTTATGGCCTCTTGGAGCCGAGTCAATCCCTTTTTATGTTGCATTATTTTTCAAGTTTTTATAGCCTTACATTATATATCGCTGTCAGAAATGAACAGATGGGGTGTCAAACACGAGCCTTCTGAATAATTCCCACCCTCGGGTTATTTGTATGAAGGACAAGTGTAAAGCTGTGTTCTCGAGAAAAGGAGCGGGATGGAGGTGCAGGAAGTGTTGTTCCAGCGGGCAGCTCCTTTGTCAGCAGCACATTGTGCTTTTGAGCAGTACCTGGGCTCCAGGGCGGGGGCTCCGGGCAGGCAGGAGCAGAGTTTGGCACAGCAAACCCTCGCAGTCGCTCCAGCCCCACGTTCCCCCGGCTCTGCTGTTGCTGCTGGAGCAGAGTGAGGTGTGGAAGGGGCGTTCAGCGACAGCCAAACCTCCCAGGGCCGGGGGAACACGCACGAGGGTGGATGCTTGTAGGTACCTCAGACACTTCAGGGGTGGGATTCTAAAAAAAGCCCCCCCCTGAACCACACAAATGGCATTTCGGGAGCTTGGGGAGTGCAAGGAGGCAGCTGAACAGATATTTTGGACACTGGAATTTTGAGAACTGATGTTAGCTGGGAAGCTCCTCTAGGAAGAGGTGATAATATTTTGCATCCCACTTTTTGCTGGGTTGAGAATCCCATTGTTCCTGCTCCATATTTTTGAGGCCTTCTCCTCAGAGTCAGGGGCACAGTCTGGATGGAGTGATGGTTAAGCTGATAACACACAGGCAGCTAATTAGGTTTATTTCAGTTACAAACACTCAGATGGGAGCTATGGTCCATCATTTTACTTCTCGATTCAGTTTGGGTTGGATTTTGTAAATAGGCCTCCAGTTACTCCTTTTTTCATTCCCTCTCCTTCTGGAGAGCAAAACATTTGGAATACTGAGAGAAAACCTCTCAGCCCTTGCCTGCCCTCATGCACAGGATTTTTCCTTCACTTCGGTTTGTGTCCCACTGGCTGCCTTTGGCACCCAGACTCCTGTGAGCTCAGCCAGCCATTCCTGACCAATTCAGTCAGCTAATCCGGAGTTTATTCCAGCTGCTCTCCAGAGCTCCCTTCCCCTGTGTTCTCATGCCTCTCTGGTTCCTCTGAGCCTCCCCACTGTAGATCAGAGAGCCTCTCCCTGTGCTCCTCAGCCTCTTTTCTCTGCTCCGTGTGAAAATGCACCACCTCTCCCTGCTCCAGGCCCTCATCCCACATCCATCATCAGGAGTTTTAGGGATTCCCACTCACCCTGCAAGGAGCAGTTGTTCTGCTCATTGTACCTGGAGCTGCACCCACCTGGGCCCACTAATCCCACTGCAGGTTGTACAATGGCATAATCACCTGGAGAATTTGCATGACTGATGGTGTGAGTTCTGAGTGCATAAGGATAAGTTTCATAATTAGCTTTCCCTGTGAACTTGTGCAAACCAGACTATTTATAATTTGGTCAGCTCCTGATTTTTAATAAGGGTGCTGAGAGGGACTGAAGCCTCTGGCAGCATCGTTTCATATTTTAATTACCCACAGTAATTCTGACAATTACACAAATGTCATAAATCACATCATAATGACCCATTAAAAAAAACACCCCTATTTAATGATTGGATGAGGATTTAAATTAAACAGACGCGCAATGGCTTAACAAGAAGCCAAAAGCTCCATGGAGTTTCAAAGTGTTCCAAATCTTTTTATTGAGCCACGGCTCCAAAAGATGAAGAAACTTCGTGCAAAGTTTCTTTCACAGGCCAAGTCCTAATTTCCTTTCCATGGGGTGGAATCCATCCCTGTGTCCCAGGCTAGGACTGGACTTCTACATGATTAGAGCCTTCATTGGCCATTCTGGTGTCTGTCTTGTAGTCCAGGAGAATTTAGGATGTCCCTTGCTGTTGGCAGTGCCAATCCCGTGGTCACAAACATCCCTGGATGTCACTGGAGCTCAGTGACATTGGATTTTAGCCAGGAAACTTCAGTTTTAGGAGAGGTAGCATCAAGCCACAGCTCACATGTTCTGGCAGGGAGCTTTTGCTGCACTGTCTGGGGTTTAATGCAGTCTGAATTTGTCCCTGAGTGTGCTGTTCCATGCCCTGCTCACCAGGGACTCCTGCTGAGGGGGGCAGTGGATGAGGAGTGCTTGGCATCACTTCTCCCCCCTGGTGATTTCTCGTGCCATCTTTTAAATTGAAGCAGGGCAGGGCTGGGCTGGGCTGCAGGTGACTCCCCTGAGGAGCTGGGTCCACACAAAGGTGCCACCAGATCACTCCAAATGGGGCTGTGCTCGCCAGCACAGGGTTCAGCTGGGCCCTGGCCCCCTGCTTTGGGCCCTCCATGAAAATCACTTCTATTATCTCAGGTCTCAAGCGAGCCAACTCCTGCTCTTTAGATTATTTTGCTATTAATAACGTCACAATAAGTGGGTGGAAGTAGCTAATGGCTCTAAGCCACAAATGATCCCAAATGTTCCCAGTCTCTGCTCTCCTGTAAACCTTGACAGATTGGGAGTGCTTAGTAAAATATTGTAACACTCAACACGCATTTACAAGACAGAGATCCGTCCCATGACGGCTTCCAGATGTGCGAATGTGTGCAATTTCATAATTCAGGAACAGACTCTATTGCCCTCTGCAGATCCCCCATCAGGCTGTTCATAAATGCTGCTCATAATTAAATTAACCCACTAACTAGCCATGCAAATTTTGATAAGCAGTGACCAAAAAAATAAAAGCAGGGAGCTGTTGAGATGCTCTCAAAAAATGACAAGGTTGTCTTCAGGGATTTTTTATCATTATGAGAAGACTTGTTTTTTCCCCTTCCTGTTTGCCAAATTCTGCTTTGTCCCTTTGTACATGACAACTGTTTCAAGGTTTTAATCTAATAATTAGGAGCTGAATTTTGCCACCCTTCCTCAAGCTGTCTGCTGCCTGCCTCTCGGAACAGCCTCCCTGCAATCAGAGCAGCCTCTGCTCTGTGTGTGGGTAGCAGGACCAGGCTTTGTGTTTTGAAATGCAACCTGTGCCCAGCCCAGGAGCAGTGGGAGAGCAGGAGGGAAGGGATCCAGCAGTGGGAGAGCAGGAGGGAAGGGATGGGGAACAGGAGGGAAGGGATGGGGAGCAGGAGGGAAGGGATGGGGAGCAGGAGGGAAGGGATGCAGTGTTTGTTTTGGGTGGGGGTTGGATGCAGAAATGGAGAGCAGGTGACAGTGGCCTCCCTTCCATGCCACTCTGAGGTTTCTGCAGGGCCCTGATGCACCGAGCTCAATGTTCAGGCAGTTTGGAATTTCTCCATGAACTCTTCAGGCTTTGCCACCGGAATTCTTCCTAAGGCATCATCACCTGGAGCCCGGTCACCAGAGAACCTTGGCTGTGTTTTAGTGTGGTACCAAACACCACCTACTTCACACAAGGATTCAGCCTTTGTGCGTGCATTGTGTAAATCCCAGTGCCACACAGCTCCCTCCGTGCTCTTTCCTCAGTTCAGCTTAGTTTACCTTTATTGTTCCTGTTCCAAACTCTAAGTAAAGCTGGAGTCCCTAACCTTGGTGGGGGGCTGGAAGGATTGCTGCAGTAGAGATGATAACTACAGACTATTTTTATTTTAGTGTTTTCTGTGCAACTGCACTGACTTCACTGGGATTACACGTGCATTGCTCAGGGGCAGATTCGGTTCAGTGGATGTAATTAAGAAAAATTTAAGTACTCATTTTTAAGATTGGTTTTACTTGTTGCCTGATGTATTTGTTAATTATGGGATGGAATACTCTAAATTACAATATTTTGCAACAACACGTAATACCTCTGTGTCGAGTAATTAAACCTTGCAGTTCCTCATGAGGTAGGGGAGGCTCTTTGATGCTTTGGAGTGATTTAATCCAGGAGGATGAATCAGCCAAGCCCAGACAAGCCCCATGTCCTGACAGTGCAGGGCTGGGAGTGAGGGAAGGGGCTCTGTGGGGCCTTCAGAGGCACAGCCAATGTTCCTCTGTGTGTGAGAAACCCCACTCCTCCCCAAGGACAAGGGCAACACATGTGCGGGTCTGGGAGCGAGTCAAAACCAGTGAGAGGGCTCCCAAATGGCATGAGGACGGAACAGGCCAAGTGTGACATCATCCCCAACGCTGGGAAGGAGTTGGGGTTGTGCTGGTGGAGCCCCAGCCTGCGGGACCAGGCCCTGACAGGGCTTTGCCCTCACAGACCCCTCCCCTGGCTGTGTTTTTGGGAACAGACTCTCACAGGGCTTTGCCCTCACAGACCCCTCCCCTGGCTGTGTTTTTGGGACCAGGCACCCACAGGGCTTTGCCCTCACAGACCCCCTCCCCTGGCTGTGTTTTTGGGGACAGACTCTCACAGCGCTTTGCCCTCACAGACCCCTCACCTGGCTGCATTCCTGGGGCCAGTGGTGCAGGCCTTGTCTGTTCTGAGGGGATTTGTGAGTCGGCCCTGACCCCGTCATCTCTCTGGGCAAGATTTAGAACGACCAAAAAGCCCTGATTGCCGAGGATTTGCTGTTATTCTGTAGCTGGAGCCCAGAAGGAACCTGAGCCCCCAGCCCTCGGTGTGTACACGTGACTCCAAGGCTCATTGTGGCCACGTTTTCCCGTGACAAGGGGTGGAAGAGCTGACGTCGGGAGACTGCAGGCGAGGGATTCAACAAAGCTTTAGGGCTTTGCAGAGGCATTATGAAGAATTTAAAGATAGCTTGTCAGCGGGAAGTTGTTGGCAGCTCACAATTTGATAAAAGGACTTCCACTCCCTGCCTCCTAATGCTACAGACAACTGTTAATCACTTATGTTAGTCCTCAAATGAAGTTTGAAACATCTTGGATGTGTCTGGCCATCTTTTAGCATAGCTGAGAGCTACATTATCTCCTTTGATTCATGGAAATGTGAGTGACTGGTTTGCATTAGGTCATGGGTGAGGGAAGAGGCAAAAAAGAAATGGCGGAAGGATCCCTTAATTAGAGAATGGCTGTTCAGTCAGGGTGGGCTTGGCCTCAGCAGGGTGGGGCCATCACCAAGAGAGTTTCCCGCAGTCTCTTCCCTCTCTCTCCCACTTCAGGGATCCAACAGGTGCCTCCTCCCAAGCCGATATATTTCCCACAATATTAGAACGAGGAGCTGTCATTTCTGACAGGTTGTGTACAGAGATGATGGCTTTGTTATGATCGGGATGCATCCATTGATTGATTGGTAAATCTGAGTCGAGGAAGGAGCTCGTGAGAAGAGGCTCTGACTTGCCAAAATGCCATCAGATCTGTGGCCTGGGGATTTGCTGTGTGAGGAAGGGACGTGTGGCTGATGGAGGCACTGGCAGAGATTTGATGGGGTGCATGGCCCCCCTGCCCTCCAGTTTGGGACCAGTTTGCTAAATTCGGGCAAACCACTGGGACGCCTCTCCGTGCTCCTTGTCAGAGATGCAAATTTACCTTTCCTCCTGCTGAGGGGTGGGTGATTCACAGCTCTTCCAAACGAGGTGCTGTCTGCCTGTGAAACCTTTACAGGACCCTGCAAGGGGCAGAAGAGAAGAGCAGGGACAGGACTCGTGGTGCCTTTGGCCACCTCATGACTTCCCCAAGAATTCAGCTCAGTACCAGTCTCTTCAAGCAGCTCCTGCTTGACCAGCACCTGCTTGAAGCTTTTGTTTCACGTGCTCTTGCTGCTGCGTCTGAGCTGCCCCGATGCTCACAAACACAGCACGAAGCTGGAATCTGAAATTGGCCCCTCAGAATGTCCTGCAACGTGGATGTAATTTAAAGTCTCTGAAGACAAGGGGAAAATTCCTGCTGACTTCTCTTTGCTCTTAATCAAGCCCATGTTTATATAAATATTGCTTCAGTGAAGGTCCCCACTGAAGAACTCATTATTTAAAATAATCCTCGGGACAGAGTCCAAGCAGCAATAAACATCACAGCTGATACAATAATTCAAGGAAACACTTTGCAGTATATTTTTCCTTGTGTTTGTCTCGGCTGACATTGACAAAGGAATTCCTGCACCACACAGCCCTTTCCCCATCCTGGCATGGTTAATGTGTGACTCACACAACCTCGTTTTTCCTTGCT